>NC_056602.1:16656683-16996683 GCF_018340385.1 Cyprinus carpio | reverse complement strand
GGGTGAAGCTCACTAGAATAGCCTGTAGCAGGCAGCGCAGGACTGTTGTGTCTTGGACACTGGGCGGTTCCAGTTCAAGCGCTTTCCTAAAACAGTCAATGGCGTTCTGCTCCTCTCCTTTCAGCAGCAAGCAACGACCCCGCAGGAGCTGTAATTTAGAGATTGTAGAGCCCAGAGGACACTGCAGGGCTTTAGATAGACTGACCAGGGCCTGGTTTATCGCCATCTCATCAACCAACAGGCTCTCCTGCAGAGCGTCCACACCCATGTAGTAGTAAACCTGAGACAAGGGGAGAGAGATGGATATATTAGGCTCTTAAACTATATTAGTAGTTAAGCTACCAGTCAAGCATAATTTTTTCTTTTAATGTTTTTGAAGTCTCTTATACAAGATGGCATTTTTTTGATAAATGCAGTAAAAACAGTACTATTGTAAAATGCATTCTAATATGCTGATTTGTTGCTCAAGAAACAAGAAAATAGTATTATTGTATTATTGATCAAAAGTGATAGTGAAGTCAGTAGCCTTAGTGAGCATAAGGAACTTATTACAAATGTTTGGCCATAGTCTGTGTTTTATGTTCTCATAACTACCTGACCCAATTCCATATGAGTCCTCAAACAAGGTCGCACAGCCAGAACACGTTCCAGATCAGCACGGGCCTCGTTCAGAATCTGACGGTCGGGGA
This sequence comes from Cyprinus carpio, assembly GCF_018340385.1. Taxonomy (NCBI): domain Eukaryota; kingdom Metazoa; phylum Chordata; class Actinopteri; order Cypriniformes; family Cyprinidae; genus Cyprinus; species Cyprinus carpio. Next base: position 16,995,994 of record NC_056602.1, on the reverse strand, counting down.
TGCCACCTTGGCCACACTTGGCTTTATCAAGATCCTTTGCATATGTGGTGACACTAAGCTGGAGAAAAAGTTGCAATAACATATTCTGAGGTGCATTAAAACTATATATATATATATATATATATATATATAGTATATATATATATATATATATATAAAAACAAGATTAGATGGGGGAAAAAATAGTGTGCAGAAATGAACATACTGTAACATATACAGCAGACCCCAAAATTATTTGGATGCCATTAAAAAAAGTGCATATGTTTGTTTCAGATTAATACTGTTCAAAATAAATTTTCTGGTTATCAAACATTATTGGATAATGTTAATGTGATGAACTACACCTGTGTAGATTAATACTGTTCAAAATAAATTTTCTGGTTATTTATTATTATTTTATTTTTTTAATGTTTTGCATCTTATGTGATTTTTTTAAGTAAGAAGGTGATTGTGGTTGTTTACTCAGGGAGAAGAATTGTTAAATAAATTTTTATTTTTGTTTTCTTTGCGCACAAAAAGTATTCTCTAGTTGAGCCACTGATGTCACATGGACTGTTTTAGCGATGTCCTTGCAACATTTCTGGGACTGGGAACATTACCGTTGCATTGCTGCAGGGTCAGAAAGCTCTCGGATTTCATCAAAAATATCTTAATTTGTGTTCTGAAGATGAACAAAGGTCTTGTGGATTTGGAACGAGAGGGTGAGTAGGCTAATTAATGACATTTTTTTGCTAATAAATTTTCAGTTTTTGGGTGAACTAACCCTTTAAGGGAACTTGGTGATTTAAAAAAAAAAACAAAAAAAAGGAAAGGAAGTTATATTTCAATGCTTTTGTGTTCGCTCATAATTCTTTTCCACTCTCTCGCAAAAAGCATTTGATTGCAAACGCACTAAAATTTAGCTTTTCTTTCCACCTAATATTAGTTCCATCACAAACGGTTTGCGAGTGGACATAAAGTTTCTCAGGAAGTGCAATACATAAATATTTTTCTCTCTCTCACCATGTCCCTTTAATGAACTAATTTAATCCTCTAAAATTTGGGCCAATTAAAGGGAGTAGTTCTAACATAATTGTTTTTTTTTTTTTTTTAGATGCAATAACATTGTGTCCTTACATTTTGGATCACTTTTTATCATGAGTCACAAAATGGGTGTTTCTTTGTCTTTGCAGAAGCATTTGTTTTTGTCATCCTAGTTTATCCTATGGTATTATTTAAGGGGAGGTTATAAAAATTAAACAAATACACCGCTAATTTAAGATAACATACTCAATTTGTGAGTGCTTTCATTTACAGGCACATGTAAAAACAGAAATACATATTAAAAAGTATTTTGCTTACCTTGGCACGAGTGCAGTAAGCCTGCCAGTTGAGTTCTGCATCAGTCAGGACACTTAGGGCCATGTTACAGATACCTGTGGCCATCTCTAGTTTGCCTGACAGGAAGAACACGTTTGCTAGTCTGTTGAGTATGAATGCATCATCCGTAGCGAGCTTAATGGCCTGTGGAAATCAGCAGTGAGAACAAATCTAATCATTTAGAGTCTTTTACCCTTCATTATTATTCACATGGTCATAGTATTGTTAGCTTTAATGCATCAGCATGTCAATTTATCAGCTTATGTTTAATCATATCAAACATAAGCCTAAGCACATCTTTCTAACACCTGTGTCAAGAAACAACACGTCACACCCATACATGTTGTGGCTACAGAGGAAATGTGTGCAAATAATTTCAAGACTGGAATCTTATCTATTAGTTTGACCACAATAAGAAGCTCTGCATTTTAACAGGGCTGACATACAGTACCGAACCGTAACACGTCAAAGGGTCAGATCCGGAGAAACCACAGTCATGAACTGACATTGGCACAGTGGAGAACTCCTCTGTCCGCTCCAGCATGAGACCAATGTAACACCAGGCCAGGGCTAAAGAGTAATGAGAGTAACATAGACATTATCTTAATGATTCTATTGACATCTGAGATCTGCTAGAAGACACTGATAAGAGGTCATTAAAGAGCCAAGCATGACATGTGACAACATAAAACTGGAAAGGCTGGTGAACATAAGCTGACTGTGTGTATTGCTTTATTAAAAATCTTATGAAAATTACCTTTGAGATGTGTGTTGTCAGATTTTAGAGTCTCTGTGAGAAGTTTGAGGCCCTTGTTGAAATAGTTCAGTCTTGTGAGGTCAATGTCTTTTGAATCCCTTACAATTCCATCTAACCTTTTAAAACAAACAAAGGTTAAGATCAACCTATTATTGTCTTGGTTTATGATAAATAATGGCTCCTTCAAATACTTAGATAGGCAGTCAGATGTTTGATGATGTGTTAAAAATTAAGCTGAACAGTGTGAAAAATACTTTTGTAAATACCTTATGTAAATTGTTGCCATTTTGAAATACCAACTTCTTTTTTCCTCTATTGGTATCTGTAAGAAATAAATCAACGTAACACAACAATGTACTGTTTTAATACGAAGGAATTTCCCTTTCCTTGTTATTACAAGTGTTTTCCTTGTATTTTGAATTTTGCATTGTATTGTGTTTTTGAGGGTTAAAGGAAGTGCGTGAACTAAAGTTTAAACTTAACGAAATATGGTGAGTTATATATATACTAATGTATAACTCATTCAAAAACACACAAAAATGCAATTCATATAAACAATGAATTGAATAAAAAATTATTCCAAAATTTTTGGGTGTCAAAAGCTGATACCATAATGTAGATATGTCTTTCATAATTATTTTATTTGCAAAAAAATATTGTAATAAAAGTACTTCACTGGTTATTAATATTTGAAAAACCTTTAGTTACAAAAAGACCCCAGCGGACCCTCCTGACCAGATATCAAAGTCAATGAGCCTCAAAATTTCAGAAAATTTTACCTTTTTATAACAAGCCTAGTTTAATTATAAAATACCACATGGTATAACTTCCCCAAAATATAATGATATGTACTGTATGAACTATCTCTCTGTACATAAGAATTTGTGAAGTGCTCACCAGTTCCTCTCCGTTATCGAGTGCACGGTTGTATAACATCAGCGCGGATGTCAGTCTCTCCCGTAACTCTTCGTCCCTCTCCAGCTCCACATCATTAGGATGTGCATATGCCTGTTCAGCCAAGCACCGTGCTACCCTGAGCCTGCAGTCTGTCTGGTTCTCCCCCATCTCTGGGCCCATAAGGGCAGCCACACGCTCCATGCACTCTCCCTCCTCCTGCTCACGACCTAGGCGTTCATATACGTAACCCAGGTTGGCCCAGGCATTGAGGTTTTCTGGATCCTCTTTGCAGATGCTGTGGAAGGCCTCTTCTGCTGTCTCCAGTTCATCTACATGAAAGGCCAGCAGGCCCAGCATATTGCGCACAGCATACTGCAGTCGTCCCGTCTCAGCTTCAAGCTCAGCCCTGAGGCTCTCGCGCTTAAGCTGGGTGTCCCGGTGCCGAAGGGTGACTGGTCCGTTGGGTTCACCGTTCAGATTGAGCTCCAAATGAAAGTGGCCAGGGATATAGGCCATTCCCTCAATCAGAGACTCAATGTCTTCTTCTGTGCTGTCCTCCATTGTTTCCCACACACTTACTGACAATACCTGACTAAGAAAGAACAACTTATATGTGGGACAGGAAATACAGGTTTGAAGAGGAGGAGAAATGAGACATGAGTAAGGAAAGATGTTAAACATGTGCTTTCTTGCTTCATGTAACAGGTTTCTCCACCCCAACATTGTGGTTTTTACATTAACTATGTTAATTTCTAAGGACAACATGGGTGTTTGCGTCAGGAACTGTGTAAAGAATGAGTCTTGCTTTCTGAATTTAAGTGACACACCTTGGTGTCATGTAGGGTTTGCCATTAGTCATGAATCGGCCAAACAGAACACCACTTTAAATACTGCCAGTTGTGATAGAAATGCAATCCTCTGCATGTAAAATAAGTAAAATGCATTGTGTAGTGCTATTTCTATATCACAGCTTCTTGATCTGTGTGTGTGAAAAAAAGTTCTTTGGAGTGAGATAAATGTCACCAGACATGAGGAAGTTCTGATGAGCATTTTGATAAAGATCTCCTTTATCATTATTCTCTGAGTGCTGAGTAATCTGAACTGGTTTGAGTGCTCTTGAATATAGGTAATTATTATCAGATCATTTTTATATAAACTCTTCCTGACCTTTGGTTCTTTACCCAAAAATGGATATATATAAAATTATATTATCAGTCATGGAAACTTTTGTTTTTACATTACTCTAACTCAGAATAAGTTAAGGATGTTTTATTTGTTTGTTTAAAAAGTTGAAATTCATCTAGATTTTTAAAGCTGGTTTAAAGTAATTCAAGTTGAAATGACTTGTACAATAACCTGAGCTTTATATATATATATATATATATATATATATTTATATATATATATATATATATATATATATATATATATATATATATATATATATATATATATATATATTAGTTATTGATGCTTTTTTTTTAATCTGTCACATGCAGTGATTAAATGATGACAGAAGATTAGATTTTTTCTTCTTCATTTTAAATTTGTGCTTAAAAAAAAAACTTCTACATATAAATTCTAAAATATTCAGATATGGTAAAGCCTTTATGAAATAATCACCTTGATCTTTTTAGCCAACACAATTCTACATATAAGTTTTACTGAGTCAGTTCATAATTTCCATTTTAGATGTAATTTCCATTATGACCACTAGAATGAATCCTTTCTCTAAATATGGAGAACATTAAAAAAAAAAAAAACAAAACAAAAAAAAAAAAGTGACATGATGCACATAGGAACTGTGGGTCTTAAATGACATGAAAACTGTTTCAGGTAGATAAAAATCTTCTGAATTTCTGAAATTCTTACTGTTGCTCATCATCTCAAAAATATCTTACACAGCACCTTTAATCTTTAATGCATAAAGATTTTATTTATATATATAGTTTTAATATTTTCAAATTATAGAGAAATTTCATTGCTAGGCCCAATATTAAGCTCCCATTTTAAAGCAGATGAACGAACAGTGACACTTTTACCTCAGACTGGAAATATGGCTCTGTTGTGTGAGGTTGTTCTCCTCACACTCCTGTTCTGTTTTTGTCTCTGATGACTATAACAGAGGGGGATCCTCATTGTGAAGCTAGCAGATGTTTAATGATGTCATCTTGACATAGTCTTGGCCCTGAGAGAACATAAGTATGACACAAGGCAGAATAAGGACTCATACTTCTTGTCTAAAGCTGCATTTCATTTCTATATGTAACTACACAAATAACAGACCATGCATATCAGCCATGTGGTAATATGCGGTGCAGGCCACAACTTTTTTCATTATATGGAAACATAGTGTCAACTCACCATTTACTGTTCTGACTCGGCTGGCAAGCAGATTACGGATAGGATTTTAGTGGAAACATATTAAATGTCAGTCTAAGATGTGTTTAGCAGACAGTGTGGTGCTTGATATCCAACAGTTCCAGTCTGAAGAGAAACTTCTCAAAATAATCATTTTGCGCATAAATTATTTAATGCAGACATTGTGTTCAGTACAGTTAATTTTTCATCTTATTTCTTAAGAATAGGACAGATTAGTTTCTCGTTTTCATGTGCATCCAGGGCACATATCAAATTCAGATTCAAATGAAGGAAATTTTCATGGAAATATGGCTAGAACTTAAATATAGTTTATAGTTAAAATACATATTCATATTCAAAATATTTGGATTAAATTAATTTTGTAAAGCTGCTTGTCATTAGCCTACCTATTGTTATTAGCTAGCTATTATAGTGATTAAGGTAACACTTCATTTCTACAGTGTCCTTGTTACATGTTACATGTATACTTACTACTTTATATCAATAACAGCAAATTATCCATAATTACATGCAACTAACTAACTAACCCTAACCTACGTGCTGTCAACTAATATTACCCAGTACTTAAATGTATAATTACACTGTAACAAGAACACTTTAAATAAAGTGTAACCATGATTAATTATAATTGCACGTGATATATAGGTATAACAAAGGACTATTTTATAAAGCAGGCCTATTACCAGGTTGACGTGGGAGTGAATTGTTCATTTCTAAGGTCGCGTTTACTCCGTTGTTTACGGCAGTGAACTTCTGCGCTTCGTTCGCTGTCATGCAGGTGGAATTCAGTCCAGCAGCCGTGTGATTCGAGCACATCAGGACAGACATTCAGTTTGAAGAGAGCTCCTCTCCAAACCTGACTTCATCTCCGAGCATCACATCCACAGTTTATCTCATCACAGTCATGGCATCATCAGCGCAACCGAGGAGTTTGAACAGCACGCAGATCGCATACATCTGAACGACGATCTTCAGAGAGAATCGCATCATGCTCAGGTGATCACACAGGCTACGTTTGGGAAAGAAAACAGTCGTGTGAATGTTTTAGAATATTAATCAGGTATAACACTCGTGTGTGATGATGCGTTCAGCTCAGTTGACGCATGTGACGTGTTTTTTTTCTCCTTTGGACCAGACATAAGCGGATATCAGCAATAATACTGAATGTCTGCTATGTGTTTACAAATAATCACAGGGTGTTGCGTGAGATTTTTTAGCCATAATACTGTATATCAGTGGGATGCTTCAAAACTTAGTCAAGGAGCTAATTTTTTTTTAAATCAAAAGCAATTGCTTTCCTTTTCCCCTCTTTTCTTTTAAATAGATCCTTTTTATAATCATGGAGGAGAGCAATACCTGTGAATCAGTACCAGATTTAAAGGATCTGGAGTTGAAAGTGGGAAGAAAGACCCCAGAGGGGCTCCTGAAGTGGATGAGAGAAGAGCACAAAATGATCTCTCATCATCAGACAGACAATAATGAGATAGAGAAGAAGGGCCTGGATGAGAAGATCCGAAAACTTAAAATGGAGATGGTAAGAGCCAATTCTACATATACATAGCTATTAAACTAATAAACTCAACTCATTTCATTTACTTCCATCAAATGAATTATCGCTTTATAAACTGTATTGTATTTAATAACCTCAACCACATTTACTGTATACTCTATATCTTAAGCATAAAATGAATGAAGGGTGACAAAAGAGAGTTAAAAAATGTGTATAATATGTGCTAGTTTTATAAATGTGTGTAGATGACTCTCATGCTACATGGTGAATTTGTTAGTCCTTTTTAGGAAACATAAAGCCTCTGGCTTTTTTGATTGCTTATCTTTTCTGTCACATATCCATAGAAAAATTCCAGTGTAAAGCTCTTGTATATTGACTATGATTGTATCTTTTCATAACATAACTCCCAAGAAGAAGCCTGCAGCATGTTGTTGTTTTCTCATTTTGAAGGGTCCCAACCCACATTCCACAAACGAAATCAACCAGAAGCAAAATAATTTCTCACCGCATTGCCAAACAGTAAATAGTGTGTTGAAACATGACCTCAAAACTGTCAAACAGGCAGTTATGTTTTTAATGAACGAATGAATTTCTGGCAGCCACATATCTGTAATGTTATTGATGTGAATGAGTGGCTTGAGTTTTGGTAAAAGATTTGCTGCTGTTTTCAATGTTCATGCTTCATACTGTAAGTTCAAACACTTGGGGCCGATACACCCTCGGTTGCATAAAGAATTGTTGTAGTTAGGGAAATGAGCTTGTTTCCCTGTGGAATGCAGTGCCATTAAGCAAATGGACCCTGATGTTGTTGCTATGGTGCTCTTTACTGAGTGGGAGACTTTGCAAAAGGCCCCAAAAGCTGTCATGGATTATGCTACTGCCAGTTGCATTTCTGATTTTTGCAAGGCAGGGTTATTAATTTGCTGCATATACGTCTGTGGTCTTAACATTAGCCCATATCTGTGTAGACAAGCCTGTATGTGGTTTCAGATAAAAAAGGTGAAGGGTGCTAAAAACAATGTCTTGACATTTTTGTCCAAATATGTGTTTATTATCGGTATGCTTTGGAAAACTGTAATTCAATAAAACAATTAACTGTGCTCTTTGTGTATCTAAAGTGTACATGTTGTTTACAGGCTTAAAACAGAAATTAGAAGGTTTTCAGACTGGAGATCACAAGATGATCCACAGAAATTTTAAGAGAAAAAATATTATCTTACAAAAACAAATAATATTTTTTAGGGCTATAATAATTAACTTGCTAACTTTTGATATTATTTAATTATGATTAACACATTTAGCACTTGCACTGCATTGTACATTATTATGATTTCAATCTAATTTCTAAATACTATCATTTTCAATATTATATAAACTACTCTTCAAATATTTGGAGTCATTTTCTTTTAGGAAATTAATACTTTTATAAAAAAAGATGCATTCAGTTGATTAAACATGACATTAAAGACTTTTACATTTGTACAAAAAATCTAATCCAAATAAATGCTGTTCTTTTGAACTTTCTATTCATCAAAGAAAAAAATGTATAATGGTTTTCACAAAAATATTAAGTGGCACAACTGTTTTCAACATTAACAATTCCGAAGGATCATTTGACACTGAAGACAGAAGTAATAGCTACTGAAGAAATTGCTTCAGAGCAGGAAAAAAAAACATTTTGAAATATATTAAAATAGAAGACAGTTATTTTAAATTGTAATAATATGATTTCTACGGAACAAAAAAATGCAGCCTTGTTGATCATAACAGACTTCAAGAATATTAAAACATTTTACAGGTCAATCTTTTAAATGGAAGTGTATTTATTCTATTGACAGCTCTGTTTTTAGCAGTTAGAAATACAAACTGAATAGGCTTATGCCCAATTTTTTTTGTTTAATATTTTAAACATAGGTCTTCATATATTAAAATATCTAAAGCCACTTTTATATGTTTGGAAAGGAATCCCTCACAAGGGGATCGTCATATTAGGGAGAGTACAAAGCATCGAAAAGTTTGAAAATTCCTTGCAATAAAACATTTGTAGTTGTGGTAAAACACTGGCTATAGTGGCTTCCAGGTAATTTTACAAATAAAACTCAATTCTAGAGTAGATGGGGTTTTAGAGAATTGATGTAATGTTTTAGTGTTCTCCTGATGCTATTTCACAGTGTTCTCAAATAGTCATGAGCTACAGCGAGCCAACTGTCAGTGAACTTTAACCTCACACTGTCACATTGTGACCTGGACTGCTGCGGTCTAGTGACACACACACACACACACACACTCACACTCACACTCACACACACACACACACACACACACACACACACACACACACAAACTCAATTCATTCACACACACCAGTGTAGTGTGAGACAGTGTAGACTTTTTGAAAGAAACATGTACAGAAATAAATGACTTGCATATCACTACAAAATGATTATCACTTCTGACTTTAAAACACTGGAAGTATTTAGGAAATCAAACAGCTTGTTGTTTATGTCACCTGTGATCTGCGTGAAGATAGCAAGAGAGAGAGAGGGGGATGTACTTGATGACATTGAGCATCTTGGCCCCTGGTGAATGCATCTCTCTCTCCCTGCCTGACACAGATGGGAAACACAGGGGATGGTGTGCTGACAGATGGAGGAAAGAGAGATGACTCTTCCAGTCTGATAGAACGAGAAGAGAAGGGAAATGAGGGAGGGCGAAAGAGAGAAGGAGTAAGGTTGAAAGGGAGAGTGGGAGGACGTAGAGGTTAGGAAGGAATGCAGAGAGATAGAGTGCATGTGTGGTGCTAGATGAGAGAGAGACCAGTGACGTATTGGAATATGAGAGATGCTGTCAATCCTGTCAGTGTTGCTGTGTGTCAGCTGCAGTTAAACGAGTACAGAAAGTGTGTAAACTCTGATGCCATGGAAATGTGTTACTGTTTCATTATGCACACACACGTTACAGTTTAAAAGTTTTGAGTCTGTAAGATTTTTTGTTTCTTTTTTGAAAGAAATGATCTTTTTTTAAATAAATTATTACTTTTATTAAGCTAGGATTCATTAAACTGATTTAAAGTGTTACAAAATAAATGCCACAAAAATGTTAAGCAGCATAACTCTTTTAAATATTGCTAATAATAGGAAATGTTTCTTTGGCACCAAAAGATATTAGAATGATTTCTGAATGATCATGATACACTGACGACTTGTGTAATGGTTGCTGTTTCTTTGGCACCAAAAGATATTATATATATATATATATATATATATATATATATATATATATATATATATATATATATATATATATATCTGGTGCAGTTTTGACCCCTGCACTTTTAATTTCTAAGTCTGACTGTGAAACGAGCACCACAAACATAAGCCATATTACTATGACTATCCATATGACAGAAGTGTAACTTGTGTGTACTTGAACATATTCAACATAGTTTTTGGGTGAACTATTACTTTAACTTATTTGTTAGAGATTATTGGTAGTTTGTCTAATTTTTTATGCCGCAGCTTTACTTATTATGATATTTCTCAATGGAATGGCCAAAAATGGCAATGTCAACATTCTTCACATACCTGAGTGTATGCTTAAAAGCCTCCTCATCACAATCAAGAAAGCATGCATTAGTGCCATAAACTGAATGCTAATGTTATAACTACTGTTATAATATATCTGTGCCTATTGTAAATCCACCACTGAGTTATAAAATATTCATTTTAACGCATACACAGAGGACACCACAGCATGGAAAATGAGCTCTCCAGAATTCCAGGGATTAGAACACAGGACATATGAGCTATGGTTTAAAGGAGTGGGAAAATGGAATTCTTCTGGCTTTGAGCATCTCCAGTGTGAGCCTCAGACACTGTGGAATGTTCTCCCTAAGGAGGGTCTGTGGGTCACTGTGTGGCTCGTGTGGAAGAATGGAAGCTACATACTATTATTGCAGCAGCAACACTGCACTGTATTGCATGGGGTTACAATGATATGGTTTTCATTTATTTAGCATTTTATGAGGCCTATTTTAAGAAATAGTTCACCCAGAAATATTTACTCACACTCATGTCGCTCCAAACCCATATGGCTTTCTTTATTCGTGGAAAATAAACATTTAGAAGAATCTGTGCAATTACTATGAATGGGGACTGGAGGTTTCAAGCTTTAAAACATGATTGGCTGATTCAGTTCAAACAAACGGTCTGAATTATTTGTTCACATCTTGGACTGATCCAGTTTTCGAGTTCAACTCACCGACTCAATGATCCTGTCCAGATCCCTGGAAGGGAATATTGTCAGTGAACAATGACAATAATAGTCTGAGCTATCAAAGCTGGAGTTTCAATGATATTGGACAAATTTGTATTTGTAATGATTTTAAACTGCTTTTGTGTCTTTTTCAAAGCTTGAAAGCTCCAGTCAGTTGTCAATAAGCAACCAGTAAGTATTCTAGAATTTCTCCTATTGTGTTTCATTAAAAAAATTTAGTCACATGGGCTTGGGATGGCATAATGACCAAATTTAGATTTTTAAGTAAACTGTATCTTTAACATTGTTGTCACTTGACCTTATTTGGACAAACAAAATACTACATCCTTAAGGCAGCAGAGTTATTTAAGTTAAACTACTTAGATTTTGAACTGATATCTAAAGGTACCCGACACTGTACACAGCTGTTCACAGTTTTTATTAAATTAATTTATTCAACAAGGATGTATTCAATTAATCAAAGTGCCATTAATACATATGCAGTGTTACAAAATTTTGCAAAGAATCCAGAAAAGTATCAAAGTTTCCACAAATAAAAAATATTAACACATCTGTTTTTAAATTTATTTTTTCTCGAGCACCTAATCAAAATATTAGAAAGATTTCTGGAAGATCATGTGACACTGAAGAGTGGAGTAATGGCTGCTGAAAATTTAGCTTGTCCACCACAGGAATGCATTTTAAAATAAGAAAAGAGTTATTTTAAATTGTAAAAATCTTTCACAGTATTTTACTGTATTTATAGTTAAATAAATACAGCCTAGGTGAACATGTGGAACAAAAACATTAAAAGAATCCCTGCCTGACTCCAAAATTTTTGTACAGAAGTGTGTGTTTAATTCATCCGGGTCCTAATGCATATATACTAGATGCAGACAGACTGGAGTTGGGCACAGCCAGATCAGCGCTCACCACATCAGTGCTGAGACAGGGAGAATATTTACGAGTGGGTTCATTAGTCTCAGCAACAGGAACCCAACCTACACCACAGCAGAGTTCTTACAATCTGTTCTCTCAATCGCTCTCGTCTTGTATTTACATCTTTCCCTATTTGCTGTAAAAATGCTTGTTTGTCTTTGCGTTCTAAATTCAGCTTTATTTCCCCTCCCCCCTCACTGCCTCATTTGTTCTTTTTGTATCCCACGCTCTCTTTTACCGAAAGGTTCTCTTTTGGTTTTTTGTACTGTAATTAGTGTGGTTGACGTCAGCAGTGCACTATGGCCTTTAAATTACACAGAAGCTTAGATGTATAGGAAACTGTCCATTTATGGTAGGCTCAGTGCACTTAAACTGATTTATCTCATCCTGGTCTCAAGCTGGTCCTGAATCTATTGGCCTTTTGCACATTATCCACATTTAAACATCTTCCTTTTAATCAAAAATATTCACAATATGTGTCAGAAGGTTAATTAAATGTAAATTTCTCACCGTCATGTTGTTCTAAACCAGTGTGAGTTTCTTTTTTGTTTTGTGGAATACAAAAGGAGAAGTCAGAATCAGCCTCAGTCATCATTTACTTTCACTGTATGGAAAAAAGATGCAGTGAAAATTAATGGTGTCTGAGACTGTCAGTTTCCAATGTGTTCTGCAGAAGTAAGTCATTTGGGTTCGGAACAACTTGAGGGTCAGTATATGATGACAGAATTTTCCTTTTTGGGTGAACTGTTGCTTTAAGAATCGCTGTGTGACCGTAGCTGATGGGGTGCAGACAGGGCAGTATCCATCAGGGATTGTGGGAGCCAAAGCACTGTGGCTTATAGGAAGCACTGACTGTTTGATGAGCACTGTTTTATGGGCTAGAGAGCCGTTCAGTCAAAAGAGTTCTGGACTTTGTATATCATATTACATGTGGTAAATCTCTAACTTCCTGACAAAAACGTTTCTCTGCTGCCGAAGGAAGCTTCATAACATACTTCTAAAGGAAATGTTTGACAGGTATACCTCATAAAATGAGAATACATTCCAAAAGCAGGATCTAATGATGAAGGAAGGATCAAATATATATTGCTTTAAGTCAAAAGACCAATTAAAGAATCAATAGCATCCATTTTCACTCTCTATTGATCTGCCCCAGGAAGTCCAAGAGGAAGCTAGTGATGTAAATGATGAGCATATGTATAACAACATCTATCTATCTATCTATCTATCTATATAATTAATTTACTTTGTTAGATTTAATTTTTATTTCAAGCAGATTATAGTTATTAATATTATTTGCCCTAAGGTTTTACTTTTATTTAGATATCAAGTTTAGATGTGTCAGATGAAAATTGCTTGGCCCATTTGCTGTGGGAAACAGGAAGAGAAGAGTGCTTGACAGAAATGGATGTTGTCAGGAAGATCTATAAATCTCAACAGCATTTACAGTAATGGACCTCCGGCTCTGCAGTCAGCACAGGTCTCCAGTCAAACTTGTGAGCCTCAGACTTAATACAGCAATCAGTACTAATCAGAATGCATTTAGAGTACTATTCCTTTATACAGTTTTAAAAAGTAAAGTTCCAAAAGAGGGTTTTCATTGCAATGCAATAGAAGAACCATTTTGGGTTCCACAAAGATCCTTTCAGTGAACGGTTCTTCAAAGAACCATGTTAAAGGTTCTTCATGGAACCATAAGGGGCTTTCACACCGTGTAGTTCTAGGAACTAGCCAGCATGGTGGTTTCTAGAGAACCAATTGCCCCCTCGGTTTTCCTGGTTGCATTTACACCAGTGGCAGGAACTCTGAAGCGGACGGAAGTGATGTATTTATTCGCTGCATTTACAAACATCGACAACCGGTGAATGGAGGATGCTGTGATTCGGAGCTGTTTTTGTTGTGTGTCATGGGTTTCATGATAACGGAGACGGAATGTAAACACACAATTTACACTATTAAAAGAGCATGAAAATCTGACTAAATCTATGACAATTTGCAGTGTTACATATCATTAAGGCTGAGAAAACAACAGGTAGCTAAATGTCATTATTGATGTTTTCCATATTCGTAGAGTAAATATTTTTACATGGCTTTTTAAAAAGGCCAGGTAGCCAGTGTTTCGTATTTTATAAATATCGATAAAAAAGTATTGCGAAATGACGTGTTTCCATTAACCAATGTTATGTGACTAAAATTAATTTTTTTCCTCTCGCGATAAGTCATGGCAATGGATTTTGATGGATTTTGGCTAGACTAGCCATTATATTTAATCGAAGGAGGCGTATGCGTGTATCTTGACAGAAGCAGTGCGGAGAGCAGCTTCTGGGACGTGCTGTGGCGTGACTGGTAACACAAGCATTAACTAGAGTGGCCGCGAACAGCTCCGGTGGCCGTTTCAGAGCCATAACGCACTGCAGACATGTGCACTGTAAATATTTTAAGCATTAATGGCAGAGAAAGCCCCTTATACTTGAGAGCAGTCACATATGAAGTGTTTCTTGGAGGTTATAGTACATAGAGTAATAATCATAAGACTTTTTACGTACACCATATGACCTGTTAATGTGAAAAAAACATTTCCATTGCAGTTTAGCAAATTATTCCTTTTTCACATTGCCTGAAAAACCACTTCATGTGAGCGTAAAAACTTTTTGCGATATAAGGCCATTTTTGCGAAATTGATGCGTTTCCATTAGGCGTATTTAAATTTAAATAGTACAATTTAAATTTGCGCAATTTAAAGGGTAATAGAAATGCACCTACTGATAGTTCCTATAGAACATCGAACGAACAAACAAAGTTCCTAGAACTAAATACGTTCCTAGTTCCTGTGGTGCTAACACGCAAATAAGCGGATACGTCTGCCAATAGTTCTAGGAACTATAAAAAGGTTCCTCAGGTGCAAAAGCCCCTTTAGATTCCAATGAAGAACCTTTATTTTAAAAAGTGTAGTATGTACTTTTGTTTAACTAGTTATGATTGTTGAAAAATGTCTTGATGTCCATGTGTGTTTCCTCTGCCCAGGCTTATCTACGAGCAGCAGACGTCAAGATCTTGAACCAGTTGCTAGCACTTCACGAGGGCATCGAGGCAGTGAAATGGCTCCTGGAAGAGCGTGGTGCACTCACCAGCCGCTGCAGCAGCCTGACCAGCAGCCAGTACAGCTTAGGCGAGGGTCCCGACACCTCCTGGAGAGGTAGCTGGAGCAGTCTGCAGGACCCCCATGACAAGCTGGACAATATTTCCATTGGCAGCTATCTGGACACATTAGCTGATGACCTGGATGAGTACTGCCCCTCTAGTGGGACTGATTCAATACTCTGTGCCACCCCCATGGGAACAGATGGCTCCAGAGGTACTGGAGGAGGAGTGGGAAGTTCCACTGGATCTGGAACCCGATCTCCACAAGTCAAGTCCGATGCCCCTAAAGAAGAAGCTCAGGTTTGGAATAAAGCACCGTCTGATACATCGAGACCGTACCAGCCCAGCAAGACAAATGGAATCCTGGAAAAAGCAGTGAAGCAAATGGTCAGACCAGATTCGCCCAGGGCTTGTCTCGCTGAGAAGCTTGGGAAGAATCTGAGCCCTAAAATGAAACCCTACAAGAATGGCAAAGTTGAGTTGGAGAGCTGCAAAATGAATGGCAAAGTTCAACTGGAGTATGACGCACACTGGCGTTGGGTGCAGTCACAGGATGATGTGACCTTTTTGTGATAATATATGCATGATCAAGCCAAAGGTGTTGATGGGATACTGCTCTGCTTCTCTATTCACCACTGAGCATTTGTTTGTACACTTGGATCTTTGATTAATTTGAGGCCAGCTTCTCAGGTCTCCTGAAATGACAGAGATTAAGAGGTCAGCAACGGAAAAGAAGCTTAGACCTGTGGGAGGTCAGAGTTTAAAAATCCTGAATTAATGACATGATATACTCTTTGTCAGGTTATTTAGATGTTTATGGATGCATGTTTCAAATGTGCATTTCGTATGAGATCTTAAACTTCTATGTAATGGCATCTATTGATTCAACACAACTATTTATTAAGTCAGTAATTCAGGACTTTATTGAATATGTCAGTACATTAATTTCATTTAAATGATGCGGTTTCAATCCTATGTGCTTAGGTTATTTTAAAACAGTTTTCAGAAAGATTCATAAAGGTTTTTTTTTTTTGCATACTACCATTAAAAGGTTTGGGGTTCTTATGCTCACAAAGGCTGCATTTATTTGATCAAAATACATTAAAAGCAGTAATATTGTGAAATATTACAATTAATAGTAACTGTTTTCTATTTCAATATATTTTAAAAAGTATTTATTTATGTGACGGCAAAGCTGAAGTTTAATATTAATGATTAACATTTTTGTGGGAACTGTAATAATTTTTTTTTTCAGGATTGTTTAAATAAAAGTCATCAAAATGAATATTAGAAAAAAATACAGCTTTTATTTGAAAAAGAAATCATTTGTAACATCTACTGTCACTTTTGATCAATTTAATATATCCTTGCTGAACAAATTAATTTCTTTCAAAAAAGTGCACAAATGCTCACTTTTTACATTTCCTTAATATTTTAAAGTGGACCAAAGTTTGTTTAGCTAAAACAATCTTAAAGCTTGAAAACACAGCAACTTATTTTGTTAGAAAATCAGATCGAATAGATTTATTTATGCTGTGTCTGACCATTTTGTTTGACCTTTCTGCTGATTATAATATGGACAAAATAAAGTGCAGCATTTGCTCTTAAACTGTAGGGTATGTTTAAATCATGCTTCATTTTACTACCAAAGTCTTAAATCACCTCAGAGTGTGTTCCTCTGAGTTAACATCTAAAGGTCAAAGAATAAATCCATTCTGAATACCAAGCATGTTCCCATCTGTTACAATGTGACCCTGAGTCTGGAATCAGCAACACCCTTGCGTTGCCTTTGACAATTAATTATACAATCAATGCCATTTTTATATATATATATATATATATATTAAGGTTCATTTGAAAAATGCTTGTAGTTTACTCTTTGTCTGTCAGAATGCTTATGTAATCAATCAGTAAAAATGCTGTATTGTCAATCTAATCAGGTAAACTGTGGGTTAGCTTTAAATAGGATCCTGTTTTGATTACTGGTTCTATTGGATCACCGAATTAAATGAGCTTGAAAAACAGGAACAGGAAATTAAGGATGTCATATAGCTTATTCCACTGCACAGGTCCAATGGAGTAATACTGCTCATACAAACGCATGGAGACCAGTGGTTGTGCTGTGATCTTTGCATTTGTGATGTCTTCTCTTGTTATTTCAAAATTTAGCACCTAAAGTGCACTTTTAATTTAAAGTTGTTCAGATGACTAACTTTTACCAATTAATCATGTTCTATATGTGGTGTAACTTTGACTAGTCACAGTGTTAGCACTGGATATAATCTTGCATTGCCTATGTTTTGTATGCCAAAAGAACTGCATTGATGTAATTTTTGTTTTTTGGTCTAATGGAAGAACTAAAAGTACTATCAGTATTCAACGGTTTAACATATAGTGTGTTATGTAATAAAACACTGTACTGTATATATGCATTCATCTATTTTTGTTCAGAAAAAGAGCACTGTATTATAACAGTAACTAAACTCAGACTTTCTCTTTCCTCAAACACCCACTCTCAGTTAATAATGCCTGTGCTTCTAGGACAGGGTTTCCATGACTACTGAATACGTGTGTAACTTGTGTGTGTGTGTGTGTCACTTGTTTAGAGTCTGGGAAATGGAGACAGGACAAATCTCAGAAGCCACTGTGTGAACAACTGGATTATGGCAGGAATAGATGAAGATGATCAAAGAGAATGCAGCAGGTACTAAAAAAGGACAAATGGATTGGTTGGAGAGAGATTAAATAAAAAAAAAAATATATATATATATATATATAAATAGCAGCGGTCCTGAATCACATGCTGGCATATGTGAGATCAGATGAGAGGCAAACAAGTATAATACAGTGGGGTCCAAAACTCAGACCACTAGTAAAAATGCTTTGCTTTAAATTTACAGTTTGTACAAATTAATAGGATTTTGAATGAAATGTTGGTAAAAGTACAAAAATTTTTCCAATCTATTTCCATATTTAAATTAGATTTTGGATAACTTGCAATGTTGCATAAGAAGAAGCAAGATGTATTGCATTCCTGGGCAGTTATATGTATATATGGATATGGTTTTCCATACAAATTATTTTGAAAGCATTTTGAATTAAAAGTGACAAAAAAATAATTCTCAAAATTAAAAATTCTGTTCATTTCCAGGTTTAAAGTATATATCTATTGGGATACTGTTTTTATGTTACAGATATGAAGAGCCCAAACTGTTTCTATATTAACTTTACAATTATATATGTTATACATTTTATGCAAATCTCATACAAAAAAAAAAAAAAAAACACTGGTCCAGCTATGCACATTCAGAGTAAACAAACAGACATTGCCTCAGTGCCTCAAAAGAATCAACTGACTCTTTCATTTTCATTCATTCAGCCATATTAAACATTATGATTTCTCCTATTCATATTTATTTGAGTAATCTCATGAAATGAGTAGCATATAAGCAATAGTAAGAAAATGCTAAATGTTTAAATAGAACCGTCTTGCTAGTCTTCAGTGGCAGATATTCATCTGAAAAACAAACATTCAGCTTTATGTTGAGCTTAACTTGTTTTAAAGCATTTGCATTGCCAATTTTGGTGGTAAATACGACATTCCTCGGCACAGCAGGATGTTAAATCAGCTAATGGGTTCCAAATGACAGATTCTTGCTTAGTTAGCGTAGCGGCTAACCCTGTGTGTTAAATGTGCTTCGTTAGTTCAATGCAGTGTAGCTACCTTACTCTGCAGCGCTAACCACACAATAAAGCATCTCTGCACCTATAAAACTTGTTTGCGTTTTAAAAAAAGCTTTCTGTTTGCTAACTGACCGCATAAATCAAGTACACTTGTCAAGTGCAGTTTTGGTGGCTGTCTAGCCAAAAGAAAATGCGGGCCCTGCCTTGTCTTGACAGTTTGATTATTGCACAAACCCATCATTGTGCATAGTGTTATTTGCATGCGATTGTTTCTCATTCCATAGTTTGACTATGTGTAAATGGGGCTTGCAAGTGGTTTCACTATGAGTATATGCCATTTTATTTCCTAGTACTTCAGCAAGATTGTTGGCAGGTATCAACACACTTGATGCCAAAGGCTGAGAGAGTTTTTTCCTTAGTTGTTGTCTGCTATTTAAATCAGCCCACACATTTAAAGAAATTATATAACCAATATTTTTGGTAAGTTGGCTATATATATATATATATATACACTTCAGATGCAAAATTCTCTAAATCCGTCAGATTTTTTTTCTTTTAAATGTGCATTTTTATCATGCTCCTATTATTAGGTTTGGTAATTTCACCTAAATGGCAAAGAAAAGATTATTAGTCAGTTATTGAATGCCTTATTTTCAAAAATGTGCAATGTTATTGTCATAGGAACCTGATAAACATCCTCATGTAAAAGAAAAATCTCATAAATATGTGTGTATATGTGCATATATGTGATCCTGGACCACAAAATAGTGTGTGTTTGTGTGTGTGTGTGTGTGTGTGTGTGTGTGTGTGTGTGTGTGTGTGTGTGTGTGTGTGTGTTGTGTGTGTGTTTGTGTGTGTGTTTGTGTGTGTGTGTGTGTGTGTGTGTGTGTGTACAGTATGTGCATATATAAGGGTCATAAGTGTCAATATTTTTAAATTGAGATTTGAATAAATAACCTTTCCATTGGTATTTGTTTTGTTAGGATAGAACAATATTTTGCCAAGAGACAACTATTTGAAAATCTGCAAAAAAATCTTAATATTGAGAAAATCGCCTTTAAAGTTGTCCAAATGAAGATCTTAGTGATGCATATGATATTACTAATCAAAAATTAGGTTTTGCTATATTTACGGTAGGAAAATATTTTCATGGAACGTGGTCTTAATATCGTAGAGATTTTTGGCACAAAAGAAAAATCGATAATTTTGAAATACAATGTATTGTTGGCTATTGCTACAAATTTACCTGTGCTTCTTATGACTGGTTTTGTGTGCCAGGGTCACATAAACAAACACACGTACACATCTATACTTGGATTCTACAATATAACATTTTATGATACATATTAAATATATAATAATAATAATATATTAAATATTATGTATTTTACATATTTCAATATTACATATATAATATAAAATATAGTATTTCAAAAGTATATTAAGTCCATAAAAACAATCTTTTTAGTAACCACGCCATATGTCAATAATTCAGCTCTCCTCACACCTCCCCACTAACATATACACATATGCACCCAACCCAAATGTACACAATTGCATAACATCCACCGCTCACCCCTACTATGCATGTGTAGTCTCAATTGTCTAACATCCCACCCCATCTTGAGAAAGTAAAGAAGTCCAGCCAGAGTGACTAGCATTTACCTAAATTAATATGCAAGTCACATATACTGTAAGATGCTTTAAAGAGGCTTTTGACTTATTTGGAGACCTTTGTAGGAATGATTTGCAGGCAATGCCAGTTGTTTTTCTTTGGGGAATAAGGAACATAGACGATGAAAGAAACATCCTCCTCTGTTTTCCTTCACTACCTTTGATCTACTGCCGTTTGCCAGTGCCTGACCACTACTGAAAGAAGGAGGTCTGTTCAGAGTTTTTACAAATTTTCCTTGCTTGTGTTTCTTTTATCTGCATCCGGTGTGCCCAAAGAATTGAAGGAAATGCTTGTGGAAAACCCCATATGATAAAAACAAAGTATAAAAAAGTGCTTGAAATCAACAGCAAGGAAGCAAGATCCAATCATGCTGGGCACACATTATATTGCCTCTCTAGAATGTGCTATTGAATTAAAAACAACACCAGACCACTGTTCAAAAGTTTCTCAGTAAGATTATTTTTGTGTTTTTGAAAGAAGTCTCTCATACTTATCAAGGCTGTATATATTAACACAAAAAATAACTATTGTGAAATATTCCTGTATTGGCAATGCCGAATTTTTAGCAGCCATTAGATTTCAGTGTCACACAGTCCTTTGGAAATCATTTGGTGTTTTTAAGTGATTTTTTTGTATTGTTTTATTGAAAAAAGTTGTGCAGCTTAACTGTTTTTATTATTATTATTGTTATTATTATTATTACAACAGCATTACTTTTTTTGTACAGGTTTTTTTTTTTTTTTTTTTTTTTTAATGAATAAAAATGTTAATAGAAATAGAAATTTGGGTAAATACAAGAAAATTTCTCTAGATGAGAGTTCACCACTTCACCACGCTTAAATGGCAGAGTTGGAGTTTAGAGATGGAGGGAAGCTAATCATATTCAAGTATCCACTGGAGAGGCTCGGTGGGGTTTTAACCACAGAACATCAGCAATGGGGCTCCAAAGATCACAAAAATCGAGGGTTGGCGGAAATGTGCACAAAACGTTTTGTAGATTGGGTACAAATATTGGGACCTTGTGCACAGTGACCACATTTTTGCTTCATTTTTAAAAATGTGTGCAAAGTAGATTGTTTCATAAAAGTAAAGAACACAAGAGAAAGATGAAATATGAATCAACAAAATGTGTCTTTAAATGAATTGTGTGGCTGGAACAGCATATAGTGTATAAAAGAGACTGGAGTTAGTTGACACACCAGTAAGTTGTCACCAGAGCGGCATCTCATGAAAAATGTAAGTTTTCAATCAAAATCACACTTTTACTCTTGCATTTTTGTTTAAATCTAGCTAAGAAGCCTGTAATTGTCTTTTTAATAATGGCATGTTCCATTGTGACAATGTACCCCATATAGTTTTACAGTATTGACTGCTACTAAAGTTAGTGTGTTCAGTGTGTATTCAATTAATTGTATCTTTCCTAAGCAGCAATGCTTCATTTTTATTTACATTTTTTTGTAGTCAAACATTCAAGGTGTGTGTATACATAGAAATTGTGAATGAATGAATCCTACCTTGAAAAATGCAGTAAAAATTGTGACAATTAACACCACTTCTCCTGTAGGAAAAACAGAAATAGTTTTTCAGTGGTTAAATCTCCTCTCTTATCTGCACTTATCACTTATCATGCATTTATCTTACTATTTCAGATGAAATCAAAACCTACATTTATTAACGCTTACACAGATGCATATACGTAATATTTAAATCATTCATGTCATAAAAGTGACATTTCTGTTAAAGAACGTTATATTTTGAAGGATTCTTATGAGAGCTCCCAGCGTTTATTCTGTGAGGGATCACATTTGACTCTGCTGTTATTGCAGGTTTTGTGTATAATGCTCAGTTTCGGATTCCGTTTGTGTGCTCAGCCATAATTTTCGGAAAAGCTACCAAACACCAGGAAAGGTTTTGGCACCTGTAGTGTGGAATTAAATCATCTGATTTACAGTGGCTTTGATTTCTGCCACGAAATCTCGTTTTCCATTGTGGTTGTCTGTTTGTAAAGCTTGGTTGAGTAGTTTTATCCTTGAGTCATTCTTGTTGAAAAAAGAAAGAAAGCTTTTTATTTAAAAAAAAGGCTAGTATTTCCAGATAGAAGCTGGAAAATTAAATTAAAATATGTAGAATGTATCGTATGAATCACTCCATCATAAAATAATGAGGTCTATTTTATATATATATATTCAGCCACAGTGGTTACTCAAATATTTATATAAATGAATGTGCAGCAGTGTTTTACAAACTGATAGAATTATATTACAAGAAAGCTCCAGACCCGAGTGTCTATCCAGAGCACAGAATCGCTTTAGCTGACCACATCAGAAGAACAGTAACGCTGTAAGTCTTTCCCTGACTGTGGCCTAACCACAGTTGGCCCTCTTTCCCTGCATTTTGTTCTGGCCCACAGAGAAACAACCCCATCGATGGGGAAAGTGAAACTCTGCTCTGTTTTTCTTTCCAAATGTAGTCCTTCAATTTTATTTTATTTATTTTTTTGCAGACATTTAATGTAAGGTATATATTATTGCAGTACGTATCATAATCATTTAACTGAAAATGTATTTTTTGTTATTATTATTATTATTATTATTCTAGTGCCACCATCACCTTGTATTTCTGCATGGATTTAAGTTTAACTTAACTTTTATAAGTTTTTTTTTTGTTTGTTTGTTTTTTTGAAGATTTTAATACTTTTATCTAGCAAGGATACATTTAGTTGATCAAACAAACCAGTAAAACTGTATCACAGTAAAAATATGAAGCAGAATGGTTTTTTAATACTGAAAAATAAGAAGAAATGTTTTTGAGCACCAAATCAACATATAAGAATAACTTCTGAAAGAAAACTGGAGTAATGGCTGCTGAAAAGTCAAAAAATGGAGACATTACTAAATTGTAAAATAGTCTCTTTAATCTATTCTCTGGAGATTTTCATCAAGAGGTTAGCAGAGTGGGGTGTTTTCCTTTGGAGATGTCCAGTTGAGTGGGAGAGGGGGGGGAAGTACGCAAAAGGGCAGAAACGGGCCACACGGTTCCCACACTATGATGCAATGAGTCAGTGGCAGGGGCAAAGGGATCTTCACAGATTTACTGGAGTCCATAATGAATAACAGACAAAAAAACACAACAGTGTCTCAAGATTATCTTCTTTCTCTCTCTTTTTTTGAGCTGAAATGCCACATGCAGCTCATGCTCCCACTAAAGCAAAATATGTCTGTGACAACACATAACAACATCAACTTCACAGGTACATAACATTTGTCAAACATTCACACTAAGTGGCTACATTTAAAATATAATTTGAATATGAATTATGGCAAATATATTACTTTTAGATATATTTATGTGTTAGAATATGAGTCAAACAAATAACAATGAATGTAGCATCCCTATAATATTTCTATAAATAATAATAATGTTTATTATTATTAACAATTAATTATTATTATTATTATTATTATTATTATTATTATTAACCATAATAATTGTCACTATTTTAGTGTCTATACTAAATATTCTTGGTAAGCTGCCTAGCCAAAAACATTAGAGGACCGGAACTAATGGTAATAATAATAATAACAGAAAACAATAAGACTAACAACAACAATAAGAATAATATAAGAATATGGTTAGAATATAATATAAATATATGTTAGTGTCACAAACTACCTGTTTTGGTTTAGTTTTTATTTGTTTTGAACTATGGCCTGTTTTCCTTTGCTCAAGTTTCCCACTGCTTGTTTGTTACTATGGTTTCTAATTAACAAGTCATCACCTGTTTTTCATTTGAGTTCTATCGCCCTGTGTATTTAAGTTCCTTCTTTTCATTCAGTTGTTGTCTGGTATTGTTTGTGGACATGCTCTTGCCTTCTCGTATTTGGATTCCGCAGTTTGTTTTATTAAAGAAACTTTTGTTTGTGGAAACCTGTTTGAGCCTTTTTCTTCTGAATGGGATTGTGACAGTTAGAATATAAGGGTCAAACAAATAACAATGAATGTAACTCTCCTATAATATTTCTCTATAATATTTCTGTTAAAATAATAATAATGATGATAATAATATATAATTATATATAATACTTATTATTATTTATAGAAATAGATAACATTTACTGATATTTGTTTGACCTTCACATTCTAGTCAGCTTATCATTTAAACATAAAACAGAGTTAGATTTGTTGAAATGTGGGCCAAACTCTTGATACTTTGATGTGAGACAAGATGGTTTAAATAGAAGTCCTTCATGCAATGTGTGTGACAGCACTTGTCCTGTGCCAGTGTGGCTGAATGGGGCTGTCCACAACCCCTTACATTCAATTAGACAGAAACAAGTGTGCTTTGTGCAGCCTGTGCTAACGGCCAACCCATTGCCTTCCTGTTCACAGTGAACACACAGCAGACACAAACTCTTGAAAGTTCTTTATCACTCAAACCCTCACACCTTCCATGATCATGACCTGACTATCAAGCTTGAAGAGAAAAGAGAGGAACCAATAGGCTTGTTGAAGCTTTGAAATGTGTTGACGCGTTTGATGAGTTGATTAACTGATTTTATGATATATTTTATGAGAGCTAACAAGCTAACTTTATCTTTTATATGTGTGGATCACTCTTCCATACCATTTTAAAACAAATTGATATGTTGCATCATATTTTAACAATGTGGACCTTAGCATTAGTAATTTTTTCTTTGCATACCTACTTGCGTGTGCCTTAAATGCAGTCTTAATTAGTAGCGAGTGTAGAGTTGTTGAAATGGACAATGGAAGGCAGGTCTGTGTCTCTGTGTGTAGCTGAGAAAGATTCCAGTCACATAGTGTATGTGGGCGGGAGAATCAATCTCTTATTGCTTCCTCCTCGACTACTGATGCTGACAGAAGGAAGCAAGCAGTAGAAAACCTAAGGAGTCAAGGGCCAAAATTCTAACTGTTCACTCCCACTCAGAGCAAAACTGTGTTCGAGAGAATAACAGACCTATCATACATTTTAGACAGAGTAACAATTGTTATTTTAACTTGGAGATAATTTGTCCAAAGTTTGACATTTTCCAGATTTTTTTTATATGATTGTTTGTTTCAGAGGCTATTACATGTGTAATTTATTAGCAACATTCTACAGTTTTATTAATTATAGTTTGCAGGGCAATGACCACATGGACCATTTCAGTCTAGAAGCTTTCTACCTAACCTTGCCCGATAAATCAAAATGGATACTGACATTTATTTTCATGGCTATTATGAAATCAAAGAACTATTTCCTGGGAGGCAAGGTGCCTGCTAGGAAAATGTTTATATAGAAAGAGATAGTGGCTGTTCTCCAGAAAAGCCAAGTTTCCTTGGCCTTTTCATTCCTGTAAGACTTAGTGAGAGGGACAAGGGGAAGACATAAAGCCACATAAATCATAGAAAGCTTGGTATCTTAAGGCACCTGTGAATGACTCAATATAAGCATCACTTAAGCCAAGCAGTAATAAATATGAGGTATATAAAATTCAGAAAATGTTTAAATTTCCTGTTACAATTTGAATTTGTCTCTTAAATATAAATACTTTTGGGGGGATGTTTAGGTATAGGGATGTGTTTATCATGTATAGACCTACATGCGATGAAACTCAGATCATATCTTTCCTTAAAAAGTTGTTTTGTTTCACATCAAGTGGGTCTCGAGGACTTACATGTTGAGACATTATCAGTCGAATACTAATTAAATAATAATGTCGGTAAATTTTTGATTTGTTATTACTGCTGTCACGCCTCTAAGTGTCAGTATTAACTCCAAGACGACCATCGATCAGCACAATGAATACATTTAGTAAATTTATAACTTCAAGAAGAAACTTTAAGAAGTCTTAAGAAAGATTTTGGCCCTTTTGACCTGAAGAATCATCATTGAAAAATGTACTTATGATAAAAACTTTATTTCGTTTTGTTTTAAGGCAGCATGAACCATATCCAAGTAAAGCAACAATCATACCAAAACATTACCATAATTATTGACAGAACACTAAATTGACATTCAGTTGTGGAGAAATTAATGAACCATCAAAACACATGACCAGTAGGCCTGAATGAGCAGTGTCTGTCACCTGCTTTTCACATAGTGCTGCAAATTCATTCTCGTCCCTGCTTGTTAGCCAGTGAACCACAACAAATCCTTGAAAGGACAGAGGTGACCATCTGGTATGACAGTGACAGGAACAAAGAAGACTTCATTAAATTACAACAGCAAATTCATATGCATTACTTAATTGCATTTATCAACTATTTCAGGAAACAAAGCCACTGGGGGATTTTGCAACACTGGGTGTTGCAGCAGACTGAATTGGGGTCATGACTTTTAGAGTCTCTGCTGGGGATTTCTGTATAAAACAGCTTTACTGGCAGAAATAGAGAAAGATAGGCCGAGCGTTGCGGTGTATTTCAGCCTGTGCCAGCGGCTGAGCTTGTCATTAATCTCCATGCGGTGCGTGAGACTGTATGTCACTCGCTTCACTGACAGGGAAGATGGAGCATGGGACTAATTAAATGCAGTACACACTGAACATATGGATAAGCTTACAAGGGAAATTGATAAGTAGTGTTAACATACCAGGCTTCCCAAAATCACTGTGATTTCATAACACAGTGGAATGTGAGGAGTTTGATTGATGGAAAACAAAGAACTCCCCCAACAGCTGCTTTACCCATTAAGAACACTAGATAGTAAAAGCACAGAGATTCTGAGCCTTGAGTGGTTGAAAAGATAAGATTGTACTGATATTAAATTCACGTTAGGATGAAAATAACATCATGTACTCATCATTGTGTGTTGGTACAATTTTTGTAATTGTTTTTGAAATAAGTCTCTTAAGGCTCACCAAGGTTTGCGTTATTTTATCAAAAATACATTACAAATAGTATATATATATTATTATTTTTTTTTTGTCAATTGTCCATTTTAAAAATGATTTTTTTCTCATTTGATGCTTGAAACATTTTTATCAATATTAAAAATAGCTGTCATACTCAATTTGAGATGATTTTTTACAATAACAGCATTTTAATTTAATATATTTTCTATAATAAATGCATTTACTTACTGACCCCAGACTTTTGAATGGCAGCTTTATAAAGTATGAAACAAAAAAGCGCATTAATGCTTCTTCATACAATCTGTCAACAAGCTATTACTACCCTAGTGTAATTTTTGATGTGTAATATCATCAACAGACTACAGATTTATTTATAAATGCATTTCAGTTGTCTGCTGTTGGGAGAAACATGAATGCAATTTGTTAATCACCACTAATTTGTGGTTTTAGTAAAAAACCATCAAAGCTCTCCATGGAAATTTCTTTAATGAGAGGTTTTATGCCCCTGTGCAGCTTTCAAGATCATTAATGATTACAACAGCAATTTTGCTCTATTTTTAAACAAACAGCACTGTCTTCCTGTTTAAGTGTTAAGATTTCCACCTCATTAATGTTCCAGATCTGATGCATTTTAACTAAACCTGCTGTGCTTCTATTCAAAGCCATCCAAACCCCAGAAAAGTGCAAGAGTGGACCAGAATAATTCAGCTGATGTTAATTTAATCACTCCAAGTAATGCTTCATTAATAGTCCTGCTGTTAAATATTGCATAGTGTAAAAGAAATGACATTTCAAAGCATAAAGTGTAATAGCTATGTATTTAAGGATTACTGTGTGCAGATTTGTAGTCCTGAAACACCACCAAAACATCTGAACCCAGAAGCAGGTTTGATACGCCACCTTCTGGATAACTTTTTAAAGACCTAAAGATCATATAAACCTGACATAATATAATAAACCAAACCAACAATCGTATTGATCCTGAAAGATCATTTCGCAAATTCAGCTGCACTTTCACGTTTTTAATGCTTTTATCTTCATAAGAAAGGTAACACTGCATACGTTTTTTACAGACAGCATACAAAATAATATTTGTCTATATCTTGAAAAGTACAAGTAATAATTAATATTAATAATTTTAATAGAATAACAGCACAAGGGACAATGACAACTGCAACAAAAGTGGATATAAAAAAAAGTGACATTTTAAGTAAATAACTTTAAAGAATCAGGTAACAGAAACAAAATCAGCCAAATTTCCATTCTACTGTACGTCAAAAAACACTTACAGTAAGTGCTATTTGTTTTAAGCTTTATAAAACACATTAAAAAGCAGGGAGTATTTTTATTTCCTTCAAGGAAAAGTACTATAAAATAAGTTACAGTACAGTGAATTTGTCTAAACTGACTTTGTTCCCGTCTTCCAGCCTTAAGTAAGCGTAGACATCGAAATATCAGAAGTACATCATACAGGAGTAAAAAGATGCTTTGTTCTTTTATAAAACAATTATTTCCTCCTTTAAACGAGCAGGAAAAGTTGCCAAGATGTCAATAATTATATAAAATATAAGTGTACGTGTTCATTAGTACTACCACACACACACACTCACAATCACGCACAACCACACACACGCTTGTTTTGTACAGCTTTCTGTTGTTCGAATGTTGCATATCAAATAACTTTTAATCTTTGTGCTGAAATAACTACGTTTTTGTTCTAATTACTTCATGGGCATGAATACAAAAAACAAAACAGACTTCTTCATAACTGATAGCGTGGCCTAGGGGGCGCTCACACGTCGTCGGCTGGCAGAGGCGGGATGTTGAATCTTGGTCTAGTAAAGAAAGCCATCTTCTCTCTGCATCAGGAAAGATTAATACATTAAGCATTTTTCAGAAACGTGGTGACAAGATCGCTATGTGCTTTGTGGCCGATTAAGAGACAACTCACTTGAACGTCTGCACAGGGAGGGGCTCTTTGTGGCTTTGGCCCCTCATTTGCAAAACCTCTTTTGAGGCCTTCCGCATCCTCCTCTCAGCAGCCTCCTCCTGCCTCTGCTCCTGTCTAGTCTGCTTGGTCTGCGAGAGAGAATCATAAAAGTCTGATTTCAAACAGAATTTATGATTCACAGTGTCTCAATCATAGCTTTAAAAGCATGTTTAAGACTATTTGCATGTTTTCTCCTAAGAAGTCTGCTAAATTGGTGTTCTACCACCCTGATTTGCAAAGCAAAATTTAGAAAATGGTCAAATTACAAAACCCCACATGCAATAGTTTAATTTTATATCATTTATAATCAATTATTAATAATTCATATAAATAAATGGTAACACACTACATTATGTACAATGTGAATATAAGGTAATTAAATGTTAATTTATAATATTCTATTGTTCATGCTCTTTCATAATATAATAACTAAGGTTAAATTATTATAATGTTGGGGTCAAGAAGCTTTTCTACACTTTTTTTTTTTTTTTTTTTTAATAAATTAATACTTATTTAGCAAGGCTGCACTAAATTAACCTAAAGTGACAGTAAAGAAATATTTCTTGTCAATTTTCTAATCTTGTACAACAACAACAAAAAAAACTAATGTGTGTTAAAAATTCATATTTGTCATTAGGAATAAATTACATGGAAAACAGTTATTTTAAATCGTAATAATATTTTGCAATATTACTGTTTTTAATGTATATTTTAATGTCTTTTGAATGGTAGTGTTAAATGAAAGTTAACATTTTACAGTAGATTAGAGTAATTAAGCAATTAAGCAACTCATATTAATTTATAACAACACACTTGTTCTTTGTTAATTGATGTTAATTCATAATATAGTAATAGCTAAATTTATACAATTTGCAAATGCATGTAGAAATGAACCTAGATGTCAGCTAAAGTGTTACCAAATTAATAAAAACTTAAATCTGTGAATTTAAAAAGTGTCAGAGTGAATACATTAAAGTAATAGTTCACCCAAAAATGATCATTTTGTCATCATTTAAACAATTTCATGTAATTCCAAACCTGTATTAGTTTCTTTCTTATGTTCAACACAGATATTTTGAAGATTTCTGAACAATCAAACAGTTGTTGGTCCCCACTGACTTTCATAGTAGGGAAAGAAATACTATGGAAGTCAATGGGGACCATTAACTGTTTGATTACTAGCAATGTTCAAAATATCTTCTTTTGTGTTCAACATAAGAAAGAAAATCACACAGGTTTGGAACGACATGAGGGTGAGTAAATGATAATACATTTTTCATTTTTTGGTGAACTATCCCTTTAAAGAAATGTAAATGGGCAGTACCTGTCTCTGGGCTTCACGTAGCAGGTTTCGGAAATGCTCATCCCGCAGAGCCCAATGAGGAAGGTCCGCAGGGCCACGGGGCCCCTGCATGGGCTCCTCCAGCCGCAGTTTGAGCTCCCGCAGTGCGGCCAGCTCCTCGCTCAGCTGCCTCTGTCGTGTACGGCAGGCCTGGAGGTCCAGCTCCAGGTCCAGAGAGGTCCGTGTGGGCTGCTCAGCCAGAGACGAGCGGTGGGACTGCTGCGGTCACATGACATGGACACATAAGTACATTTCCACAGCAAAAGATAAATAATAATAAAATATTCCAACCTGTTTATATCGCAGGGTTCGTCGCTCTAGAGTGTTTCTGATGAAGGGGGATTTCTTTGGTAGAGTAGAGCTATCACTGTCACTTCTGTACAACTGTAAAGAAAGGAAAACATCATGTGAAGGTGTTTTTTATTGATGCAAAATCATCCATCATTATCATTTATTTTGTTCTGATCATATAATCTGCTTTGAGCCTACTCATTTTTAATTTTAATTTACTAGATTAATAAATATATTGAATTAAGCCACAAAACGTTTTACATATTATTACACAACAATGTAGTAATGCAATATGCAGAACATTTTTGTGGCTTAATTTCATTACCGTGACTGTTGTGATCATGAAACATTATTACTGTGATATAACAGACTTTGGTCTTTTCTGCTTACCCTACAGACATACTGACTGCGCGCTCCAGGTGAAAAGGTCTGAGATCTGACTATTGTGCTGCTGCGCATGAACGGTGAGCTGTGACCCCAGCGTCCTGTCCTTTCTTTCGGCCGCATTCTCATTGGCTCTGGAAACACACCTTCTGTGTTGGTTGCCTTGTCCACCTAAAAACACACAAATTAAATGTGTTTAATGATCTATTTTAGAGTTCAGTGCTCTTCTGCAAAGCAAGTTTTTTTTTTTTAATTCAACAGTGATACATTCAATTGATCAAAAGTAACAGTAAAGACAACAAAAAAATTATACTTCAAATAAATGCTGTTTTGGATTTTCCAAAAAATGTTGTCAACACTTGTCAGCATTGATGAAAATAATCAGAAATTCTTGAGCATCAAATCACTAAATAGAATGAAAGAATGATTTTGGGAGAATGACATGACACTGAAGGCTGAAAAATTCAGCTTTGCCATAACAGGAATAGATCGCATTTTAAAATATATTAACATAGAATACAACTATTTATTTTTAATCAAACAAATTGAGCATTAAAGACTTACAATACAAAAAACTTACTGACCCAAAACTTTTGACCAGCAGTGAAAATCTCAAAAAAAAAAAAAAAAAAAAAAAAGTTTTTTTGATGATGTTAATTACAACAGAAAGTAATGTTTAAACATCCTGAGTGTGTAAGCAAAACATTTTTAGTAATTAATTATAAAAGAACCTTAACAGACAAACAAACCAGAGCGTTTAGGAGCAGAAATGTGTAGCTTGTATTTTTGTTAAAGAACTTCTTTTCAATTCCATAGAAGGAGAATTCATACAGTCGCTGTGACTTCACAGTACCTTTACTATTGGATTTCTCTCTGCAGGCTGGAGACAGCGTCTCCCAGAGGTCATGCAGATGCCTTCACCACAAAGACTCTCAGGACAGGGAACGACAAACGCTGTACTGTTACTGCAGCCGCTGTCCACTGACTCAGCCTGCCAACTCCTAAATCACACACAGCAGTTAGAACACACACACATCATCTGAAATGAGTGCACTTACAGGCATAAGCTGAAAGGTTTATTGGTTTATAGAAAGGCAGTGAGTGTGTGGACCTCTCAAAAACGGCTTCTCCTTGCTCTTTCTTCCTTTCCAGCTCCTCTTCACTCCTCTGTAACTCTTTCTTCATCTCCTCCAAACGAGTCACCACAGACACCTACACGAAAATAGGTAGATGTTATGTTTAATTTTGTGTGTGTGTGTTATTTTAACTAAATATTTCAAAGCAAATAAAAACCATTAATTTTGTAGATTGATTTCTCCTGTAAAGTATATGAAACTGTGGAACTATAAAAGCATTGTTGTGGAAATCTTTATAAACATTGGAATAAAATATTTTATTATATTTATATATGTCATCAGCTAAATAGAATTTTCCCCATTCAATATAAAAATCATCATCATCATCATCATCATCATTTTTATCAACAGTAATATATTTATTAAAAATAAAATTATACAAATTTAATGAATGAAGACTAAATAATGCTATTGCAATAACACTACTGAACTATAATATTAAAAAGAATATTATTAGATAAAATAAAATAAAATAAAATAAAAACAGTAAATTGCTAAATTTATATTCATGGTTGTCTCAATTTCTTTGCTTTAAAATGATAAATTATAGAGCCTTTCTTGTCAGAAATATCCTAGGAAAGTTTAAAGTCAATGAAATCAAACTTGACAATTCTAGTTTTTTTAAAGGAATTAAGCAGTGTTTATTATAAATGATTGATCTGTGCACATTATTATAATTTTTTCATTCATGTTTTGTTTTTAGATATCACATTTATAAATTATCCTCATCACAAATTTGAGAATATAGTTGGTGCTAGGGATGTGCAACAGTGATCGAGTACTCGGCTGTGACAGCAACAAACGATCATGAAAACAATGATTTTGGAAAAAAAAAAAATCTGATTGGTTATAGCAGCACTTTAGGCAGAACCCTGAGCTCTGATTGTTTATCTGGCCACAGTATAGACGTGAGAAGAGAGAGAAGCATGGCTTCAAAGTCATGTAGTGATGTCTGGGTTAGCTACATACATATCTGATTAATCTAATATAGGATGCGTTGGGATATTAACATTTATTAACATGCTGAACGCGCTGCATATTACCAGTGTTTCATGCTCAAATGCAATGCAGTTATTTGAGACTGTCATATTGCTTTTAGATGTTTCTTTTTTAAAAATACTGATGTTATAATAATGCAGCAGTGCTTTTTTCGTCATATTTGTTCAGCAGTAGGCATACTTTAATTGAATTTTTGTTTTGACTTTGTATGGCTTCAAAAATGTGCAGATGAAAATACAGCACAAATCTGCCAAAAACATAGCATTATAATGAGAACTTTATAGAATGTGAAATCTATAGTAAATTCTGTCTGCTTTCCTTGCCCATGTTTCAGTGCGCTGTTATTAAAGCGCAACACGGTGTGCATAGGGACTTTCCAAAAATCCCTGGAAGATTCCCAAAAATCCTGGAAAGTTTCCAAAATTTCTGGAATGTTTACAAAATTTGGCACCTTTTGGCAACCCTAATAGTGCGTAACTGGCATTTGCATCCTTTTGTGCAGATACAAGCTGTAATGTTACGTCTATGTTATGTATCTAAGTTTTCTGATTAATATCAAGAATATGTCATAGAACGGGCTTCAGTTTATTGCCATAAAGTCACTCAACTTCACCTCAGGCAGCTATTCCTTTTTAGATTTTTAGCTTCTTTTTTAATAACATTGCTGCATCATAATCACAAACTAACAGTGTTCTAATCATGTGTTCATGTTTTCATAGACAGGTTTTCATGTCATATTTTTATTTTGTCATATTTTTATTTTTAACATTCATTGTCATACCAGTCTTCAGATATCTTCATTATTAGAATTTGGGCATTTTTGACAATCTATTGTTGGTGCATATTACATATTCAAATGCATGTTATGAGCGACCCGTTTGTTTAGAGCAGCAAATCATGGTCATGAACAAATTCTCTGCATGTCACAAACAACATGAGGATGAGTAACTATTCCTTTAAAGCACAATGGCAGTTGAGGTTCAGCAAGGGAAATGAATGTAATTACTGTTCATTAAAGAGAGAGATCTTTAGTGGATCTTCAGTAATCTCTAATAACGCTTTAGCCAGAGGAAGGAAAGTCTCCAGTGATCTCACCTCAAGCTTGCCTTCGTTCTCCTCTTCATCCATGATGCGGCTGGGTTGACTGAGGAGGCTGTGCTCAGGCCTGTGGTTCTCTGTGTTGTGGATATGCACTTTAAGCCACTGGAAGATCATTTCAGTGCTGCCTGCACAGTCTGTCAGCGAGACCTGCGCAGAGCCCTGTGCCACAAACAGATACGGGTCAGTTTACCATCTGACAGCAAACAAGCATGAACCACAAAAACACTAAAGCTAAGTCATAAAACACGTTTTAACAACTTTAAATGCTCTTTTTGCATGCAGTGCGGTCCAAACTAGCCCTAATTTGTATTTGCATACAAAATGTTTCATTGCTAAACAGGTTAATAAAGAACTGAGTGAATTTTAGTCTAACCAGTAGCTCCTCCTGGGTGAGGGGTCCTACAGCGCAGAGGTTTAACTGTAACGCATGGGCCCCGGGGCCTCCAGCGCTCAGAGGGATTCGGAAGCCCTCATTAAAGCTGAGAAGAGGTTGAGGCTCCTGGACCTTACAGCAGTAATATGTGCAGGGCCGACTGGAGTCCACCGGGAGAACATGAACCTTCACAAATCTGAGAGAGATAAACAAGGACAAAGCGCTACTCGTGAACTTGATTGTGTACATGTCCATAATTTGTTCCTGCAGAGGATATCACAGTAGTAGAAGAGGATGAATGTTTTAATGGAAAGCTGATGGGACTACTTACACTTTGCATCCATCTCTAATGGCGGCCTTGCTTAAATTTCTCATCTGAAGGACATGCAGCAGCAAAAACATGCCATTCGAATCATATCTGTAAAAGAATAGCCCAGAGGGAATTAATAAGCAGACTGATGGTTCATAGTGACTTGGTACTGTTTGTTATGATGAGAAATGAGACGCAGGTCAGAGTATGAGAGCGTGTGGTGCTTACAGAAGACCAATCTGAATCTGAACTGGATCTGGGACTTGGACATCTTGAGTAAAACTGACTTCTTCTGATTCCTCTGTCCTACTGGAAAAAGACATTCAGACATTTATGAATAATTATAACACAAAAACAACTATTAAAGTATATATACTACCATTCAAATGTTTGGGGCTTGTAAAATTTTTTTCTCTTTTTGAAAGAAGTCTCTTATGCTCAGCAAGGCTGCATTTATTTGATCAAAAATGCAGTGAAACAGTAATACTGTGAAATATTACAACTTCAAATAAATATTTTCTATTTAAATATATTTTAAAATGTAATTTTTTTTGTGATGCAAAGCTGCATTTTCAGCAGTCTTCAGTGTCACATGATCCTTCAGAAATCATTCTGTTATGCTGATTTGGTGGTCAAGAAACATTTCTTATTATTTTCATTGTTAAAAACAGTTGTGGTGCTTAGTATTTTTGTGGATACTTGATACATTGTTTCAGGATTTCGATGAACAAAGTTCAAAATCATTTATTTCAAATAGAAATATTTAGCAACAGTGTAAAACACTTTACTTTCCCTTGTAAGCAATGCATCGTTGCTGAATAAAAGTATTAATTCTTTAAAAAAATCTTGCTGACCTCAATCTTTTGAACAGTAGTCCATATTTTTTCTATATTTTACAATTGTGTACAGGATGTAAGATATCTGACACATTCCAGAGAAGGTACAGGCCAATGGCATGATTATTAAAATATTATTTGTAAATTAATGTTATTTTTACGTTATTGCCAAAAATCGGGGGATTATGATGATATAATGAGTATTATTGTACAAAGACTAATTTTATAGTTTTAAAAAAAAAAAAATAATATAATATATTTTTTCCTTATAGGTTTGGAACAACATAAAAGGTGAGTGAATGGAAGACAGAGTCATTTTATTTTTGGTGAATTATCCCTTTTAAAGTCTATATCTTTATTGCCGAATCTTCTCTCACCTTCTGCTCCAGGCTTCAAACACCCCACTGTCTGTTGCTAAAACATCTTCATTTACTCCTGCAGACACTCGTCTGGCTCTTCTGCTGGTCCTACTTGCACTTTTACAGCGCAGGGTCACTCCTACACAGAGACATAAATACGCACACAAAAAAAAAGGACATGCAAACCATTTTTAACATCAGAACAGTGTGATAAAATGTTTAAAGCTGTTTTTTTTTTCTGTCCTTAAAAATGAACTAAATGGCTTAACAGGCCAATTATGAAAAATCTGAGATTAACTGCAATTACATATTTTAAATCGACTGATCTGTCAGTTACAATTTCCATGTTGCTATTCATCACCTGTTGAGCTGTGTGTTCCTTGAAGAACTCCATCTCTATGGCTCTTCCCCTCCAAGAGGTGTGCAGGGGCTGTGATTCCCACTTCCCCTTCCCCTGGAAGAGTAGTGTGCTGCTGGGATTGAGTCTGATTCCGTAGTCCTTCAGCCAGCAGACCCCTGCTGGCCACCTCCATGTACTCCTCTGTCATCTGGGCCAGAGGGCAGTCCTGTGGGGCCGAGTGGTAGGGGGTGTCCATGGGGGAGCTGGGCGGTGAGAGCGAGGAAAGCGAGGACCGAGAGGAGAGAGATGTGAGAGACTGTGGAGTGTCATGGGACCGTTTTGGCCCGAAGGCTGAACCGTCCCTGGTGTGGGTCTCCAAGGGGAGAAGGTAGCGGAAAGAGGGGTCCAGAACATCAGAGCTGCCTTCTGTACGCTCATACTGGGGCAGGCCATAGATGTCGGTGAAGCTGACGGAGCTGAGAGAACCACGGCTGGATGCCAAAGAGCCACGACTGGAGGCTAAAGAGCCACGGCTACTGCTGGATGACACCGTCAG
Source organism: Cyprinus carpio (assembly GCF_018340385.1). Taxonomy (NCBI): domain Eukaryota; kingdom Metazoa; phylum Chordata; class Actinopteri; order Cypriniformes; family Cyprinidae; genus Cyprinus; species Cyprinus carpio. Next base: position 16,958,525 of record NC_056602.1, on the reverse strand, counting down.
ATTACTGGCTGACAGGCTGGACACAGAGAGAGAAACGGTCATTTTGGGTTGATGTGGCTAGACATCCTACATAGGGCTGTCAATGATTAATCAGGATTAATCGTATCCAAAATAAAAGTTTATGTTTACATAATATATGTGTGTGTGTGCTGTGTATATTTATTACGTACATGGTATATTTATATATAATATTTATATTTACATAATCTAAAATATATATAAACACACACACACAAATACATTTTTAAAACATATACATGTATGCATTGTATTTATAAATACATAATAAATATACACAGCATACACACACATATATTATGTAAACACAAACTTTTATTTTGTATGCGATTAATTGTTTGACAGCCTTAATCCACAGCGCTCTCAACTGATTTAAAAACATCTAATCACATAACTGTTTATCCTGGTTGATTAAATCAGTCACCAGCAATCACTCTGTATACTGATCAATATTAGCCAAGAAAAACACCAACTGATAATAATTCATGACATTATTGCAGCAGATAAAAACAGGCTTCAGAAAAGAGGCTTCAAAAGTCAGAATGTTTATTTTATATTGGTGGCTTACAGTCAGAAGCAATCCATTCTTTCTTAAATTACTTAATTAAATATAAGTACATTTAACAGTTAATATGAATGAATAACAATTTAATATATATTAAACAATGTATTAATAAAATAATGTGTGTGTGTATATATATATATATATATATATATATATATATATATATATATATATATATAATTTAATTATTCACATGTACACACACACACAGTCAATGTGACATTCATTTATCACAATTAACTATATTTTAAATTATATTTGTTATTATTATTTATTGTTATAAATGATATTATTGTATTATATAATTTTGTTAACAGTTTATTATACTAAATTATGTGTGTCAAACTGGCAGCCCCAACCTTGATTTCTAGTTTGTATGATGGTGTTCAGGTGGTGTGTGTGATGTACCTCTTCAGCTGAGAGTGTAGATAGGTGGTGATACGGGTGGCTTCCTCAAGTTGCTTCATAAGTACATTCCTCTTCTCCTGCTGTAATATCCTATACAACATGCACACATTATGATACAGATTTGCCCCATTTCATTCATACAGACAGTTTTAACTTACAATTTGATGTCTGCTAGATGTCACAGAATCATAGATTAGATCACCAATGCAAAACTATTTGTTAATTGTTCAACTGTTCATTGTGAAAAACTGGAAATGATTTAAGCGCAGTCTGTGGAAGAAGACTATCGTAGTATAGGATTTATGGAATTTATTTTCTCCATCATAAGAAAATATCATTCTACCATTTTATGGCTACTAATATCACAAGGAAAATTTATCAATATCCGTAACATAACAAAAACAAAAAAAAACATGCAGGTGGGATATGGAAGCTGATATGTATACTGACGTAATATAACAAAACGACCCATATATGTCTGAGCTGAGGTCTCAAATATAAGAATGAGCAGATCAGAGCTGGAACAAGCAGATCTGCATCGCTCAGTGAGGGCACCCTTATTTACCTCTGCGGGCATTTACAAAACTTTAACTGAACTATTTTGTTTGCAAGATTTCCTGATAACAAATACATAATTCTACCACCATGTTTTGAGTGGAGGTATATTATGTTTTTGGGACGTGCTTTTCTTTAAAGCCGTGCTAGTGCAACGTTTCTTTGGTCTAACTTGATCTACAGGACCTGCCAACTAGCCCCTCAGAATTCACAAAGTGAGAAACTACACATGCTAAACATCCACAAAATCTATCTAATAAATCTACTCTATTCCACAGACATGACTGTATGAAGAAATAAAGCAGACCTCTGATTGGCTCCCTGACTCTGGACACTCTGGGCTTTCTGGACCTCCTCCTCCAGCCTGTGTTTCTCCTCCTGCAGCTGGAGCAGCGTGTCTGGAGAGTGCTGCTGCTGGCTAAGTAGAGTGATCTCCTGGAGCAGAGCCTCCTTCTCACGCAGCAGCTGCAGACAGTCCCAATCCCGATCGGCCTCTGCACGTTCAGACCAGCTCTCATTGTCCAACTGGGCCAACTGATGCTGAATACCGGACATCCTGAGAGAGAGAGAGAGACAACAAGGGATCGATTTTAACATCTGTAAGCAGATACATGCGAGAGCAAATCAAATCAAAGACATGATGAAATAAGGAAAAGATGAGATGTATGTGTTCGAACATGCACTTCTATGATTAGTATTAAATCAATTCGGTCACACTTTATTTTAAGGTCCAATTCTCACTATTAACAAACCATTAACAAATGTCTTTTGCCTCAATAAACCACTGATTTGCTGCTTATTAATAGTTAGTAAAGTAGTTGGTAAGTTGAAGTATTGTGTAGAATTAGGCATGTAGAATTTTATAAGTAATAAACAGCCAATATGTTAATAATAGGCATGCTATTAAGCAACTAGTTAAGAGTGAGAAATGGTCCCTATACTAAAGTGACAAAAGACTTTTACACTGTTATAAAAAATCTTTTTTTTTTTTTTCTTCAATAAATGCTGCTCTTTTGAAAAAGCATTCAGAATTCTGAAAAAAAAAAAAAAAGTTTCACGGTTCCCACAATATTAAGGACCACAACTGGTTTATATAAAAATAAGAATTAATGAATTAGTTAATTAATGTTTCTTGAGCAGCAAAATGGCATATTAGAACGATTCCTGAAGGATCATGTGAGACTGAAAACATTTCAAAATATATTAAAATATAAAACACCATTTTAAACTGTAATAAATCACAATATTACTGTTTTTATTGGATCTTTCAACAAATTTTATTTTAAAACTGAAAATATTTTTTTTTTAAATAATAATGGTATACAGGAATAGTGGCATGAAGAGAATGTAATATGGTGGGTATGTGTATGTGTATGTGTGTGAGGGTGTAAAAGAGCTGGCAAAAACATTAAAGAAAAGCCAGAGACTGCAGCTTTATGTCTGACATGAGAAATTGTGTTTCTCCACTTTTTGGGTTCAGATATTGTGACTCAGTCAGAGAGCATGCAAGTTTCCACAGCTTTCTCCTCTCCCAACTCACTTTTTCCCCCCTTTCCCTTCTCACTTTCTCTCTCTCTGATGTCATACCTGGCCAGCTCTGTTTCCATGGTAACATGCATCTTGTAAAAAGGTTTGCATGGAGCCACTGTTGCAACACAGAGGCCAAAAGCTATAGCATTATTTCCTCCTCAAATATATAGAAGACTTCAAATGCAATGTATGCCACATCAATCCATCACTCTACTTTAATACAAACCACTAAAATCTACTCTGAAGTAGAAGCAACATTATTACATGGCAAGAGGCACATGACTATACTTTCAGGAATCATAGCCAGGCTCAATAGAAGTTCCATAGTCTACTACTTCGGCTCCTTGAAATCACATGATTGAAATCAGGTGATCTTGGGAGGTGTGATACTATATAAATTATTTTTTGCAAAGTAAATGAAAAATGGGAGGAAATTCTTACAATAACATAGGGTTCTATGTATATCTAGTCACCAGGATATCATACAGAGGTGGGCATTTAATCTTGAACCAGTATCTGACCACCTAACAACCATCCAGAACACCCTAGTAACCACCTAACAATGCCATATAGCAAAAACAACCTTTCAGAATAAGTTAGCAACTGCAGAGAAATGCTACAGTGACCACTTACTTTTTCAGCAGCCCTAGATCCAGAGAAACTTTTCCATTCATTTTTTTTCCCATAGAGATTTGAAAACATTCTTCAAAAAGTTCTAAGCCTTGAACCAGACCAACCAACTCCAATATGAATCACAACATTACAAATTAAATTTGAAGCAATTTGAAAATTGAAGAGAAAAAATTCAAGACATTGTACTTGACATTATAACACAAATACATTACACATTCTATGATGCATTGCAAATTATACAATCAAATCAAAAACACTAATTTTTTAAGATGCTGAAATCACAGTGACTTTTGTATTCTGTGCATACTTTATATACATACATATATACTAACTTTCAACACTCTGAGAGCTCATAGCAGCTATTTCTTAAAGGGTTTATAGGTTATTCAAAAAAATCAATTTCTCTGTACAGAAAATAAATGTGATTTTATCTTCAGAACCAGACTGTTATGCAGTATGATTAAAGTCTGTTGTTCATAATAGTTATACAGTGCATATTTGCAAATCCACTTACTTTTTCTTAGCCTCTTCATACTGCCAACTGAGTTTGACTCTGTCAGCAAGTATTGATGACTCCTGGGTGCCAAACTATAAGAGAGAAAATAGTATTAAATATAATTGAGCATAGATGATTGTAAATCTCATATCATAATGTAAAAAAATAACAGAAATTTCAGTTGCAAAGCAACAACGACAAAAAACAAATCCTGATAAACCTCTCCCATCAGATCAGTCTGGCAGCCAGTGTCTGTGTATTGTTGTACACTACAGGAGTCACCGAGGGTATTTGCACTGTTGGCCACCTCATTAATGGAGTCACAGAAGTTCAGCGTCAGCTTGGCCAGGCTCTGTACACAAAAAAGAATATCTAATTAAAGAGATATTCATAACAGAAGTTGATCACTTGTTACCACAAGATGGCAGCACCTCTTAAAATAAACGATATTTGAAAGGGAGCTGAAGGTGTTGAAATGACTAATACATAGGGGACATATCAGTGTCTATTCAGAGTATTGTCAGTGAGTATTGATGCATTCAGTACAACTAAAACCTAACATAAAACAGACATTTGCTACTTGAAATACACTAAATTGCTACTGAAATAATATAATATAAAAAACTTCAGATAGTTCAGATATTTTAATTTAGTTTAACTTGATATACTAAAATAAACTAAAACTGAAATTAAAAATTATATATATATATATATATATATATATATATATATATATATATATATATATATATATATATATATATATATATATATATATATATATAGACATAAAAAAAACAAATGAGACAAAAACAAAATAAAACTAAACATATATTTAGTAAAATATCAGTAAAATATCAATAAAAACCACAATAGAATCGCAGTAATACTAACATAACACTAACATGAATGCCCATCTGCCACACATTTTACTTTTGTAACATAATTCTGAGTGAATCATTATTTTCAATTAGGAATAAAAAAATGGATAGCAGAACTTTTATCTATTACACATCAGATAAGAGCTGAACTGAATAATAAAAAATGTTTTAGTTCATCAACTATTAACAATGTTAATCTAATGAAGTTTTTTATATTTAATATAATTATATATATTTTATTTATAAAAAAATATATTTTTTATTTAGGTAAATTTATAACACTGCATTTTGTGTTAACTTCGGTTACACTGACATAAAAAAAAAAAAACTTTAAAAAGTATAAAAGTTTAAAAATACAAAAAATATAAAAATACAGTTTTCCATTTCAAGGAAAAATCTATGAAGATGATGGATTTGGGTCTGTCTGACCTGGATGAGGTCCTGCCTCTCCTTCTCGCCGGTGCTGATGGCCTTTTTAATGCTGCGGAGCTCGCTGAAGATGGCCTGTGCTTCATCTAATTTGTAATTGGTCTGACTGCTGGACATCTTCCGGTCAATTCTGCTCAAGACAACACACAAGAGAATAAAACAATCAGCCGTGTTGTTAATCTGCTGACCAGTGACCCATTGTTATTGCAGAGAAGAACAGAATAGAAAATACAAATAAACAGGTTTCTTTCTGACACACAATAACACATTGGAGGTCTAGTAGATCAAATCAAGCACTAGACATATGCCATAATTTCAAGTGACTCCCTGTTAAACACTATTTGTTGCAGCACAGATGAATCTAAATGTAGATTGACTGTGTTCCATTCTTCATAAACGTGCACTGACTGCACCTGGATATGTATGTTTATAAACATCTAAATATGGTTTACAGAATCTTACCTTATCTCCTCATGCTGCTCAACTAATTATAAAGAGTTAAACTAGCAATTACATCAGAGTTTATTCACGTCAAACAGGGTGTTACTTTACCAGAGCCAAGCCAATATCACTGCTTGACACAAAGTTAATATACCACCATCTAAGTCATACAGTATTGTGTGCGAATGTTAAAACGAGAGAACTATTACTCTTAAAGAGAAACTGTGAAAGATGGCAGCGGTAGACGTGAGATTAGATTTATTAAAACTTGCTTCGCTGACCTGTCTAACAGACTGGTTAACCATTTAGCCATGTTGGAATAATATTGTTTTAACTTAAACCAGCTTCTAGTCTCAAAGGCATAATAATTAGGCAAGTGAAACTGGAGAGCACCGCACTAAAACCCTCCCGTCTGGGAATGTCTGCCTTCTAAAGCACCAAAGCACTGTGGGATATATATCCTCCAGAGTGTAATGCTTGAAATACTGGACATAGAGTCAGGATGCCATTCTAGAAACAGAAACAACCAGCTAAACTAGCTGAAAAAGTTGTAAAAATGCCTTTCAATGCGTCATTGTACATCACTTTGCACAGGAAAGCAATATGAAATGTTTTGTTTCTCAGTATACTATTGAATGTTCGGCTTTCATACAGATGATAATGGACACAAAATTATAATAATATGATACTGAAGTTGCTGAAATTGATGGCCATGTTCACAGGAGTTGGGGAGAGAATGCGTAAAGCATGTCTTTTACATCAGTGTGTCTCTGGCGTAGAGCCGGTGCTCCTGCCATAGGCCACTTCCTGCAGGCCACCCTCCTCCAACAGCAGGTACTGTCCGCTCGCCTGCCCTGCCTCTTCCTCTCCTCCTCTCCACACAAGCAGGGCTTTGTTTCCCCCCTTCAAACCTCTAACCTTTCACAGCCCTGCCTGACCAGGATTCGAGTCTGCCAGGCTACTACGGACATCTGCCCAGCCCAAGACTGGCTGGTGACACAGAACAGACATGCCGGCTGCTAGTTCTCAATATTTAGAAAGAGAAAAAGACAGGATGAAAGGAGAGGAATGATGTGAATTTATTAAGACTATTCAAATTATTACAAGTTTTTTTATATTTTCCTATAGATATGTGAATACTTTTTTTTTTTTTTTTTTTTTTTAATAAACTGGGTATTAAATAAAGGGCTATTCTCTCATCTACACTCATGTTATGTTTTAGCATAAACTGATACAATAAGTTACCTAAAATCTGTCCAGAGTGGTTAGTACTGTTTAAGACCACCTCTGTGCAAAATAAAGGCACCATGCTAATTTTTATTAATTAAACAGTTTAGCTTTGATTATTCAGCCTCACCAATTAAGTTTAACCAGTGTAGTGGTACTTATTAGGAACTATAAGGGGTTAAAGGGATAGTTCACCCAAAAAATAATTTACCTACCCTCACATTTTTCCAAACCTGTATGAATTTCATTCTTTTGGTGAACACAAAATAAGATATTTTGAAGAATTTTGGGGTTTGTCGTGGTGCAGACAGTTGCCTGTTACACAGTTTGGGCTGTCTTGTTGAGCGCAGTGGCACTCAGAACATTATATTTCACACTTTGAGCTCTTTTATTTTCCAGATGTAATAGGATCAATTATCCCAATGAATCATTCGGATTGTAATGCTTACTGAACCGTCATTCAATACGAATACATGTACCATTATACCCCTAATATATATATATATATATATATATATATATATATATATATATATATATATATATATATATATATATATATATATATCTATTGTTTGGAGGGAGTATGATTTTTTTATGTTTTTGAAAGAAGTCTCTGAAGCTTACCTAGTCTGCATTTATTTGATACAAAATACTGTGAAACAGTAATATTGCGGAATATTACTACAATTTAAAATAACTATTCTCCATTTTTATATATCTTTTTATAAAATAATCTTTTTCCAATTTTTATATATTTCTGTTGTGGCAAAGCTGAATTTTCAGTGTCACATGATCCTTCAGAAACCATTTTAATATGATGTTTTGGTTTCTTATCATCAATGTTGAAAACAGTTGTGCTGCTTAATGTTTTTGTAGAAACCTTGATACGTTTTTTTTCAGGATTCTTTGAGGAATAAAAAGTTAAAAAGAACAGCATTTGTTTGAAACAAATCTTTTAACATTATAAATGTACTTACAGTCATTTTCAATTTTAAGCATACTTGCTGAATCAAATCATTTAATTCCTTCCAAAAAATTGTTCTGACTGAATTTGAAAGTTTGATCACTTGATTCAATAAAAACATCATCTTTGGAAGGTGTCTCAAAAAGCTAAGTTTTGATGCTGCTGCAGCAACACATCATGCCAAGACTCCACTGAACATTCCATTGACTGCAAATAAAAAGTAAAATTTCAAAAAGGAATAACAGAGGCCCCCAGGCTCTGATGAGTCATGTAAAGAGGGAGCTTTTGTCTTCTTATAACGCAGAGTAAAGAGTTAATCTTGTTATTCTGGGAGCAAGAAGAGTTGTGTTCTATCTAAGAGATAAGGGCCCTCACTGGGATGCAGGAAGGAGAGAGGAATTTGCTGCCAGATATCTCTGTGTTTTTCAAAATGCTTTCAAGCACTTTATGCCCCCTCCTCATCACTTCCCACCCCTCCTCTCTCTCTCTCTCTCCTCTGGACTCTCACTCTTTCTTTGCTTATTGAGCTTTTCCTGCCTTGGCAACCCACGGTCAACTGGTGCATCCTCTTCCTGAGGTGGAGTCTCCTTTTCCAGACACACACAAAGTTTTTTCTGTGGGTTTAGGGTAAAATTCCCCAAACACATTCTCGGATCCCTCTAAAAAAACTCTAAATTGATGAAAAATGTTACACAAACATTACAGAACAGCCAACAAACAGCTCCACTGTCTATTTAGAACACAGCACCCTAAATACTGTCCTATACCATTTTAGTCTATTTCAGCATTGAAAACAGTATGAGAACAGGACATTTAGTCAGACATTTGCAGAGCAGGTAATTCATTTGGATTTTTTTGAGTTAGGTATCTGGTAACTGTTTGGTTTGCTGCTCCACTGAACTGAATAATATTGAAATTAGGGCTGAAATTAGCCCTAAATGCACTAGATAGCTATACTAACTATAAGGGCTGCTTTGTCTAAATGAAGAACTCTGGCAAAATATTACCGGAGTGCTAGCAAAACAGCTATTGATAATTTTCACACTTTGGGTAGGTTTTGTTTTAAAATGCCAACCCAAATTAACTTCAGTAATTCATTTTGCTGAAATGTTAAACATATGACTCCATTTAAACTTTGTTTTGTAGCCTTTTCATTATCCACACAAATATCCATAATGACTTTATACTATTAAAGAACAGCTCCTACTGAGCCCAAAATGTGTTATCAATTTATCAATGTATCTCACCATTCAAAACATAACCAACTACTGTAATGTATTTAGTAATATTTTCATGTATGATTTGCAAAATGTTAGTATTTTTGCCATTGTAGACAAAAGAAAATTAACCTCTGAACCAAAGCATAAAACCAAAATGTACCTAAAATTACCAAAAAACAAAAAAAAACCTGAAAAAGCACTGTTTTATTCTTTCATGTAATGCAAATCTACTTCGTATCTAATACTATTTATCTGCTTTAATGGAAAACACAACTAACAAGTGAAAGAGAATGTGTGTTTGGGCTGATTTGTGTCTGTTTGTGCCACAATCACTCAGCGGTGACGATTACTACAAACACTGAACCAATTTAGATGCACTTGGGACAGTTTTCATAGCAACTGTTTGGTTGTTCCTTATGAAAGCTGTACACTACAATTCAAAAGTCTGGGGCTGGTAATTATAATGTTGAAAACGGTTGTGCTGCTTAATATTTTTGTGGAAACTGTGATTCTTTGATGAATAGAAAGTTCATAAGAACATAATTTAACTGAAACCTACATATTTTGTAACATTACAAATGCATTTAATGTCACTTATACTCAATTTAATGCATCCTTACTGACTAAATGTATTAATTTCTTTAAAAAATAATTTTTTTTTTATATAAAACAAAGAAAGAACATGTTCTACTTTATGTAAATTTCAAGTAATTTTGTTGTTGCTAGCATATTGTGTCCATTAAAACTACAGACTCGGTATGAAGGTGGTGATTTGAAAAATAGAAAAGACTGATTCACTTTGTCATAATTTAAATGTTGAAATACAGAGTGACATCATAGGCTGCGTCTCATTTGATGTGCACTCACTGAACATGTCCAAGGAGCAAATTTTGTGGACACCTGGAAATGTTTCAGTTAAAAGACAACTACCCGAACAAGAGAGACACACAAAAAGAAAGATGAATAAACAGGAAACATAAGACAAAGCAGGAAAATAAACTAATGACAGGGTGGGGTCATGTATCATAAATGACAAAAAAGATCGGGGGCAGGGAGGAATAGTACAATTTTTCAATACAATTTTATACATGAAAAAAATGTGAGTGGTTGTCAACAAGATTTCTATGGCATTCTTATCACTTTTCACCTTCTAGTTGTAATCTACCAGTCGAAAAACATAAATCTGATTAATAAACAAGTAGTAGCAAATCTCTATTAAGTATTCAATTACTTTAATACTAACCCTTAAACCTAAGTATGAGCAATAGTAGGCCTGATAGTGATGCTTGTCATAACAATCGCTACTAACTTCGTCCTAATTTGTAAATTACATATGCTTTATGTGTGAGGAAGGGTTCAATGCAGTTTAACTTACTCCTGTAGGGTCTCCACTCCCATTTCCTTGTACTGCAGCTCCTGTCTCATCTGAGCCAGTTCCTGTTTGAGTCTGGAGAGCTGTGGACACAAGAGCCACTCGGTCAATACACATCAAAACACACAGTGGGATTCCCTTCAGAGCCACCATTGCAAAAAAAAAAAAAAAGAGTTGAGTCATCAGCAGACACATGTATAATCGCTCCCGACCCGCCCAACACACACAGGAACTTAAAACGAACTTGAACACACACATACACACAGCCCTCCCAAAACCGCAATGGAGGAATGTAGGGTCATTCGATATACACTGAAAACCATCAGATATGTAGATAACTGGCCATAGCAGACCAAATATGACATAATATAGAGTTTATTTGCTAAAGAAACATTTCTTTTACACTTTTTGATCAGTTATGATAAAAGTGTTTAAAAACTGTTCACAAATTCTGTTATTATTAATAATTTTATCAGGCTAAACCCAAATTGTGTCATTTGGTTCATAAAAAACAAGAAGAATAAAAAAAAATCTTATAATGACAGTTAATTGCTTGTCAAACTCCAAAAACAGATTATAAAATTAGTCTGTGACTGGCGCAACTTTTTTCCCTTATATACACCACCATTCAAAAGTTTTTTTTTTGTAAAGAAATGAATACTTTATTCAGAAAAGAAGCATCAAACTGATCAAAACCAACAGTTAAGAGATTTATTTTACATTTATATTCTGTTCTTTGAACTTTCTATTCATTGAAGAATCCTGAAAAAAAAATTAAGCTGCATTATTATAGCTGCAATTTTAAGGATCATTTGACACTGACAACTGCAGGAATAATAACACTTTCAAATATATTAAAATAGAAAACAATTCATTTTAAATTGCAATCTTTCACAATATCACTGTTAATATTACTTGGCGAGCATAACAGAGTTCTTTCAATAACATCTTGCTGACCCCAAACGTTTGAACAGCATGTATTTCTTCTTAACTCATACTACTGATTTGAGTATGGAACAGAATGAAATGCGAGAATCAAACTTGAAGCAGTGCCACTATGAATATGAACTAGCTGTGTAAATATTCTTCTCAATTTTTTCCTTCTGTATTCCAATGAAAAATAAATAATATGGCTTGGGTTTGGAACGACAAGACATGAAAAAACAACTTTTGAATTCTTATCTCTAGGTGAACAAATACAACAGATTTAATCAAGATTTAGAGGTTGTATTTATCATCCACAGTCCAGCTTTCTGACACAATGACTCTTCCTGTAGTACTGCACTAATTCATAGAGGCCTAACAAGCTCTTCCCTAGATAAACACTGCAGTGAACCCAAACCTAGGCCTCTTCTTCCTAAATGTACACACCTCCCCTCAACACACACATACTGTACAAACACACAATCAACACAGCACATGAGGGGCCCCTGCCTCCCCCCTTGGGCCTGACATATGAGGCATTGTTCTCTGAGGATAATGACCTACCCGCTCACGCCTACAGCCAATTTCCGCTTTGATTTGGTCAGGGTCATATTTTGCATTTGAAGAGGAACCAGAGTGAGCTATGAGAGAAAAAATGAGTCAAAAAGTCACAATCAATTTATGCTCATGTGGTGCCAGTGCATATAAAAGTCATTAAAATCCAAACCAATCAGAACTATTCATATATCAAGCTAAGAAATCAGTCTGCCAAACAGTACCGTGGTTATACCATTTTATTAGTGTATTCGTTTTATTTGATGCTTATTTGTGTTTAACGCCATGCCAGCTTTTGTGGCTATTTTAATGGTGAGAAAATGAATGGATGAATTCTATCATGTTTTTACAATTTATTTTTGCTAAAAACTCTAAAACTGTATTTGGCTCAACTCTGTTAAAAATCTCTTCAAAAGAGTCAACTGAATAAAAAGGTTTTTCCTCGCAGAATTAAAACCAGCACAATCTAATAAAACATGCTTCATGGATAAAGGGTTTTGGTGGAGAAAACATGTTTTTTCTTAGACGTACACATGTAATGTTATGTTATGTTACATGTCTTTTAGTACGGATACAAACACTTTAACACTGTTTTGCCACAGTACTTTTTTTGCTAAAGCTAAAAGGTAAAAATAGGTAAAAATTGATAGCCTGAATGCACTGTAAGTCGCTTTGGATTAAAGCGTCTGCTAAATGCATAAAATTAATTTAAATTTAAAATTTAAAAGATGGAAAAAGAGGAAGAGAGAGAAATAATCAAATAAACCGCAGGTGATTTTTGCTTTCATTTAGTTAGGGTCATATTTTGCATTTAAGAGGAATTATTAATCACTAAAAACACAACAATATCTAATTAATATACAATTAATTGATGCCCATGTTTGAATTTAAATTTACTCTGATGTTTTTTGGTGAGCATACAGTAAAAATAACAATAAAAAAGCCTAATTAAAAGAAAACAATTCTGTATATATATATATATACAGTACAGACCAAAAGTTTGGAAACATTACTATTTTTAATGTTTTTGAAAGAAGTTTCTTCTGCTCATCAAGCCTGCATTTATTTGATCAAAAATACAGAAAAAAAATGTAATATTGTGATATATTATTACAATTTGAAATAATTGTTTTTAAATTTATTATACTTTAAATTATCATTTATTTCTGTGATGCGAAGCTGAATTTTTAGGATCATTATCACATGATCCTTTAGAAATCATTCTAATATGATGATTCATTATCAAAGTTGGAAACAGTTCTGCTGCTTAATATTTTTTCAGAACATGTGATACTTTTTTAGGATACTTTGATGAATAAAAAGTAAAAAAAAAAAAAAAAGAAGCTATGTTTTTACAATATAAATATTTTGTAATAACAATATACAGGTTGGTCTACTGGTCAGTAATTTGGGGTCAGTAATTTTTTTTTTTCTTTCTTTTTTTTTAAATAAAATCAATACTTTTATTCAGCAAGGATGTGTTAAATTGATAAAAAAAAAGTGATAGTAAAGAAAATATATTATTAGAATATATATTATTAGATTTTTTTTTTATTTTGAATAAATGCAGTTCTTTTTAACCTTTTATTCATCAAATATATTAGACAGCAGAACTATTTCCAACACTCATAATAAATCAGAATATTAGAATGATTTCTAAATGATCATGTGATAGATTGGATGTTACATGTGACACTGAAGGCTGGAGTAATGATGCTGAAAATTCAGCTTTGCATCACAGGAATAAATTCTTTTTTAAAAGTAGATTCAAATAGAAAACTATTATTTTAAGTTGTTATAATATTTCACAATATTACTGTTTTTTCTGTATTTTTGATAAAATAAATGCAGGCTTGATGAGCAGAAGAGACTTCTTTCAAAAACATTAAAAATAGTAATGTTTCCAAACTTTTGACCTGTACTGTATATATATAAAAACAGTTCGGCAGAGTCTTTTTGTTTTGTTCTATTTTCTTTAAAAATGTTACAAAAACTGCTTCTTGAAGGGGTCATATGATGCTGCTAAAAAGAACATTATTTTTGGCTGGAGCGACGAGACATAAACATAAAACACATTATAAACGTGATAAAAAACATGATTTCTAGTCGCGTTTTCTTTTGGAATGCAAAAACAAAGTAGTTTCACTTTCTAGAGATCTAGAGGTCTAGAGTGAGCCGCGGCCGGCTTGAGTGAGCAGAGGTGGGCGGCTTGAGAATGGTGCGGCAGGCGGATTCTACGAAGGAACCACATGTGACGTCCCCGGGCTGGACGCCACTTCGTCCACGGTGAAAGCTGATTCGGCGATCCACAGTGCAAAGTTGATGTATTTCCTCAGCGTCCAGCACGGATCAGCTCCAGGGATGACGAAGTGAATATCATCCTCTTTTGGAAGGCCAAACAAAGTAGTTTCGCTTTCACAGTGAAACACACAGCGTATATATGACATGGCGGCTACAATGAGAATAAAAGATACGCCTTCTTTCTTTGCATGAACATCTGGGCGGCGTTATGCAAATCTTCCCACATACTGACGTAGATATGTGGGGGCGTGTTAGGACGAGCCGTTTCAGGGGGGCGTGTACGAGTCTCAACTTTTATAAAGAATATCTCTTTGGATTTGAGACATTAGTCTTTGCAACTTCACAGATCTTCTTTATTCACCAAGAGCTTGTAACACTCCAAAGAGAAAGGAAAATTTCAGATCGCATCATATGACCCCTTTAATAACCTTAATAATATTAGTCTTAATTAAAAAAAAAATTTAATTCTGTCATCATTTCCTCACTCTCGTGTAACCAAACTGGTGACGTTAGCCATTAAGTTCCATAATACTTTTTCCATACTATGGAAGTCAACATCTACCCCCAACTTTTCTTTAAAATATCTTCTTTTGTGTTCAGCAGAAGAAAGAAACTCACGGATTTGGAATGACATGAGAGTGAATGAATGACAGAATTTAAATTTTTGGTTGAACTATCCCTTTAACATTAATAATATTAAAGGCTATACTGTTAATAATAATAATAATAAACTTTTGCTAGGCAAAACCATGCACATTTGACTATAAGTGATGAGTATGAATAAATGGGTAGAAATGTTTTAGTGAGAAACAGTAAGTAAGAGCAGAACTGATGAATGGTGACAGGAAAGGGAAGGGAAGGTGAAGGGAAAAGGAGGGGTGAGCTGGAATAGAGGAGGAAGGGAGGAAGCCATGGAAGTACGAGTGAGGAAAGAAACAGATTGCAGCCATTGAGTGACACTGAATTAATGCTAGAGTAAGAATGACTTCATTGAAACCTCACACAATATGACTAACAGATTGGCTCAATGTTAAAAGGCTGAATCAGCAGTGTGTGTGATGTGAGCAGCGGTGTGATTAAAGTGACATGTGAATCATGTGATGCATGTCTCACAGCTGGTTATGGAACGGTTGTCATCCTGAGTGAGCTGGTTGAAGAGTTGCATCTCTTGCTGTGCCAGCTCGAGTCTTTGCTGTTTGATCTGATACATCTCTTTCTTGGCATTGAGAGCCTCCTGTGCCACCACCAGATACTCTTTTAACATGCGCTCCTGCTCCTGACGCCATTGTGTGCGAGGGTTCTCTATCTGGGTCGTCTCTGATGGAGAGGAACATATGTTAAAGCCATCACCCATTAGAGTCCAAAAAATAAGCATCTGATAACCATAAACAACAATCACAACTTTCTTATATTGCACCAAAGAAATTAACTTAAGATAGAATGATATTAATATAAATGATAAATTACATTGTATGATGGACAGTGCGATAGACAGAAGACAGACAGACATACAGAATGACAAACAGACAGGCAGAAAGATAAAACAAAAGACAAACAAAACAATAGACAGACATATAAAAAGACAGCTAGACATACAGAACAACAGACAGAACGACAGACAGACATACAGAATGATAGAAAGATAGACAGACAGACAAACAAAATTATACAGAATGACATACAGAATGATAGACAGAATGACAGAAAGACAAGAACCATAGAATGATAGAAATACATATAGAACGATAGACAGATACACAAAGAATGATAGACATAATGACAGAATGATAGACAGACATATAAAAAAGACAGACAGACAGAACAACAGACAGAACGACAGAAAGACATACAAAATGATACAGAATGACAGACAGAATGATAGACAGACATACAGAATCATAGACAGAATGATAGAAAGACATAAGAATGATAGAATGATAGAAAGACATACAGAACAATAGACAGACACAAAGAATGATAGACATAATGACAGAATGACAGACAGACATACAGAATGATAGAGAGAGTGACAGACAGACTGATAGACAGACAGACAGACATAGAGAACAACAGAACTAAATAAATCAATAGGCAGGCAGACATACAGACCGACAGAAAGATAGACAAGACAGACAGAATGACAGACAGACAAAATTACAGACACAGAACACCGGATAGAATGACAGACAGAACAATAAACAGACAGACAGAATGAAAGAGAAAAACAGAATGATAGATAGAACAACAGATACAAAAAGTACCATGGTACTACCACAGTTTTTGGACACTGTACCATGGTTATACACATTGCATCATATAGTGTCTAAAATAATGCACTCGCTAATTTATTATTTTTGGATAAAAACTTTTCAAATAAATAAACAAATGACAAATTTGGGCTATTTTCCACTCATTGATCTATTTATGCTTTTGAATGTTTTTAATCAACTTCTGCTTTTAATCTGAGCGATTTTCTCAGCAAATATAGTTTTAGGTGGTTATCTGCTAATTATTTAATTAATCAGCAAATTATGTAATTAATTTAACTTACTGACAGTTCTAGTTTAACAGAACTGACCAGATGGGCCAGATGCATAAAATATGACATTTAAAATCAAAACCAGAAAGCTGAACTTACTATTGATGTGGTCGATGTAGTAGACGCCCACCTGCTGGTCATACACCACCTCCCAGCCCAGAGGAAGCTCATCCCCAACACAGTCAGCAAAGGTCAGGGGCTTGGTAATCCTACAGGAATAGAGGAGAATGAATATGAGAGTTGAAAACAGCTAAAAATCTGTGCTGTACAGGAATATTTTGAACAACTTGTCCTTAACAGACCAGAGGCAAAAAACAACATATTGGGGCGTTATAATAACAAAGCTGCTTTCACTATTTTTCACAACATTACGTGATATGCCTTGCGTATTTCTGGGTCTCTAAAAGCATGAGTACAAAAAACTATTTTGTAGAAAGACTTGCATTAGGCCAAACAAAGCTGTGCAGACATTTGAAGAATCTGGAGCACTCCTTGAAATCGCTAATGAATGTCTGTTCAGTCAGTCAACAGCTACTGATCTCCTCACCCCAGGTCAAAAATGTGTGTAATATAGGCACTGCAGGAAGAGACGGCCCATAAACACATTCCACACAGCAGAAAGCAGGCCTGCCCTACAGCCCACAAACACTACCAGGACACTAGATACTGCACAAATCACTTTTCACACTTTAATAAACCACATCAATGAAAAGCTTGAAAACTAATCACTTTCTTCAAATAACTCACTGAATTAATCTCCAGCTCTATATCCCTGTGAATTGTCAATACAAAAAAATTTGGCTGGTTTTGGGCTAAACTCAGCCAGATCAGAGGCACATATGTGTTCTAGTGTTCAATTTGTATTAGATCATAAATCCAGAAAAAAAAAACCTGAAATAAAAATAAAATGGCGCTATCATTGTAAAAATAAACGTTATTAAATATTTAAGTTGCTAACATTTTATGAATTCAATTGTTCAGATATTTTTTTTTTTTTTTAAATAAGATTCAATTAAACAACTGAAACTCTGAACTCTGACTAAGAAAAATGAAACTGATTTAATAAGGCCTTAATAATGTTTTTTTTTTTGTTACACAATTTAACAATTTATTAAAAGTTTAAGTTTCATGATTTCAATTAATTAAACTGAAACTAAACTAAAACAGAGTTTAAAGGGTTAGTTCACCCAAAAATGAAAATTTTGTCATTAATCACTTACCTCCATGTCGTTCCAAACCCGTAAAAGCTCCATTCGTATTCGGAACACAATTTAAGATATTTTGGATGAAAACCTGGAGGCTGTCCCATAGACTGCCAAGTAAATAACAGTGTCAAGGTCCAGAATAGGTATGAAAGTTGTCGTCAGAATAATCGCTGTTTCTATACGCGTTTTGGGGTATTTTCTCCTAATAACCCCGAAAAGAACTTAAATTACACTTTCAGTTTTGATCGTACAGATAAGAGCAATACATCAATCGAATCTGTAAAGGGTCTACTTTTTTTTTGTATACAGACATAATAACAACAAAACTTTGTGCACTTATAAAATAAAGATAACAAACAAGGAGTGCTGTCTGCAGCCTTTGTCTGCGCTGATCTTCAGTTACAAACGCGTCATTAAAATGAACTGTAATTCAGTGAATACTCAACACAGAGACATGAGAGAGATATCTATTGAAAGCCTGACATGTCTACTTTTAAACTAAACAATTGCTGTCGAAAACAAATATTCTGTGATAAAGTAATCCATATGAAAACAACGCGATGTCCGTTTTTCACGTCTCCCTTCATTATCTTCTAATGCGACCACGCCCCCGCGCTGAACGCGCTTTTGAGATTCAAATGTTTCACTGAAGCGCGCGGCTTTTGAATACGCCCAAACAACAGAAGACAACGCAGCGAGATTGTTCTTCAAGTTTTTTTTATTTTACTGTTTGCTTCGCGATGAGAGGAATAAGACATAATTCACCCCAAAAAGATGTGATGTGGTTGAGGATTTGAGATTTGGATTTCCTCAGAAAAAAGAATGAAGCACTTTATTCAGCAGATATCATAAACATGAGTAAGTCTCTTTTTATTTATTTATATACTTGTACTAGTTTTCACATAACGTGTAAACATTTTACTAGTTAGACTTTTTCCAAGTTCTTTTTCCAAACTATAATTCCTGACTAAATGTATAATCAAGTGAAATATTATGAAGTTTTAATAACAATATACACTACTATACCATTCAAAAGCTTGATGTAAATAATATAAATGTAACAATAAATGTAACTGTAACAAATGTAATAAACAATGCTGTTCTTTCAATTTATCCCCCCTAAAAAACCTGAAAAAATATTCTCATCTCTTTTCAACATTAATAATAATAATAATAATAATAATAATAATAATAATAATAATAATAATAATAATGATAATAATAACAATAAATGTTTTTTTTTTGTAGAAAATCAGATTGTTAAAAGGATTTCTGAAGGATTGTGTGACTGGAGTAATGATGCAAAAAATTCAGTTTGAAAGTCAGCTTTGATTTTTCCTAATAAACTGTTTAACTGCACTCACAAGTGAATATTAAATTATGTTGTGGGATAATTAAATATATTCTAAATAAACTACAAGCATAAAATTATATACATTTATTTTGTACATTCTTTCTTGTAACATCCCTCTCAGTGACACAGCTGACTGAAAGGCTAATTATGCAGCTCATTATGCAGGCCTTTGTCTTCTCAGGTGTGAATTCATGATAGTTGACGCCTACTCGCATATGACTTTTACCAACAAAAAGTGTCTTAGAAAATTTAAATCAATATATTGTTTTCTGTAAGTGAGTAAACAAGATGATTTTCACATCATTTAGAAAAAAAAAAATTCTAGGCTACAAGCTCCAGTTCTCAAAAGTCCCGGGAACCAATGTTCTGTATGTGTTTTATTGCCTTATTCAAGTGATTTAAGATTTTTAGTTTTTCACTAACTACGCATAACATTTTTTTTCTCAAAAACACAATCATGTACATACATGCTGCTCACATATTATCATAGCCCAGTTTGTGCTGATTACAGTGAGATTAGACTTTAGCCATTTAGATATTTATAAGAAACTGAAAAAAGCACAAATGTCAGGGCATGACAAAACTTCTACAGGCCCCAAAAATACCCTTAGACTCCAGAGGGTTAACTTTGTTTTTTGGAAATTTAGATATTTATCATCCTTGAGGCACAGAGAACACAGAAGAGCATACGCAGCACGGTGATATGGAGAGACACAGAGGAGACCGTTGACAAAGGAATTATTAAATAAAATCGTTATTTTTGTTTTCTTCGCTAACAAAAACTGTTCCCGTTGCTTCATATAACCCAGATTGCACGTCTGATGGCAGATGGAGAATTCTGACGACAACTTTCATACATCTTATGGACCTTGACAATGTTATTTGTTTGGCAGTCTATGGGACAGTCTTAATCCTCCAGGTTTTCATCCAAAATAAAAAACCTGAAATAAAAATAAAATGGCGCTATCATTGTAAAAATAAACGTAAAATTTGTAAGTGTTTTATGAAAATCAGTTTTCATTTTTGGGTGAACTAACCCTTTAACGGTATGCAAATTAAAAAAAAAAAGGAATTTGGAAAGGAGAGAAAAAACTGAATTTAGGAAAAAACTAAACAGATTTCATAGGACCCTAAATACTGATCACTATCCTCATGTATTGTCCATGCTATTTAGTATGGTTAAAATTGTAAAAATATAGCCTAATCAGTAATTATAAATTACTATTTAGTATTTATCTATTTAGTACCACTGCATTGCCATGTTTAGAGATTCAAAATCCACAGTAGAACCATGGTACATTTTGGTTGGAGGGGTAACATGGTCAGGTTGAATTTATTTGAGATGAATAATGCCTTGTGTGTCTAAAAATTTCCTGGAGGATTTTAACTTGCCTTTTTGTAGTTATAGAGTTTCTGCATCAGTTTTCAATCAAAGAACTTTACTGCTTTTTTCCATCACATTTTCCCTTATTGCTTGGTGTCATGTTGGAAAGAGCTTTAAAGCACAGGAGGATTCCAGGTTCAAATCCCTGTCACTGTGCCCTTGAGCTAAACACTTAACCCCTGTTTGCCCTGAGGTGCGCAGTAGGACTGTCTATGTGCTTTGACCCTTCTCTTCGTCTGTGTCAGATAACAGCAGGGTTATGAAAAGAATTCCAGGGAAGCTGTGGAACCTGCAAACAGTTAGTAAAATAAGCCCTTAATCCCAAAAATCTTTTATAATATATCCAAATTAATAATTGTCAGACTTCAATTGGATTTTAATCGCAAATGTCTTGTGCATAGCTTTTGATTTTCTTCCTGAATGTTCTGACGGTGTTCATTTCCTGAAGAAGCCTCCCAAAAATGGCCTCAGTTATAGAAAATCAAGACACTTAATTCACTTTCAAAACATTTTAACAATTTTGAGATATATTACAGGCTGGCTGTGTAGACTTACATAAAATCTGTATGCCGTGGAGGCATGTGAAATATGAAAGGAGGGGACCGATGAGGAATGTTGAGATTCCATGAACCCTTCGGAATTACCATCATAATTAACACATTTTTGACACACGACCACAATTAGTGACGTTAACAGCATTCCTCCTCTATTTTAAAGCAGTTTAGCACATAACAAGCATCCTTGCCTTGCAAACTGGACTAAAGTAATCAAACAAACAAATACGTTTGTATTACACCTCTATGAATTTCACTGCAAGAAAAAAAAACAAGAATGACAATGGTCCAACACAGAGGATGCACTTTACAAGAATGACATGTTTTAATGTGAAAGAAAGTGTTTAGCTGAGAGTTTTCAGCACTGAGAGGTGGAATTACTTCTCAAAAACCCAATGATGTCACTATAGTGATGCAATCCCTGTGATTTCAATGCAATCTTTAGACCAATAAGAGAGGCGAAAATGTCAAGACATGATTTTTATGTTATTCACAATTTCTTGTACAAACATTCTGGAATGCTCTAAAAAACTGGATACAAATGGCCATAGATACCCACATGAATATGCTGTCAGCATGTTAATTAAGGCATAGCTGGTAAAATCAATACGCCCTGTCAATGTGGGCAGTTCTTGGCTAGAAAAAGTTGAGATGTGGACCAGACCTTGTGCTATTTAGTCAAAGGTCCGGTTATGCTAGACAAGTCTGCCAACATCTTTTGGAGCCCTTTACAAACGCCATTCATGCAACACATTCCGTTCAGCCCCAACACTTTTTTTATTTTTATTTAATACCTTTAGAGTTCAATATGATACAGTGTGTTTATATATATATATATATATATATATATATATATATATATATATATATATATATATATATATATACACACACACACACACACACACACACTCACATATGAAAATTCTTTGACAATTCAAATTTATGGGGGAAAATAAAAACCCAAGAAAAACTACAAAGATAAGCTAGACGTTACAAAAGCTGAGGCACATTTGTCAATGTCTTAAAATAACAAATACACAAAGACCTGTTTGATCATAATGGTTCTACCACAAGCCAATACAAACATATAGCTAAGATACAAGAGAAAACAAGCACTGTGGCAATCATATCATCAAATTTCAAAAATCTCTTTATTCTCCTTTCAAATCCTTACTGTAACAATTATGTCAACCCTGGAATAGAGCCCAGAAAGCAGTGCTGTTATCTCAGTGCTTTGAAAGTCAGAGATGAATGGGTTGGTTAGTGGGGTTATAAAGTATTGTTTGAGGGGACTTGAAATGCAGTGAACTCTGTTCATTAAAGAAGATCTATGCTTGTTAATCTGTTAAAATAATCTGTGCTTGTTCTGAGTCACCATTTTACATGATTCTTAAGACAAATTAAGATGAAGCATGTATTTTTTGCAGATCTAACTACAAGAATTGTTTGAAGAAAATGTCAGTGGTTTTTGCCAAAAAACACTTTCACCCCCAAGTCTCTACAGTCCTTTAGACCTGGCATTAATATGCATTTAAGTGATAAGATCACATCAGATAGCATTTGACCACATTAAAAGCTAAGTGTAAATGCATACAAGACACTGTCACTGATAGATCAGATGTAATGAAGGTTTGTATGCATTATCCAATATAATTTTATTATTTCACACTTGGATTAGAAGATTACACTTGGAATCTTGCTCCCATCCATACAGTAAACCCTTTTAAAGTTTTCTTAACAATTCTTTCCTTCTACCACCTATTACCATCCTGAATACTGAGGCGGTTGTAAATAAAGGAAATACTTGGTAAATGATGATTATGTTTCAGTAACCATTTCATGTAATGCGTAAATGTTTAAAATGATCCAGACACTATCTGGATACAAAAGTAATTGCATGCTAATGCCAGGTGCAAAGGGTACTAAGGATAGTCTGTTTTCTGGACATGACTCATGTCCCTCCTTTAGTGCCAGACTACCAAGTATAAATCATTAAAACAAACTACTCACACACTAATAGAGCGCCATGATGAGACTAGAAACATCAAAGATGACAAGCTTGAGTCTGTAGTGCGTACTTGTCTTCAGATGGTCAACAAACAAATGGCTTGTTTATAGTTATCTCTTGACATTTAATCTGGATGGAAAAAGTATTTTAACATCAAACAACATTACATGCATCATAATTTGCAAGGAATGAGTATCAACAAAAGTATGGAAGTTCTATCTGGAGTTTAACAAAAGCCCAGGATCTGACTGGTTTTAACATACTAACTTCCGTATTTTTGCATTTCAAATATTCTCACACTTTTGTCAGCTGGATTGACAAAGGGGAGGTGCCAAAACCAAAAGTGCATCATGGGTGTTGTAGATTTTGGCAAAAGTAGAAGAACGGGTCGGAAACAATAGGTGTTTACATGGATACTCATCAAGACAGTGATTCTGACAATTTTTGTGCGCATTTGCTCAAGACAACACGAAAGATAACTAAATTTGGTACTCGCACGCTGTGTGCGCGCAGTGCACAGAGAAACGAGCTATCACAGCGAGTACCGCATTGAAATCTCTAGCACTGTCTCACACTTGAATGACTTAAAACATTTTAATGTTTAAACTGACTAGGATTATAACAATGGCAAATTTTAAAAGAATAAAAAAAGAATGATAAAGTTTCTTGAGGAAGCAGTACTAGCCCGATCGTTCAGATAGGTGAACATAATTCGCAGGTGAACATAAATTATCTTACATACCACTAATGGTGAAAAAGCCAGTGTAATGCGAATATGTCTGAAAGGTCTGACATAATAAAGATGTCACATGAACGATATTGTATGAAGCATTATTTGTTTACATCCCCCCAATGCCCCCCAGTCTGACAATGACAAAGCAATTTGCTTTAAACATATACAGCAAAATCAGAGTACAGACCGTTTTGCTTAAAATTGTAAAAAATAAATAAATAAATAGCCTAATCAATAAATATAAATTACAAAATGATATAGCCTATTTGAAACATTTTGTTAGCTGATGCTAACAAGCTGGCTACCTGATGCTAACATGAGGTAATTTTAAACATAAAATCCAAATATTGTTATTCAACCAACTAGTTAGAATACATTCTGATGGTATTTGATGTTCAGTACAGAATAACTACAGTAATTGCTCATTGACCCCTGCCGGTGTTTTACCCCACATGTTTGAAAAAAAAAAATTACGTCATTCTGAAAATATTATTATATTTTTATAAAATAACACATACTCCCTATCTACAGGCCCTACTGTTCTAATATCATATATAACTGTGATGTTCTACAAAACAAGCTTTAAGTTTAAGCTTTTTTTCTTTTTTCTTACTGGTGAAAATCAGATCATTTACTGTGAAATTTATTTTCTCTAAGGTACAATACCAGTGTAAGCTTCATGGTGAAAACTTTAACATCACTCTTGTCAATAGTGTTGTCACAGTACCAAAATTTCAGTATTCAGTACCAATACCAGTTAAAATCCATGGTTCTCGGTACCAATTTCGGTACCAAAGCAAAACATATTTAGTTTTAAAGGGCTTTTGAAAACCTTCTAGAGTTATTCAGACGAGAATAACAACTAATTTATGACACAATGTTAACCATTTGTACATTCTCTAACACGCATATTTTAGAGTCACAATTTATTTAAAAGCATCTGGTGTGTAAAATAGTAAATATCATCATGTCCTCCTTTTTTTACCCTAATAAATGTTATAGGAGCATTAAATAGTTAATAAAGAACAACTAACAATTAACTACTCTAATAACAGTGTTCATTTCAATCAACATTCAAATTAGAATATTTAATAATATACTGGAGGTGGCATATATATGCAAATTCATTCTCTGCCAGTAGTGTTGCTTTCGTCAACGAAAATTATGACTAAACATCAGCATCAACGAACCTTTATCATGTGACGAAAATGAGACGAGACGCAACGTAAATGCTTGTCATGTGACGATGACTATAATTAAATGTATAATGCAATATTGTTGATGAATAAAAACGAGACTAAATGTGGTTTACAAAATAAAAACTATGCTAAAATGTCTCTTCATTGTCGTTGACGAAAACGAGACGAAAAGAAATGTTATAATGTTATTTCGTCTTGTTTAGTCGCGTTATTATTATTATTTTGCAGTATTTCTGTTTCCTGCGTCTCACTTCAGGGCTGCATCAGGTCGCACTGTGCAGACGCGACCGACGTCACTTCCTCGCGGCATTATTAAGAAGATGACAACAAACAAAGTTAAGCAGGATTTATACTTTCGCCTGGCTCCGCTGACTGCGAGCACACCTTCCCAAACGGACGAGGCTTTTATACTTGTCACATTCGCCATTGTACTATTCTTTGAAATGACAGGGGAGTGACGAGGAGTAATTGTCCTCTAAAACTGTCGGGAATCACCGGTGAGAAGTCATTTGCCAGTATGGCCAGTACAAGTCTTGTGATGAATGAGTTGATGAATTAAAGGGTTAGTACACCCAAATATTAAAATTATGTCATTAATGACTCACCCTCATGCTGTTCCAAACCCGCAAGACCTCCGTTCATCTTCGGAACACAGTTTAAGATATTTTAGATTTAGTCAGAGAGCTTTCTGTCCCTCCATTGAAAATGTATGTACGGTATACTGTCCATGTCCAGAAAGGTAATAAAAACATCTTCAAAGTAGTCCATGTGACATTAGAGGGTCAGTTAGAATTTGTTGAAGCATCGAAAATACATTTTGGTCCAAAAATAACAAAAATTATGACTTTATTCAGCATTGTCCTCTCTTCCGGGTCTGTTGTGAGCGCGTTCAGTGGCGCTGCTGACGTATGACGCTGCTGACGTGTTTTCTGGCACGCCCAATAACAAAGAAAACACGTCAGCAGCGTCATACGTCAGCAGTCGCAGCAGCGCATCAAGAACCGGGTTGACCGGGTACTCGTTACCACCGGTACTTAAAAAAAACCTGGTACCGTAATGTTTTCATTTTTTTAGTACCGACTAGGTACTGAAGTACCAGGTCTTTTGACAACACTACTCGTCAACATAGTCCATAGTTACAATAAAAATTTATTTTGACTTTATCTTCAGGGTTATTTTGGTAAAAACAGTATGGGGCGTTTTACCCCATGGGGGCCTTTTCCCCCACTCTACCCATATAAACATGTGGAAAACAAGCCAAAGAGACCGCAAAAGAGGCGAGTTACTTAGTAGAACCCGTGTCCGACAGCTCATCAGAATTATCAGCCCGAGTCCGACACGAGCCCGTGTTTTTATTTATTTATTTATTTATTTTATTACACAGCGGAAGCCTGCCCTATTTGCAACAATTAAAAAATGGGTCAGTTTTGTGTTATGTTTCTTTTCATTTCTTTATCAAGTTGATTTAGAAAAATGTTTGGAACATTTTTTTTAAAATGACGATTAACGTTAAACAGCCGAGCCGACAGCGAGTAGCCTAAAACGTATTTAATCAATTAAACCTCTCAAATTAACGCTAATACTTTACTTGGCTACAATAAAATCCATATATAAAACACTTCAAGCATATCACACAGACAGTTTAATAAATGTTTATTTATTAAACCACAGTGAGTAAAATAAAATAAAAAAATTTTAATACTGAGGCAGGCTCGCAACAGCGCTCGCAAACGAAATGAGAAATAGCCTACAATCTAAACTAATTAAATTAATTAAAAACAAACTTGCAGGTTATCTTACCTCAAAAATGCACCACAGAATATGTCCATTCTTTTTTCCATTAGTTTCCAAAAGTTAAACGAAAATAAAGTCCAGTCAAATGAAAAGTTAAAACAGTCTCTTACAGAGCATCGCTGCTGCTGCTGATGGGACACTAAACACAGAGCGAGCCAGTCTTGACAGTTGCGGTAGCAGGGTCTCGTGCTGTTTACATTTACATTACTTTAGAGGCCTATAATAGCTACTACTAAAATAAGTGGATATAAGTGAAGTATAATCGTGGGTCGCGCTGACGGAAAAGCGTGCGTGCGCGCGTGAGACTGTCATGTCAGTATGTCAGTTTAATTATAACGGGTTGAATTATCAGATTATGAATGGTATGAGGTTATGAAATGTCTTTCTATGTTTGTTTTTCTATCGTCGACGTCAACTTCTCATTTTTTTATTTAATGTCTAAAAATATAAATAGAAGGATAACCCAAAAAAGGCCCGAGGCCCGGCCCGCATGTGAGCTATAACGTGAAAATTGGCCCGAACCCCGGCCCTAGGGGCATAAATAAGTCGGGGCCCGTCGGGCTCGGGCTGAAATGCAGGGCTTTATTACTTAGCTATTCACCAGGTCATGTGAAAATTCATTGCGTATCAGAATCAAGAGATTTTTAGTTTCTCAAAGTTCTGAATGTGACAGTAGTTATGGCCAAGGGGTGCATCATAGAGAAGGCTGAAACTACTAATTATATGCCCTCAGCTCAACATTTTCTGTTAAAGGGATACTCCACCCCAAAATAAAAATTTTGTCATTAATCACTTACCCCCATGTCGTTCCAAACCCGTAAAAGCTTAATTCGTCTTCGGAACACAATTTGAGATATTTTGGATGTTACAGTTGAACCATTGATGGCAGATGGACTTATCATATGATGTCTTTCATACTTTTCTGGACCTTGACTGTTATTTACATGGCAGTCTATGGGACAGTCACAGGCCTCCCGGTTTTCATCCAAAATATCCTAAATTGTGTTCCGAATACGAACAAAGCTTTTACGGGTTTGGAACGACATGGGGGAAAGTGACATTTTCAACAGAAGGACATTTTCAACAGAACACAAAAGTAAGTTTAGCTTGTGATTGTGACACAAACGGCATTATGACATTTAAAAGGGGTATCCAATGCGGTCTCATGCATGTTGAGTTATTTACACTGTTAAAAAAGTTGTATTCTCATGCTAAACATGGCCAAAGTTTCAAAAACTGAGTTGGACGTATAACAGATTTTTTGTGCCAAATACACACTTCCAGGTTTCTTGCAAGTTTCGGAAAGTTTTTTTCGATCATGGCTCTTCATTAACGTCATGAAGGGTGGAACTCCTTGTATGGGCATTTCTCCCCGAAGAGTGCGCCTGCGCTTCATTCGGCTGCACTGCAGGGGACTTGCTCGGAAGAATGTCTCTAAAGAAGTGTGTTTTTGGTTGTAAGGGAAAGATAACCTTGTTCAGCTTCCCGAAGAACCCAGTGTTACGTGAACATTCAATGCAGTTTGTTTTTCCGGGGCAACAGTGGAGTTTTGCAAGTATTCAAGGTATCTTAATTAGTACCCGAAGGTAAATTTGTTGTGCAGAAAAGAGATTCAGCAATCCATCCTTAAGAAAAACCATAAGACATACAATACTATAAATATTAAAACATAAAAATGTCATGACAGTGTGCTTCTACACATACCTTCTTCGCCCACCTAAAATACATAAAGTAACCATGTATAGCGAAGAGTGTCCTCCTGCTTTTTTCATTTATTAGTTCTATAGCTGCAGGAACAAAAGTATTTCTATATCGCCTAGTTCTCCACCTAGGAGCCACGAACCGACATCCAGAGGGGAGGAGCTGAAACAGCATGTAAAGGGTGGACACTATCTCTAATAATAAAACTTGCCTTACGCTGTAAAGTGTGTTTGGTGACGAACGTTTTATAAACAAGGCCCAATTTGATGCTGGTTTGATACTGAAAGATGGAGCGGTCCCAGCTATAAAAGATCCCGGTCATGATTCAGAACTGCAGATGGTAAGTGAAACGGCATCAAATGTCTGTGTTTTGTTTGCAATCAGCGTGCAAATGCTCATCAATCTTTAGCCTCCAGGAGCTTGGTTGTTTTCGGAGAGAATCGTAAAGCTGTATCTTTCTCTTATAAATATGATAAAACTAAAGACTTTGGGGAGATATGAAGGATGCAGTACTACTCTATAGGTACTCAAGAGTAACATGAGATTGGGTGAAACTATGTCTGTTATGTCCCCTTTAACTTAATTAGAACTCTTCCGTTTAAAATTTTGGTCTCAGTACCTTTTTTTATATATAAGTACTTTTATTCTTACTTTTAATATTTCTATTCATGAAAGAATCCTAAAAAAAATAATCTGTTTCCTCAAAAATATTAAGTAGCACAACCATGTGTGGTCAGTTAAATCTGTATCATCATCAAAAAAAAAAAAAAAAAAAACAATTTATGTAAGGAATATTTTCCAATTATAATCATTACATGCACAAGAGTAAGATCTTTTTATAAAGGGTTGCCTCAATTCCTCTTTGAACTAGGAACTCGTGGTTACTGCATACCATGCATAAAACAGGTTAACACATTTGCCTTGTAGAAGTTATATGTTATAAACAAATATTACTTATAAATAAATATTAGCTGGTATCAGTAATTTAGGTTAATATTCACAATCAAATACTGTAAACAGTTCAGAACACCAGCTTTAACAGGCTAGAATTAAAGGGACAGTTCACCCAAAAATAAAAATTCTATCATTAATTACTCACCCTCATGTTGTTCCAAACACGTAAGACCTTCCTTCATCTTCAGAACACAAAGTAAGATATTTTTGATGAAATCCGAGAGCTCTCTGACCCTTCTCCTCTGCATTACCCTAGACCAGAGCTTCCCAAACTTCAGAGGGGTAAGGCCCCCCAAAAACATAGCAAAATCTCCATGACCCCCTCCCCACCTCTTTGTTAAAAAATATAGATTAATAATATCCAATTTAAAAAAAATAGGGTGATGATTCACATCTATATTGTTTAATTTGAGCCAATAAAACATAAATAACTTGCCCTAAGTTATTTATTTTTCATTGGCTCAAGTTAAAAAATATATATGTGAATCATCACCCTAAATTTTTTTAATTGGATGAATGAAACATTTTTTTCAGTGTAGATATATTTGTATATTAGATATATTTAATAAAGCAGATTGTCTCTTTGCACAAAATTATCACCATTTATTAACCAGTTTGTAAGAACTTAATACTTTCTGCATACCATTTACAATTATATTGCATCAAAGTGTGTAACAGAAGCTACTGTACATAATTCACAATTCTATTGCAATGAAATACATAACTATAGATTAAACATAAATAAATAAATAAAAACATCTACATTTAAACTGAGGAACGATGTAAACTTTGTCAGTTTTAGTAAACAACAATCTCACAGTCTGTTCAGCAGTCTTCCAGACAGTACCTAATGAGATGAGTGATGTTGCTTTTCAGGTGTTAAGGATTTGATATCTGGCTGAATCAACATCAATTTAAGACGGAGATCAGATTCCACACTTTACACATTCCTGTACTTTGTCTTTAAGGCCACAAGCACCGAAAATCCCACTTCACGCATATACATTGTGGCAAACAGCATCAAAACCATTATTGCCTTGTTGGCGAGTTCAGGGTATTCATTTGACACATGTAACCAGAACTGAGTCAGAAAAAATCAGTTTCAAGGAGCTGTCACAGGATAGATCAACGAGGCTGTCCTGTTCCTTGTAGGTGAGTCCCGCAACTACATCCTCACTGTGGTTGTCAAAGGGATACCGTATCCAGCTCTGCTGTTTGCTGATATCAGGGAAGTAGTCCTGCATCTAGGGCTGGGCGATAAAACGATAACAATATGTATCGCGATAGACATGTAATCGATATCAATTAAAAATGCTTTCGATAAAACGTTGGATATTTTTTTTTCTTCATCAGAAGAAACCAAAGGTTGCGAAGCAAGTTTGGTTGCATGAACAAAGGCACTCGCTCTCTGGTAACCTAGCAACATAGGGAGTGACACGCTACCAGCCAATTATGTAACAGTTTGGTTGCGCAATATCGTTGTCTCGTGTTGGATTCTTCAGTAACAGAACCATCGTGGAGTGATAAGTGGAAAGCCTTATTTGATCGGTGAGTGATGTAGATAAGATGACTGACTGCTGCGCCAATTCTGACAGGTGCCCGCGCATGTAACTGAGAGAACTAGCAGAGAGAGAGAGAGCCCCTCCTCCGGCATCGCGCGCGCACTCTCACAGTCTTGCTCTCCCTCCCTCCATCGCGCATATTAATCAAAATTGATATTACCATCAAAATCAATTTAGAAATGACACGATGATAGGTCGGAAGACCGAAGTTTCACGTGATGCATACAGAGATTTTTTTTTCCTGAATTACCGCTGGGTGTGAATTGTACTAAAATAATTTTGCCTTATCTTCTCTGAAAAGTGTTCCGCACATTCAGCTGACATAAACCACATTGTAAATAAACGAACAAAACCTATCCAGTGATGGAATGTTTTCTGTGTTGACACAAATCTTCTACGATGTCATGATTTCCGTGATTATCGGTATTGTTTTTGGTGCGTCATGATAGGTGCGCCTTATATTTTCCTGCTTTTTTTGTCCTTTGCCAATCACACCTATGAATCAGAGGAAGGTTAAAGGATTAGTTCACCCCAAAACGAAAATTTCCTAATCATTTACTTACCCCCAATGCCATCAAAGATATCCATGTCTTTCTTTCTTCAGTGGAAAAGAAATTAAGTTTTTTGAGGAAAACATTTCAGGATTTTTTCTTCATATAATGGGCTTCAATGGCAACCAACTCAGTTGGTTGCTATTGTTTCCTCAAAAAACTTAATTTCTTTTCCACTGAAGAACGAAAGACATGGATATCTTGGATGGCATTGCGGTGAGTAAATTATTAGAAAATTTTCATTTTGAGGTGAACTAATCCTTTAAGTTTAAAATAAAAATGTTTAAATGTAATATACTTTTGATGATTAAAATATCAATAATTATCGATATCGACCGATATGAAACAGTTATATCGTGATACAGTTTTCAGCCATATCGCCCAGCCCTACCTGCATCTGAGACTTTAAAGCCTGCATGTGCTCTGTCATAGCAACATAGCATAGTTAATTAATGAGTAAATAATTTTTGGATGAACTATCCCTTTAAAGACTCCCATACAGTTAGGATGTTTTCACATATATTTCGTTTTAAAGGAACCAAACCCAGTTCACTTAAAGTAAACAAGAAAGGGAACCAGCCAAAACTGACCTCAAAAGAGAACCCAGTTCTTTTCTTGGTCCTCTTCAGCACTTAAGTGATCTCAGACTCTTTCTTGTTCACACCACAACTTCATAAGAATCCAGACTCCGATCTATTATTGTTCAGGATACAACTTCATAACAGCTCAAACCCCAGAGCTTTCTGTGCAGCAGTGGGGTGTGGTGTGGAGTTGGAAATCTGTGGGAAGGGTCAAAACCTTTGCAGAGCTTTAACAAAGCATTTCAGTCAAAGTTAAAATTAAAAGAAAATATTATGTATAAAGTTAATTCAGCTTGTTTTTTTTTCTTTTGTTTCCTCAGGTAAGATGGTATTAAAAATGTTTCTTTGCTACTAACTTTATATTGCTACTATATTGTTTCGCTGCCTTTATTGACATGCGCAAGCACACACATCACTCACAGAGACACACAGATCACACTCACACACAGAAATATTCACAAGCATGGACACTTGTTGTCAACGCTGCCGCACAAGTTTTATTATAATATTATTACAACTATATTTATATAGTTGCTTTGATACTGAATCGATACATTATATATCTCAGCAGCTAGGGGGTAAAATTGAAGTTCTGAAGCAACAAAATTCACAGCTTTGCTTTTGCAGAATGAGATGCACAAACGCAATTCATACACACAACTTTCATCTCTCTCTCTCTCGATAATTAATTCAAATCAATAATTCATGCATTCAAATACATGTGATCTTACCGCTCTTCTTCATCTTTGTGTCTCATTTAAAGTAGGGATGCACCGAATGATCGGCAACCGATATTATTCCGAAAATAGCAAAAAAAGCTCTTTCGGTGTTTGGCCAAATAAGCAAAAAGACTGAATAAATTGTACCAAACAATGACGTGAAGCAAACAAATAGCAACCAGCGCAAACTCTTTAAAATGCAACAAATATGTCAGCACAGCAGTGTGAAAGCATTTAAAACTGTCTGAGAAAGACGCAAAAATCATTACAAGCATCGACAACGAGAGACTGTTTAGTACTCCAGCGCATGTCTTCAATGAGAAGAGGAAGAGGTGATTGTTGCTGGTTTCTGTATGATGATTGAAATCGTGAAATGGCCTTAAACAATTAGTAAATAAACTGCAGAACATTATGCTGTCACACTCGAATTGGATGTATTCTGACAGCGCAGCACAAACTCGCGGCGCTATCTGCTTGTTAACCAGTTCAAAGTCCAAAGCGCGAGGAAAATCTGCGCTGAACCAGTGTTACTCGTTAGCTTCTCAGTAACATTTTTTTGAATTTTTACAAGGCATGTGACAATGCAATACGTATTGATACATATTGCAGTACATATTGAAAATGAGACCTATTTATAAATCTGATGTTGTCAACAAAAAGGAACATTGATGTCTTGCTGCCTGATTCCACCAAAATAAAGTTGAGAAAAAGCAAGAACTCCTTCAACATTCATAAACGTTTAATATTGTATTTTTACTGTTGTTCTGTAAAATACAATAAAAAGTAAAACAATGATAATGATAATAATAATTACAACAGCTCTATAGCTCTAGACACTTATCTAGTCACGTATTATAACTTTCCCATAGTGTTTAAATTGGGATCTGTGATATTTTCTAATGTTTTAAAAGAAGTTTCTTCTGCTCAAAAAGGCTGCTTTCAAAAATTCATGTCTTATTCAAGAAAGGGGTCTGATGGCCAAAAAATATTATTTTACTAACTTCTTAATTTTAAGTTAAATTGTGGTTTGTTGGTATAATGTCTGCTAGAATGTTAAAAAATGTTTAGTGTTATTATATTATATTATATTATATGTATATATAACATATTTAAGTTATTGTTTTGTAACTGATTTTTTCTTTGGAAAGCAAGACAAAATAGTAACAATCACATTTTGGCTATTTAATTTATGCAATGGTAAAAAAAAAAAAAAAAAATGTCAAAATACATGGGTGAAGAAAAAAAAACTTAAAAAACACATTTGGTATTCGGCCTTCTTCTTTTAGCCCAGTGTTTCATTTTGTTCGGCTTCGGCCAAGGATTTTCATTTTGGTGCATCCCTAATTTAAAGCAGGCAAAATTCTAGATCTCCGTGGCACTACAGGTGGTTGTCATGACAAGAATACTTAGCAATGCATGCATTAAATAATTTAATGCACCGTTATCCGTAGATTACATAAATGACAACATAATTATTTTGTTATTCTAGTTAACAGTTAATTTATTTATTTACTTATTTATTTATTTTTTTTTAAATATAACAAGAGATTGAATGTCTGAAATGACATCAATATAATAATAATAATAATAATTAATATAGCCTATATAAAAAATATACAAGTACTAAACTGCTTAGTTCAACCTCAAGCATGACTATTATGTTGGTCCATTCAAAGTGTTCTGGGACCTCATTGCTTTCACAAATCACAAGGAAATCGAACCACAAACGGACCCACAACTAACCTCCGGAGGTGATCTGAGTACGGCTCGCTTTTGGGTCCTTTTAGGGGGGTCTGAGATCACTTGTTTGTTCACATATACGAGCTGAACCACACCAAGAGCATTTGCAGGGCTCAAACAAACTAAGTGTGAAAACACCCTAAGACTCACAACCACAGGCAACTAATTTCCCACAATACAACAAGGCAGGAAACACCACATACACAAGCATGATGTCCATTTCCTAAACCTGAACTACAGCTTTACAGCAGGTCTCCTGCTAGGTTTATCGAACGCTCCCCAAGGACAGAAGAAAAACATGCCCAATGTAGTAGACATTCTTACACAAACTGTAACATTGGTCATAATGTGACACATGGACCTCTGACAGGAAATAGGACCACCCCATATTCTCACCAGGAACCTCGGGTCAGTTTCCTCTTACTGCAGCGCTTTCAAAAACAAAAGAACACCAGATCTCCAAAACTGAGCTCTGAAATCTGCATATTTCACTTACATTTTTCATATTGAATGGCTTAATGACCTGAATGAATCACTAGAGTCATGAATTTACAACATTGCCAACTCCACAGTACATTATATAAAAATTTTCTGGCACCTATTTTGAGTTCAGATATTTTGTCATGCCACCAACAAAAGCACAGGCCTCAACAACGATATGCTAAATGTTTTATACACTGGCAGAGAATATTCATCATAATGCTTGCCCTAAGTCTCAATTCGGCCCTGAAGTTACTCGCAAGTTTCTCAAGCGAGTGTTTTGTTTCAGTTCCTGAGAGACCCTCTGTGCTCTGAGAGAGCTAATCTTCCCATACCACGCCTTTTCTTCCAAAGAGGAAAGCAGCTCTGCCAGAAGGAGAGGTCTCGGAGTGTTTAGCGGACTGAATCCCAAAACCCATCATCGGCAGAAAGAAAAAGAGTTACGGGGCCATGGGTTATTTTAAGACTTGGGAATTTTTCAAATACACACTGAGCAATGCAATTTGTCCCAACTTTTTAACCAAACAGAGAATGGATATAAAGGCCATTTACGTAGCAAAAACTAGAGTACTATGAAAATTCAACCACTTAAAATCCTATTTTAAAAGTCCAGCTAGTTACTAAATCAGTCTACAAGAGGAAATCATTCGGCTTTAGAACCAAACAAACCTCTGTCATTCTGTACACTTCCGAAACTAAAATAACTTCACGAGTTACCCTTTTGGAATCGTCATCTCTTCAGAGAGCAGTTTCACTCCTGAATCCCCCTACTAGGAATGTCATAGAATTTCACTCCGGGTGTACAGGCCAAAATTAAAAATTAAAGCAATTTAACACACAATGCACAAGTGTCAGACATTTGCTAATTCTATAATCATCTACTCTCTGCGTAGCCATCTCCCTGATGTTTCCCAGTAGATATTTCCACCCGGAACGATGCACTTTTCCCTGGTGGAAAAGGCATGTGTAACTGGAGTCTGGGCCATAGGTCCATGCCTTGTCTGGACATCCACCCTGTCACTTCTTCAGCTTGAGCCGTTCTCAACAACAAAGGGCCAGACCAGCATTCCGCCTGCAAATTAAGATGCTCCCAAACAACAGGCTCTGCATTCCTCGTCAAGAATGTGTTTCTCTAAAAATAATATACCCAAATAAACTTAATTATAGTAGCCTGGAGGCAAAGTTTTAATGCCTCTGGAGCACCAAGCACTTCTTTCTTGGTTCTGCAAAATCCAGTGGCAGAACTTTTGTTTTGGCAACCATATGTTTTAAGAAGCATTTTCATTTGCAAGCTGCCGTAACAGGCGTCACCTTTCATGTGGGCTGATCAGCTCTGTATAACTTTATGAGGACCTTTTATTGGCTTAATTAATTTGCAGCCTTCGTTTAGACAACTTGTCGCCATGGCACAGCGCGGCCTCTCCTCTGTGGTTTTATGTTTAATTGTTTAACAGCTTGCTTACCAGCAGAGATATTCTACTGTTAAACACATGTCACCACTTTACAAACCAAACATTTTTAAGAGGAATGGAAAAGCTTAGATGCTGCTAAAATATATCTTATGCAATCTCAGCAGGTATTCCACTTGTTCCCATCAGGTATACTATATTATTTCCATCACCAGAATCAAGGCAGAAGGCATCTGAATAAGATTTAAAAACAGAACAGAACAAAAGAAAGCAAACAAAAAATAAAAAATAAATAAAATAACAACATTGAGATATCTGCTAAAAAAGTAATAAAATAGAATACAATATAAAATTTAATAAAAAAAAAAAAGCCTAAAATAAAAAGTAACCTCATAAACACAGATGATCCAGAAATTCTAAAATGACACTTATGGCTGAGCTAATCCTGATACCATAAACAGCATAAGCGGTTGTGCTATGTATATGTAAAGATCCACAAGTGTCAATCTAAAAATTGCATTCTCAGTTTAAAAGACTATATCAAAACTATCAAGGAATTTCAGTTATGTTGTTCATTTACGTCCGGGCAGCTGAGTGCATCAGCACCGGACAGACGTCTCCTCCTAGCATTACACACAGCATCTTATAGAAATAGATCGACTATAAGTAGCACTGCTGAAGAGCATCCATTCTGACACATTTAGATACAGCCTTCCCTCCTGCTATCACTTTCGCAGGTAGACAATGATAAACAAGAAAAACTGTACAATAAGAAATATATGGGGAAAATTTAAACATTTCAGCGTGAATCTGACAAAGCCTGTCAAGGATATGCCATACAGCCCATATTTCTGAACTAACTAAATTAATTAATTAAATGCCTTTATTCTAGGGCTGGTCCGAATACCATTTTTGAGCTTCGAAGCTTTGGTAGTAATCGGAGGGAGGGGGCTAAACATATTCTTCTCTCTAAAAAAAGCAGGAATCTCTGTTTGTCTGTCTGTCTGTTTGAATTTTTATAATGTCAAGAACCGTTCATCCAATCGACGGGTGTGTTGCTGTGGACCCAAGGGAGTGCAGTGTCGCATTTTGGTAATAAACAATGAACTTTTAATAAACTGCAGAACATAGCGAGCCAGAAGCGGCATGCCTCGCGTGGAAAGGGCTTATATGCTCCAAGGAACGGACACTACCCTAGTGATACAAAACACACAGGTCTTTTAAGAACAATACTATTAATATGGACTAATTATTATTAGGCTGGGCTACTGTATGTTTTTTTTTTATGGCTGCCGTATTCGCAAGTATTTTCCAAGCAAATTAAGTGAATGTTTTTATCATATGTAAAATTACTGATTAACATGGCGGATAAAAGCAGCTCGTTTTTTACACCAACAATATACTATAGGCGTACTACATAGGCATAGAACTCAGGTGATTTTTCAAACTTAATGTCCTGTAGTGGTAGGCCACGCATATTTGGCACACTGCCTTTGTCTTGTCCTCACTCAATTTAAAGTGCTCCCACACAGCTGAGGCCTTCTGCATTTTTGTTTTCTCTTCCAGATGAACTGAATCATGACATTCACTCATGGGCGATTCATAAGCCGCTTTTCCACTATCGGGCCGAACGGTTCTCTTTGCTTAACCATTCCATTCAGTGCTGATCCGGGTCAGTCAGCATGGATACGGTTTCATTTTCCACTGTGGTGGATAACGGAGCTCTTTGGAATGCAATACAAATGCGTCAGTCATTGCCTTGGTAACGCAAGTGTAATACAAACAGCGATATGGACGATGATCAGATATTTCTGTTTTTGGGTCTCCTTTTTTATCTGATATTTACTGATATTTACAGAAAAAAAGGACACAACCTCTAATGTAAAAAATAAAAAAAAACAGAAGGCGACGCAGGTATATCAATAAGTGCAAATATTTCCTCAACAGACCAAACAGCCTCAGACATTTTTTTCTTTTTTATATTGAACGTAGCGTAGCTGTTTACTTGGCTGTTTGATCAAATAGCGCGCTTCCGCTTAGCCAGCTATGGAGAAACTGGTAGCCAGGCAACATAGTGGTGACGTCATGCACACGCACTCTAACAGCACGGCTCAGCCAAGAATTACGGACCGAGAACAGTTTGTAATCGTGCCGTGTCGTACCAGGCTGGAACCGTATCTGACAGTTTTTAGAACTGTTCGGCCCAATAGTGGAAAAGCAGTTATATTCAAGAGCAAACGAGAACCGATGCCAGGTGTTCAAAAAAAAAAAAAAAAAAAGAATATTCGAATCTCAAAATTGAAAATCAAATGCCAACCCACTGAAACAAATATTCGAACAATCAAATATTCTGGTCCAGCCCTACTTTTTTCCCTACTTCACAGTTTGTTAATGAGAATATATGTAAAAAGTGAAAGTGACATGACATACAGCCAAGTATGGTGACCCATACTCAGAATTCGTGCTCTGCATTTAACCCATCCAAAGTGCACACACACAGCAGTGAACACACACACACCGTGAACACACACCCAGCGCAGTGGGCAGCCATTTATGCTGCGGCGCCTGGTGAGCATTTGGGGGTTCGGTGCCTTCCTCAAGGGCACCTCAGTCGTGGTATTGCCGGCCCGAGACTCAAACCCACAACCTTAGGGTTAGGAGTTAAACTCTCTAACCACAAGGCCACGACTTCCCCTATATACCCTATTCCCCTATTATATGTGTATATGCATAATTAATATTACTCAGTACTTAAATTTACAATTACACTGTAACAAGGGTACCATAAAACAAAGTGTAACCTATAAAAATTCTTATTTATTTTTCATAATACTATATTATGATGAAACATGCACTCCTGGGGTCCATAAAGTTTAAAGACAGTTATGTCTGTTGGATATGTTCATGACCAGGCTCACCCAACTATACCAGATAGGCTTATTACATAGATTAGAGAACAATTTGTTTTTAATAAATGCAAAAACTGATCAAATTATCAGAAACATCTGTGTAGTGAAAGTCGTTCAATCTGAAAACAGGTGATGATGATTTACTACTAATCACGGGACTGGCTTTACTGACGAGATGCGCGTGATAATCGAATGCGATTAATTGCACAGCCCTAACATACACCAAATTAAAATTAATAAAGCTTGTTGAATCATTTCTCAAAAGGTGCTGGAGAGTGTATGTCTGTCAGTATATGAGTTTGGGGTAAAATGTGGTGAATTCAATTTTCTCTGGCACTCGATGGATTTCTTCAGACAGCCATGCGTTAAAATTCCTCAGTAAACGGCCCTGACGAGTTTGGTACATCCTGCTAAGCTAGCATTCCAGACATGATCGGCATAACCTGTGTGTGACCAAGTGCATCTAGCATGCTTAAAAATCAGAATGAGGCTGAGGTCTATGTCTAATAGTTTTGGTTTTTAACTTTTAATAAGAAAATCTTTCCTTCAGAAAGACATGCTTACTCATTTAAATATTACTAATATCACACTGATTTCACACTGAAATGAACAAGTCTGTTCATTTCTAGTTCAAATTCACCAATCTTCAAACTAGAAATGAACTTGAAGAACCCATATTGTGCTAAAACTTTCATAAAATGGATCTGATACAAGCAACAGAGCAAACTGTCCTAAAAATATGGCACAAACAACAGGACATGTGGCCTTGACCAAAAGCTACAACCGCTGACACAGGAGTGAGCATTGTGACAACAGGAATCAGATTATACTCTCACTCACAGCTGATCCAATTTAATCAGTCAATGCAATGAAAATAAAGCATAGGTGCATCCCTAAATAACATTTATTACAATGGATTATTATATTTAATTTGCACGAATAAAAAAAGTCTGGAAGGGATAGAGCTAAAGTCTGTTCAAAGGGTTGGACTCTCTCAGTGTCTTGGAACACATACTTTTAACAACCCATGATGTCTGGAGTTTTCCCATTTACTGGAAACAAATCAACATCAAATGAAGTACGGTGTCTACCTTTACCTTAGGCCCATTACTAATAAATTAAAGTAAGAATCCAATTGTCTGTATATTACTCTAAACAAGATGTTGTCATCCTTGGGGTCGTGATGCCCATCCAAAAATGGAGATGGGCGTAAAGGAGATTCTTATAACCTGTTCTCACACACACAGAACAAGAACATACATACATTTTAGCATATTTTGCAATATCATATGACACTGAATACTGGAATTTAAACTGAAAATTCAACTTTGCCTTCACATGCATCAATTACATTTTGAAATATATATACATATATATACCTATATACCTATATATATATATATATATATATATATATATATATATATATATATATATATCCATTTAAATTGAAAAGGGTATTGATGTTTTTAATGTATTTTTTTTAATATTTTTTTTGTTTTGGTAAGCATAAGAGACATTTAAAAAAAAAAAAAAAACATTAAAACATCTTACTGTTCCAAACCTTTTAACAGTAGTGTATGTAAATTTTCCAGTTCTTTTGCACCTGCAATATAATATGACATGAAAGCAATATTTCTGTTAATACACAGAAGAGTCACTGACTTAGCATGCAGAAACTGCTGATACCATCAGTTTGCACTAATTTGTGCAAAGCAGGACAGAGTGCTAGTTCGCATTAGGACTATACGATTTAAACTGAACCTACCTAAAAACATTATTTTGTAGGCTAGTGTAGACCAAAAAAATAATGCTTGATACATATTCCTTCACAAGGATGTGATTGTAATCTCTCATAATATAGAGCCTGTGACAATAAATGGAGCAAACACAATATATAAACAAACTGCTGTCAACTCAGTGAAGAAACCTTCCAAAAAAACACAATCCGTGTGAAACAAAAGCCATGTTCACCAACCCACTTTTAACAAAAAACTTGCCCTCCCTTAACAGACATAATGAAAACACCAAGGGAAGCAAAATAGCACTGAGGGGTTTGCGCTCATGTGAATAACCTTTTGGCGCTGGCAACACGGCTTCCACTTTCTAGAATAATTGAATTTGGTGTGCTTTGTGACCACGTATAAAGGCTTCCCTTTGCCAAGCGGCAGGCCTGGCTTCGGCCATTGCATAACAGAGCCTGTAAAGAATAAAAGGAGAGCCGCTGGGGCCTGGGGATGGAGGGAGGGAAGACACGTGGGAACTGCTGCCTCCTTTGGGCAGCTTTGTCTGGGGCCGATCACGGGCAGAGTCCCTCAGGCATTAGTGTAAGCATGCCTGACATTGCACTCATTCCACCCTCACAAAAGCCTCCCCACAGAAACTCCCCTGGAGCAAGTGGACGAAGGAGATCTCTTCTGGAGCAAGTGGACGAAGGAGACCCGACTCTTAGGGAGTCACCTTAGGAAACCACAGAGCGGACAGTCCATACGGCAAACGGACGCAGGCAATATTCGCTGTTTACCCGACTATTGTTTTGCTGAGGTGAAGCGCCCTTCCTTCCACAAAGACCCTCTTGTACAGCACTACAGACAATACCAAAAAAAATATGTAAAAAGACCTCTTTTATATTATTGAGATTATGAAAGATTATTGAGAAAGATAATGTTCTCAAAAGAATGTCAGGGATGAATTCTAAAATGTAGACTTCTTTTTTGCACATCCAGCACTGAGGTTTGCCACTCGAATTGCAGTCATGTGACATTTTCAAACCATGACAGAAAAGCAATACCACAGAATAATTTTTCACTTTTTTTTTCTATGGAAGTCACGCCCACTTAAGAATGATAAAAACTTTACAGATACATTCTAAATCACGGCTTACCAAAAAACATCACCACACAAACAGGCAAAAGAGGGTTTAAAGCGTCTGCATTCTGTTGTGCATTTGGATTTCAATATAACTACATAACAAAAAAAATAACTAAATGGTTAACCTGCC
Organism: Cyprinus carpio; assembly: GCF_018340385.1. Classification (NCBI taxonomy): domain Eukaryota; kingdom Metazoa; phylum Chordata; class Actinopteri; order Cypriniformes; family Cyprinidae; genus Cyprinus; species Cyprinus carpio. Next base: position 16,915,623 of record NC_056602.1, on the reverse strand, counting down.
GTTAAGAAGAGTGGGGCAGGTGCTGGAAGATGGCCCTGTTTCACAGAGGAGCTCCAGTGGTTTCCCAGGTGACTGAGCAGTGAATTCACACACTGATTCCAATTTTCACTACAAGCCGTCACCGTGCCTGAAAACCTCAAAGTCATGTTCATTGGTGCACAGCTGCTGCTCAAACAAGGCAGTGGTGTAAAACATCATGCCCATGATCAACTTTATTTCCTATGAATATTTTTTTGAACATAAATTCAATTAATAATTATTTTATATTAATTATTATATTAATTATACTTTCATTGTTGAGGTAGAATAACGCCCTGATGCATTAGCTCAGACAAACAATGAAAAACACGGTAAAAAATTACATTTAATGTCCATAAATGCAAGTTGAACCAAAGCTGAAGCTTCAAGAATTATGGATTAGACTTTTAGCTTTCATAGTGAATTCTATTCTGCTCTAATGTTCTATGGCCTTGTCTGCCCTTAAGAAATGAATGTATTTTAATAAGATGAATAGAAATCAAGATCTGACCAACTCTGTTTCCCTGTTAGAATATATATATATATATATATATATATATATATATATATATATATATATATATATATACCTAGTTTATTATATTATATTGGCCTAATTTATATATTAAAAAAAAAAATTTGCATCTCCATCTCAACTTGACATAAGTTTTTTACTGTCAAATTTTGATGATATATTACTAAATATGATCAGCACTTGCAATTTTTGGTAATTTTTTTTTTAATAATTATTTTAATTAACAAAGAAGGTTACAAAAACAAAATGTGTATAAAGTGACCCCTAGACTAGACTAATCTGTCAAACTTGAGAGAGATAAATTCAATAATAAAGACTGTTTTTGGTTTGTAATGTATTCTTAAATTAAATACCATTGTAAAACTGCAAATTTAGTTTAGGTACAGACAGGCCACATAAAAGCAAAATCAGTTAGAAGCATTAATAAAATAATAATATAGTACATTAATAACTGATGCTTGATTCACAAGTTCCACAGTGGTCACTTCTTGTATTATTTTCAACTATTTTGACTTGGTGACAGAAAACCAGGAGGAAAAGAGAGAGGGAAAGGGAGAGAATGTCATGAGAACGACTTTAACTCATGTCGCCCACATGAGTGCCCCAGTTCAACATTTTGTCCACACACGTCCACCTCAACATCTGCTGGAAAACTCCTTACCGCTTTTCTGACATGAAAATATAAGATTTCTGGGGAGCCTTCAAGCAGATCAGGTTTTTCTCTAATCAGCTTCACATTACAAAAGCATGTCACATGACTTTGTAGTGGGGAGCCTTCAAGCAGATCAGGTTTTTCTTATCTAGATTCATTTCAAGCTACCCCATTCCTTCTCTTGAAAAGGAGAGGGAAAGTGGAAGGAGGGCATGAAAGATGCTTTGAGTGAAAATGAAATATGAATGGAACACAAGAGCAAAAAAACAAAAGCGAAAGACTTTCAATTTGTGCGGTATGTTGCAGCGTCCATGACTATGTTAAAGGGTTAGTTCACCCAAAATAAAAATTGTCTTCATTTACTCACCCTCAAGTTGTTCCAAACCTGTATAAGTTTCTTTCTTCTGTTAAACACGAAAGAAGATATTTTGAAAAATGTGGGTAACCAAACAGTATCTGGTCCCAGCATCCATGGTATTTTTCCCACACTATGGAAGTCAGTGAGGACCACCAGCTTTTTGGTTACCTACAATTTTCAAAATTTCTTCTTTCATATTATACAAAAGAAAAAAAAAATCATACAGATTTAGAACAACTTGAGGGTGAGTAAATGATGACGCAATTTTTAATTTTTGGGTGCACTGTCCCTTAAATGACAACAACAAAAAAATATTCACTCATTAAGAGGTTAAAATCATGTTTTACTCAAAATACTGCAAAAAAAAGCATTTATTGTTATTAATATACAAATACGTAGACATTAGTGTTGAAAATTTAATCCAAATGATCATTTCTCAGCACAATGACACCATAAAATGAGAGTCATACAATGACTGCCTTTGAGGTGGTGATCTGCTTGCTCATTGTTTTGACACAAGTGACCATACAAATTAAGATGAAACCCTGTCAACTACCCTAAAGGCAACAAATCCCCTCTATTTAATTTACACAAGGCTTCTAGCTAACTCGTGTCTAAATGAGTTGGGCTGAAGGGCTGGTTTCTCTGCTGGTGAAAATACAGACCTCACAAAGCACATCCACACTGCTTTCCCAGCGGCCCAACTAGCATTCCATACATATTTGCACATGGAACTCTTGGAACTACAGTTCAATTCTCTCTTTCATTTGAACACTGTTTATATTATGCGACCACTTTTAAAAAAATAAAGGGGGAAAAAAGACATACTGTTAATAAACAGTAGTAATGATGTGTTTTGCATTTCTATGATTTCTTAAGGATACTGAAATAATGGTGGATACTATTTCCTCTTGATATTCTAAATTCAGAATTGTTCAAGCTTACTGCCAAGAGACCACTGCACATTTCATGATTTTTCTAAGATAATATTGTTTGTTTGTTATAAAGAGTATTCTATACTGGCCCTGTGCTAGATTTGTGCTGCAAGCGATCTAGATTTAGACAACATGTCTAATGATGGAAATTATGTGGGTGACACAGGGGCAAATGTCAGTGTGTATCTTTTATAACTGACTGACAATCATTAGTGGCTAAATTGTGCAGCAATGATAATGGGGATTCTAAATGTAAACAAATCTATATCTTATAAGACAACATTCCCAAAAATGAATATAGTCATAATGGTTATTGGTTATCCCTCACTTTCTAAATAGTCTTAACAGGACATTCACTGATATAGCATAGATAATTTTGCTCTAAAAGAAAATTACATTTAATGTAAAGAAAAGTGTAATTATTTTTTATAAATTATATAATTAATATTCCATATATCGTTAAACTTTTTTACATTATATATATGTGTGTGTGTGTGTGTGTGTGTGTGTGTGTGTGTGTACACTCCTACTTATTACATTATTTTTTCTTACAGTTCTTACAGTGCAGTGTTTTTGAACACCTGGGACATGTTTAATACCATCCACAAGTATTAAAAGTAGGGACAACATTAACAAAAAGGTTGTTACATACAAATCGCAAGGCATTTCACCGGATATTTTTTTTCCAGGTGAGTAGTTATTGATGTGCAATCAAGCTAACATATTATTTACAGCTCATGTGATAGTATATTGGCATGACAAGCCCAAAGAAAGAATAAACGACCAGCCATGTTACACTGTGTCAGCTCTGGACTGTGGAAAGAAAACTTCCATTCCTAACTGTACAACTTCCCTCGTTTCTTAATCATCACTTCAATCTGAGCCCCCGCCCTCTACAACCAAACAATCATCAAACTTCAGCCAATAAAGCATGCAGCACCTCTCCCGATCACTTTTACCTGTCTCTGGGATCGATCCATGAAGTCTGACGAGTGTTGTGGTCAATGTAAAAGACTCTGCCATCATAATCCCTGGCTTCCTCCCAGCCCGGGGGCAGCGGCAGCTCCGAGCTCTCTCTCCGCTTACAGCTGCTCACCCACGGCATAGCGCTGCTGGGACGCTAGGGGGGTCTGACCCCCTGCCTTTGCCCCAACAACAAATATATCGCAACTTTCTACTGCATTACAAATTTTTAACTCCCATCGACTTTCGGAAACCGAAAACTTCACGACGAAGAAACGAACGTGGGTCAAATCGACACAGGCAGTCCTGCATCCACCTTTTCCCAAAAGTTTTGCGGCGCTCTCATGACTCTGTGCGTCGGTCCTCCATGTTTGACTCTATCTACCATCTTTCATTCCACACTTTCCATATTCGGACAGGCGTATTTGCATAAGCACCGCCCCAAATGCTTACGTATATGAAAGTAAGCCAATAGTGGCGCTCGTATGATTTTGGGACTGTTGTTGATGGAAGTGGATGTAGTTTTTTTTATATACTCGTATGTACATTTTAAGAATTATTAATAAATATAATTTATCAAAGCAACGTTTGTCTCATTGGACTCATGAATCCATTTTAATGAAACTGGAGGATTTAAAAATAGACACGCTATATTTAAAATTTGTTTAGATTTTGTTAGAACACTGGTTTCGTTTAGTATAAGTGCGTATTAAGAGAAAAAAGTGTTTAAAAGTAGCCTACTCATAATTTATATATTTCCTTTTGTGGTAAACTGTTGCAATCTCGGTATGAATATTTTTCAGGAATGTGAAAATACCATTTTTTCTTTATCACAGAACCTCAAACGCGTCTTACTTGAATTAGTTTGCATTTTTAGTATAAGAGCGCCATCTAGAGATGGCAGCCTCCAGTTTTTCCCTACATGAAGCAACAGTTGTAGATGTAGTATATTCAGGGGAGGAAGGGGCTATAGTTTTCACACCGGTATATCACTGGAATGATCAACAATAAACATGTGTTTAGTTTGTTGGTGTTTGCTTGTCACGTGAACGCACTTGTTGTCAAATCAAATCACATTTTTTGTGTGTTAAAATGCATTTATAGATAGATGGATTGATTGATTTACCTTTTTTTATGGTTTTTATTTTTTTTATTTTTTATTTTTTTTACATCAACCTGCCCTGACTGGGACTACAGATGTAAATTAGCCATTTGAAACCCTGGCTAAATCTGGCACATTTTACATTGATTTCACATGTTATTAATATGTATCATCCCTGTCCATGAATGAATGGATGAATGAATTGATTGATTGATTGATTAATTAATTAATTAATTAACTAATCAATTAATTAAACCTGTATTTTTAAGCCTATTCAGTCACTGACATACTGTACTGGTTTACCTTAATTATACACACTTTAAAACCTCTTTTCTATACAAATAATTTAATTATTGCAGTCTGCAGGTTGTATCTTTTCAATGATCTAACCTCCTGCTTAGGCTACTGATATTAAAGATCAAACCTCTGTATTTATTAGAAACGCCTTGCCCACTCCTTATCTCATTATTTCCTGTAGGATAAAATAAATCTAACTTTTGTTTTCCTATACTCCGCCTCATCCGTTTCCATTTCTTATCACACTATTTAAACACATTAATCTACTCTGAAAACATTACAAAAGTTACAAACTGATGCACTTGTCTGTGTATGCTGTAGTTTAAACTCAGTCTACATTTAGTCAAACCAATTTAAATGTCACCCGAAATAAAAAATATATTCTGGAACAATCTATAAAATATCAGAAAGAGAGAAAAAGACAATAAGACACTGAAATACATTTATTAAGTTGGCTTGAAAAAGTGAACTTACTGAAATCCTTTTTAAACTTTCACTGAGGTGGTGAAAACTTACTGCCATAGCGAAGCTTAAAAACTCCATACTGAAAATACAGCTAAAACCAGCCTAAGCTGATTGGCTGACCACTCTCACACTGGTCTTAGCTGGTTTTAAAGTGGTTTTGGCCACTGTCATGCTGGTCTTAGCTGGTTTTTAGCATTTTTTTTTTTTTTTTTTTTTACTGAATCAACTGGTTTTAGCCGGTTTTAGCTGGATTAGCATAGAAACAAACTAACAACATGCTAGTAACTTGCTAATCAGGCTAGAAACATGCTAGCGACATGCTAGTAACTTGTTTATCATGTTATCAACATGCTAGTAACTACTAAACATGCTACCAACATGTTAGTCTTTTGGTAATCATCATCCTGGAATCATGCTAGTGATATGCTAGTTACTTGCTTATCATGCTAATGACATGCTAGTCACTTGGTAGTCATGCTCGCAACATGCTAGTCACTTGCTAATCATGCTAACAACATGTCAGTTACTTGCTAATCATGCTAGCAACATGTTAGTAAATTATTAATCATGTTAGCAACATGCTAGAAACATGTAAACAACATGCTAATTACTTGCTAATCATGCTAACGACATGCTAATCACTTGCTAATCATGCTAGCAACATGCTAATCACTTGTTAATGACATGCTAGTGACTTGCTAATCATGCTAATGACATGCTAGTGACTTGCTAGTCATGCTAGCTGCATGCTAGTCACTTGTTAATCATGCTAGCAACATGTTAGTCACTTGTCAATCATGCTGGAAACATGCTAGTGACATGCTAGTAACTTGATAATCATGCTAGTCACTTGATAATCATGTTAACAACATGATAGTCACTTGCTTATCATGCTAGTCACTTGATAATCATGTTAACAACATGATAGTGACATTCTAGTCACTTGGTAATCATACTAATGACATGCTAGTCACTTGCTAATCATGTTAACAACAAGCTAGCGACATGTTAGTCACTTTCCAATCATGCTGGAATCATGCTTATGACATGCTAGTCACTTTTTACTAATCATGCTAACAACATGCTAGTGATATGCTAGTCATTTGCTAATCATGCTAGGAACATGCTAGTCACTTTCTTATCATGCTGGAAACATGCTAACGACATGCTAGTAACGTGCTTATCATGCTAATGACAAGCTAGTCACTTGCTAGTCATGCTAATGACAAGCTAGTCACTTGCTAGTCATGCTAGCAACATGCTAGAAACATTCTAATGACATGCTAGTAACTTTGTTAATCATGCTAACAACATGCTAGTCACTTGCTAGTCATGCTAGCAAATTGCTAGTCACTTGCTAATCATGCTGGAATCATGTAAACGACATGCTAGTAACTTGCTAATGATGCTAATGACATGCTAGTCACTTGCTAGTCATTCTAGCAACATGCTAGTCACTTGCTAATCATGCAAACAACATGCTAGTCACTTGCTAATCATGTTAGCAACATGCTAATGACATGCTAGTAACTTAGTTAATCATGCTAACGACGTGCTAGTCACTTGCTAGTCATGCTATCAACATGCTAGTCACTTATTTATAATGCTAGCAACATGCTTGCCACTTGCTAATCATGCTAGCAAACATGCTAGTCACTTGTTAATCATGCTAACAACATGATAGCAACATGCTTATCACTTGCTAATCATGCTGGCAAAACATGCTAGTCACTTGCTTAAAATGCTAGTAACATACTAATCATGCTAACAACATGCTAGTCATGCTAGCAACATGCTAGTTATTTGCTAATCATGCTATAAACATGATAGCAACATGCTATTTACTTGCTAATCATGCTAGCAAACATGCTAGTAACTTGCTAAACATGCTAGCAACATGCTAGAAACAATGCTTATGACATGCTAGTAACTGGATAATCATGCTAGCAACATGCTAGTTACTTGCTAATAATGCCAGCAACATGCTAGCGACATGGTAATCATGCTGGAAACACGATAGTAACATCCTAGTAACGTGCTAATCATGTTAGCGAAATACTAGTCACTTGCTAATCATGCTAGCAACATGCTAGTTCACTATTTTTTATCTATTTATCTATCTGTCTATTTATTTATCTGTTTTTCTGACCGATTGTATTGCCTTCAAAACTTTAAAACTACTTTGAATTAGTTAAAACTGAAAACCCTCAAACTTTAAGCTTTTAAAACTACTTCAAACTTTCTGGCTAGGCTTTTTCAAGCCAACTTAAAGTTTACCTACAAACTTTACTATCTAGTTACCAGATGGAACTTTACAACTCTCTTATGGTTTTCATAAGCTCAACATCCATTATCAAGTTCAAGCAGACATTTAAAGGAATAGTTCACCTAAAAATGACAATTCAGTCATAATTATAGCACCCTCATATTGTTTCAAATATCAATTTGTTTCTTCTATGAAACACAAAAGGAGAAGTTTAGAAGAATGCTGATGCTAGTATACACTCTTAAAAAAAAAGGTGCTTCACGATGCCATAGGAGAACCTTTTTGTCTAAATGGTTCCATAAGAAACCTTTAACATCTGAAGAACCTTTCTGATTCACAAAAGGTTCTCTGTGGCGAAAAAAGGTTCTTCAGATTATAAAAGGTAAGAAACAGATGGTTCTTCAAACAACCTTTGACTGAATGGTTCTTTGTGGAACCAAAAAATAGTTTTTCTATGGCATCGCTGTGAAGAACCTTTTGAAGCACCTTTATTTTTAAGAGTGTACCCTTTTTCATAAATGAATTGTGACTATGGACTTTTGCATTCAGCTAAAGAGAAAGATCATAGGTGTGGAATGAGGACTATTCTTTGACTAGGAAAGCTTTTAAAAAAAAGACATTTAATTAAATAAAATCACAAAATCACATATCTGACTGCAAATGTTGATAACTAACTGTAATCAACATAATTTTCAGACAAAGTCTGAAAAGTGTGTGTATGTTAATTATGTGTTTGTTGGGAGCCAATTATGTGTTTGTGGAGAGCCACTGTATCGCGTCACAGATTTCTTCATAAACCTCATAGCGTAATACGTGGCATTCTGTAAGTCTGTCTCAACACAATTTCACACGCTGCAGAAGCCAGATCTCAAACCAAATGAGATACCCTCACACTTCAGGTAACATTCTTTTCCTTGAATAACTGATTCATTTTTATGAGTAGCAAGATAGTACTGACATGAGTATCAAAGACAGTGTTTTCTTGCACAATGCTTAATTGCACTGATTTATTTGCACAATATGTGAAAACATTTTTTGTTAGATACCACAGATCAAAATGATTTTTGCAAGTGATATTGTAATTCCTTTGAAATTGAAAAAAGGTGCTTCTTGTTCAACTTTCCATTCAGAAAGGTTGGAGAATTGTTTCACAGGTAGCGTCTGAAGCTACATTGAAAATCTGTCTTTCAAAATCGAATTTAACATTCGAATGTTTTTATAGCTCAGCTACAGGTGGAGCATAACAAAACAATGCAAGGTTGTGGGTTCAATTCCCAGAGAACACACATACTGGCAAAACACGCAGTGGAAGTTGCTTTAGAAAAATGTGTCTGCCAAATTTATCATTGTAAATAAATATTGATGTAAACAGAAATGTTTAAGGTTCTGCACTATTTCTAAGACATCAAATAAGTAAAGTTGTGACCCTGATATGCACAGATAGTCAGATTGAATCACAAGATGCTCTCGTTCTTAAACAATGCTGGGTAAATGAAATGAATCATGAAATTTTCTATACTTGTGGAACATGTCAAATTTTCAAATTCATGTTCATTTTTAACTTCTCCCTTCAGCATTTTGTTTACAGTATAATTTGGAACGAAAAACAATTAGAAAATAAAACATGCTTAATAGTTAAAATAAAATAAAATAATAATAAAATTAAAATAAAATAAAATCAAAAGGCAGATAACATTTTTCCTTTATAGCACTCACTGTAAATTTTTATTTCTCCAATTAAAAAATAACAGCGGAGGAGTTATAGTAGGCAGGCATCAAAGATCCCCAGTTAGGTACACCACACATATTTGGCGTGCTCTCCTCTGCGTCAAAGAATATACTGCCAGGCACTTAGCACAGCTTATCTCAACTTAGCACGGCAAGTGCTGTTGCTGATAGCAGAGAAAACGAATGAAAAGATACAAACAAACTGTAATGACGTAGTAAAATCATCAGTTTGTCCCTTGAAAATGACAACAATCCGAATTTAATGGCATCCTGTCTACAGTTTAATGGCATCCCATGTGGCCTTTGGTCTCCTCCTGAGACCAGGTTCTGAATAAAAAGAATCTCTCTCTCTCTCACTCTTGCTCTCTTTCTCTCTCTAAAAAGGATCCTAGAGGGCAGGGCCTAAAGTTTGAGTGCCCTCTCTCCCCATGTGCACATTTCCTCAACCTCTTGTGCTCAGATGATGAGTGCCTCTTACTGAAGACCGACGGACTGTGAAGAACCTGCAAGCAGAACTCTACAGTATCTGGATCCAAGGTGCTACCTCTGTTCTTCTCGCTCTTTCCTCCATTCCTCTCTCATTCCTTCTCATCGAGAAGAGGTTCTTGAGGTGCCAGCCAAACCTGAGGGCCGTCGGACCCTGAGAGGGACACGGTAGTGAAAGGTAACCATGACAAACCCATGCATGATGTTCCTGGAACTGCTTGGGATGCTGATCGGGATGGGCGGCTGGTTTTGTTCGTTGGCGGCCACCATCATGCCTCAATGGTTGTCACTTTCTACTGAACTAATGGGCATGGAGAGTTATGAACAAGGGCTTTGGGAGGCTTGCGTGATCCAGGAGGTTGCTGGCACGGAGTGTCGCCCCTATGATACTATCCTAGGCCTTGAACCCAGGTTAATGCTGGCCCGTATTCTGATGTGCGTTTCGGATGCCACATGTCTTCTTGGACTTCTCCTCGCCATCCCTGCCATGAGTCAGATCAACTGCTTTAAGAGTGAAGAGGGATGGAGGACCAAGCGAGGTTTGAAGATCGCGGCTGGTGTGTTTTTATGCATCGCTGGATTGTTTGTGCTCTTTCCTGTCTCCTACGTCGCTCACGATATTGTTATTAAGTTCTTTGATGAGACCGTACCTCACGTGGTGCCACGTTCAGAGTTTGGGGACGCGCTGTTCATCGGCTGGGCTGCAGGACTTCTCGACATTGTGGCAGCTGTGCTGTTATTCGCCTCTTGCTCTGATTCAAGAGACAGTGAACCACATCTGGTGCATCACTGTCAAAGGCAGGAGATCAGAACTATCGATGGTTCGAGAAAACGCACTGAGTATGTTTGAGGTACATTTGTTGTGTAATGCCTATTAGTGTTGATGGAGCAGGGAAAAAAAAAACTTTTGGATAATATCTTCTGGAAAATGTTTATACTTGCATTCAGTGTATCCATGAATCAAACTCTTGAAACAGGTAAAGCATTATTATGATGCATTTATCCTTTAATATCTAAGTAGTCTTTTTGATTATTTGTATTTTTCAGTTGATTTAATAGAGATGTAGTGATTGAAAAAAAAGACTACAGTAATTTTTTTCTTGGCATTTTGTGGAATTTTGATCACAGATTTTGTATGCTTTAATATACGTATATATAACTAGAAAAGCATAAAGATAAGATTTTGGTCTTTTTTGTTTTGTGTGCATATGTAGACTGTACATCTAGTACTCAATGCCACCTGCAAAAGTACTTCTCAATATGAAGGATGTATCCTGGCAACTCTCCATGTCTCGGCAGGCACGTCGAGAGGAAGACATGATCTTTTCTTTTGTTTTGTAGTAAATGTATCACATAATGCTAAACTATGCATAGTGTTAACCACTAGAAGATTGCAGATGCTTGTCATTACACGTACTGCATTAATAGAAAGTCAGGACATATAAAGATTTTAATATAAAGTATTCTTCAAATTATTATTATAATATGTTTTCTCATACTAGCGTTTAAATTCTGAGCAGGACTGTAAAACTGAAGCCTCGGAAGGACTGAAGGACTTACCAGGATGCAGCCTTCCGTTTGAGAAACAGCCATTCTTTGGAGATCTTTGTTTGTAAACAGCACCTGGAAATCAGCTTGTACTAAGCCAGAATACTGTCTAATTTAGTAAGAAATAAAAGATGCTTATTTACACATATTTTATCATGCACTATATGGAGAATCTGTATCATTTACAGTGAAAAACATTGAGTAATATCATGTTTTTTTTTATTTTACTTTTAAGCAATGATTTCTTTGAAATGTGTTCTTATTTAAGATTGTTTATTATTATACTTTATTTTACTAGAGTTACAGTTGTCAGGCTTTATTATTTTATTATAAGTCTATAATAATACAGCTACTCTACTAGACAAAAGTTTTTGAACAGTAAGATTTTTAATGTTTTTAAAGAATTCTCTTCTGCTTACCAAGCCTGCATTTATTTGATCCAAAATACAGCAAAAGCAGTAATATTGTGAATTTATTTTTACTATATAAAATAGCTGCCTTCTGTTTGAATATATTTTAAAATGTAATTTATTCCTGTGATTTCAAAGCTACATTTTCAGCATCATTACTCTTCAGTGTCACATGATCCTTCAGAAATCATTCTAATATGCTGATTTGCTGTTCAAGAAACATTTATTACTATTATTATTATTATTACCAATATTTAAAACAGTTGAGTACATTTTTTTCAGGATTCTTTGTTGAATAGAAAGATCCTAATATCAGCATTTATCTGAAATAAAAAGTTTTTGTAACATTATACATGATACCATTCAAAAGCTTGGAGTCAGTAATTAATAGGTTTATTTAGCAATGATGCTTTAAATTGATCAAAAGTGATGATAAAGACATTTATAATGTCTTTATCATCACTAACAAATCAGAATATTTGAATGATTTATGAAAGATCATGTGACTGTAGTAATGATGCTAAAAATTCAGCTTTGAAATAACAGGACTAAATCACATTTTAAAATATATTCAGATAGAAAACAGTTATTTTAAATAGTAAAGATATTTCAAAATTTGACTGTTTTTGCTGTACTTTGGATCAAATAAGTGCAGGCTTGGTGAGCAGAAGAGACTTCTTTAAAAAACATTAAAAATCTTACTGTTCTAAAACTTTTGACTGGTAGTGTACATATAAACGTTACTTAAACCAAAATAAGGCTGGTCAATTTATAGTAATCTTTTATTTATGAATGATAAAGTGTTATGATATGTAAATATAAAAAAAAAATGCTCATTTTTTAAATTAAATCGAATATTAATTTACAAAAAATCAATAAAAATTCAGTTCTATTGTATTTTATTTTCCTGAAATACTTTCCAAAACAAGAGTACAAAAGGGATACATTTTGGTGTTCTAGTGTGTTCAGTCAGGTGAGCTAATGGAAATATAAATGCCTGCTTGAGTGTAATTGTCTCTGATGGTCTCCCTATCAGAATGGAGACTAAGCTGTGTTTAATGAAGGCTTTAACGAGCAGCGTGTCCTCTGAGGAATGCCAAACAGTGCCGCCTCCTCCTCTCCATCATAACTCTGATTTGACCAGGTTAGGAGCAGACAGGGGCTCCTTTCCTCCAGAAAACTGCAACAGGTACAGTCCCATCTCAATTAGAGCTTAGCCAAATCACATCTCTACACGAAGATGACCCTGTCTTTGAGAAAACATTCATTAAGATGGAAAAAAGGTGGCTCATACACAGAAAACATACACTTGCACTTGTACATTTCTTTAGGCATGATGGAAATATGGTATATGGACAAAACGTTCTCAGACTTGAGGGCGCCACATAGATGGTGCCCAGAGCTTCCTGTGATGGATATTGATAGTGAAAATGAAAATGGGCGGTATGTTTAGATTTAGATGTTTAGCTATTAACGCTCATTTCCAGCTTCTGGTTGGGAGGGGACGTACCCTGGGCTCTCAGAAAGGGGAAATGGTGTGTCTTCGACTCATTAGGAACAATGTCCTAATGCAGCTCACTGTAAACAAGCAAGAGTGAAAGAAGCTGATAAACGAACACATGAAACTAAATTTTAAACATGCAGGATAAACACCATTCACAAACACTTTTTGTGTTTGTTTATATATTTGTAAATTATGTAATTTCACAATTCTCTTTTAAAAATTGTTGTTAAAAATGAGCAAAAAGAATATAAATATGCTTGCTGCATTATCATTGATTGTTGATCCTGTCAGCAAAAAGCAGCCACATCACTCATGAAATAAATGCACAGTAAAACAGTTCAAAACACATCAGCATCAGCATTTATTTATTCATTTCTTCAAAATAATGTGTTCTTTGATTCTTTATATTTGACTGTAGTTGACGTATTTCTTGTGAAGTTGTCAAACCTATTAACATAATTTCCCCTCTTTTCAATTAACAAACAAACAAACAAACAAATAATTTATTTTAGGAAACAGCTTGAAGCATCATCCCATGCTTATTAAAAAGATGGTAAATCACAATTTATTATGATTTAAACACACTATATGCCTAACATAATCTTTGAAATGTTACAAAACTCTTTAAAATCACTTTATCAAACTGGAAAAGTACCTGTTTCAAAGAAAGACTACTGTTTTTGGCCATACAGTGTGTGTGTGTGTGTGTGTGTGTGTGTGTGTGTGTGTGTGTGTGTGTGTGTATATATATATATATATACACACACACATACACTTGGAGCAAAAAGCTTGGATAACCTGCTTTGTTCAAGCATTTATGTGTATGAACACTCCCTGAAAAAAAAAAGAAAAAAAAAATTCTGTGCAGCAGGTTTAGTACACAGACTTATAATGAATGTCCTCAAGTAAAATTATACCATCAAGTACCTTAATTATTGGTGTTACTCATATGAGTTTATACCCTTTACTTAGTTGCTTGGCTATGGAAAAGGGCAGAACAGTACAGCAGAGGGTAAGATGACCTCTGGTAGAGGTACAAGCAGCAGCTCAAGGCCGGTGCAATGCTTAAAAGAAAAAACTAGATAGTCTAAAAATGCCAATGGTTTCTCACAGGTGAAAATCTGACGCCCAAAAAAACAAAAAAAAAAAAAAAAAACAAAAAAAAAAAACACTCTGCACCAGCAGTGCTGATCACACAACACACCCAGTGTGATCACATGCACACCCAGCAAATGCTCATACAACACACCCTGCAGTACACACCCACAATTTACCAAAACTGAATAACAGTCTAGCACCTTCAACACTGAAATCATACTTTGAATTATTTAAAAAAAAAAAAATTTAAATGAATATGAGTGCATACATTTTTTAATTATTTAGAAATGACTATTTTTCATAACATATAAGTATATTTAAGCAATAATAACAATAATATTAAAAAATAGTTGAATGCAATTTTTTTTATGCAACTGATTTTAATCTGTCTGTCTGTCTGTATCTCTGTCTGTCTGTCTGTCTGTCTGTCTCTCTGTCTCTCTGTCTGTCTGTCTGTCTGTCTGTCTAATATGCATATAATTCTGTGCACAACAAAGCACCAGAATGATGCAAATTGGAAATGGCTTTATTTGTTGTTTATAATTATTATCACTCCAAATACGTTCTATTAACTGTTAAAGATGGCTGTAAAAAGGGTTAAGACAGACACAGTTGATGCCCACAAGATAAATGACTGTGCAGAGATATTCATAATCTTTGGTTTTGGTCTAATCTCACCTGTAATCATTTTATAATCCATAAAGCAGTTAAACTTTAATTAAGGACATAAAAACCAAAGGGACAATATGCTGCCTTATGCTGGTCCTCATAGATTTTCCATGAAAAAAGTGATTTATACAATTTGGAGCAACTTGAGAAAGTAAACGATTAACTGTTCCTTCTAAAAATATAATAATTAATGGAATTATTTTATTCTACAACAAAGAAAAGCTCTGGTGAACATTTTAAATCTTCAAAAAAAAAAAAAAAAAAACACTTCTTCAAGTTTAGTTTTATCATTCATGATTATGCTGAACTCTGTTATATGGTAATAATACTGTTCAATGAACTCTGATATTGTTTATTACCCTTCACCTTTGTCTTTACTTTCTTATCACAGTATGTATGATAATATGAGAAGTGTTAATGTCACACGTCTCATATGCTGCACAAAAGTTTTCAGTAAAGAAATGCTATTGTTTTGATATCACTCTTGCATCCTTTTGAGGCACAGGCCATTTGTGTTGTCTGCCAGTATACTAACAGACTGTTGTAAAGGAGGTTTCATACTGAGATTCATAAAAGCTTGTTTGATTCCACCAACATCACGCCCCACTCTCGGTCACATGAGAGCAGAAATGTGTTTGTGCTATAACTGCCCTGTCTAAGACAATGCGTTCATCTCAGCATGGGGTCTTGGCTCTTCTCTGTCAGGATGTTTCTTCCACCTCTTTCTTAGAACAATACATGTCAAATCTCCAGTGGCCATGGGAGTCCATCCTGGCAGACAAATTCTCCAGCCACAATTCTTACGAACCTTAACACCTCTTCTGTGTGTACATTTTTGGGTGTTTTAGATGAATAAATCATCAAAACTCCTAAAGCGACCTCGATGGACTAGTGAACCAACACAGAAAACAAAAGCTCCTTTAATTGGCAAGAAATTATTTCCCTTTGTCGAGTCATCAGAGGGATTATGTGGTTTTATAATAGAAGAAAATCATGTAATATCCAGTGGGATTTGTCAAAATTAATGTTCAATTTTAACAAGATTAAATGTTGGCAAGTAACAAACTCAAAGCCCATGGGGGGTGTTGAAAAACACAGTAATAAGGGCAAGTATCAAGCTGTGAAATAAAAGTAAAGTTCATTCCACTCATGGCAGGGGTTATTTCCTCTGAAATCACCTTGTCCCCGCTCAAAGATCCACTCTTAGTCAGCTAAATCATATCTTACATCATTCAAGATATTTTGTGTCAACAGCTTTTAGTGGCAGATAAATGTAAAAGTTGAGTCTTAAAAGGGATACTCCACCCCAAAATGAAAATTTTGTCATTAATCACTTACCCCCATGTCATTCCACATCCATAAAAGCTTCGTTCATCTTCGGAACACAATTTAAGATACTTTGGATGAAAACCGGGAGGCTTGTGACTTTGCCATAGACTGCCAATTAAATAACAGTGTCAAGGTCCATAAAAGGTATGAAAGTCATCGTCAGAATACTCCATCTGCCATCAGACATGCAATCTGGGTTATATGAAGCAACGGGAACACTTTTTGTAAGCGAAGGAAACAAAAATAACGACTTTATTCAACAATTCCTTTGTCAACAGTCTCCTCTGTGTCTCTCCATATCACCGTGCTGCGTATGCTCTTCTGTGTCCTCTGCGCTACAAGAATCCGCTGTTTTCTTTCAAATCAAAGCTAAATATACATAGAAACAGCGCATCCTTGTGTCCCCGTCGCTTCACTGTTATTTATTTGGCAGTCTATGGGACAGTCACAGGCCTCCCGGTTTTCATCCAAAATATCTTAAATTGTGTTCCGAAGACGAACAAAGCTTTTTCGGGTTTGGAACGACATGGGGGTAAGTGATTAATGACAAAATTTTCTTTTTTTGGGGGCGGTGTATCCCTTTAACAACAACGGAAAATAGTTAACATAGCACTACTCAATTTTTAATCAAACAAGAGCCAAAAATCTCTTTTACTTAAAAATAATAATTATATAAATTAAAATAATAAATGTACATTTTTACATACATGTTCTTTCTAAAAATTCACACACATGCTATTAAAAGTTTGAGGTCAGTAAGATTTTTTTCATATATATAATTTTTTATATATATATATATATATATATATATATATATATATATATATATATATATATATATATATGCTTTCTATTTATTAAACTATCCTAAAAACAAGTATTATGGTTTCCACAAATATATAAACTCTTTTAAGGATCATGTGACACTGAAAACTGCTGAAAATTCATCTTTCATTAGGAATAAATTAAACCCTTAGCCCATTTAAAAAATATTAAATAATAAAAAAAAATCATATTATATCATATTTTTCATCAAATAAATGCAGCTTCGTTGAGCATAAGTGACTTTTTGAAAAACTTAACAAAAAAACTTACCGACCCCAAGCTTTTAAATTGTGGTAAATGCATACATTGCACACATTCAGGTGAGTATACTCTTATAGCATCCCTGCACATTATATAACAATAAGTCAACTTTAAAAGTCCAGTGTCATAGACATATCAACAATTTGATACCAATAAAATGGCCTCAAAGTTCAAAGTGCTTGCGTTTATTTCTGTTCATCAGTCGCTTTAGTGATTACATTAAATTCATTTAAATATACTGTATTTAGATATTCGGTTTGGTTTGGGGTCCTCAGATATAGAAGTTTTCTTTAAACAGTCAAAGATTTTAAGAAACTGTGTTAAGAGCCTTCAACGTCCTTCCATGGAGTGATGCACTTTATTATTAAAGATTCTCTGATTCATACGCTGGGTTGATCATGCCCTCATCCATACTCTCTTTAATTACACCAAGAAAGCCTTCATCTCTTGGATTGTTGTCAAAATGTCCTGTTTCTCCACTCTTAGGCACTTTGGCTTTGGGAGACCTGTAGCACATTAAGAGTAGTCCACTTGCAATGAGCAGGCAACCTGAACCGATCCCAATCCCAATCCCTGAACCCACTTCCTGTTTCACTGGAGCAGAAGGCAAGTAGAAGTCAGGCGGGAAGTCTATAGTGAGATTCGTCAGCACAGAATTCATATTCCAAAAGACGGGGACCAGCGAACACACTGCAGTTAGCCAGAACAAGGAACACGCCATCACAAAGGTCAATCTGACATGCCTGTTGTTAACCCCAAAGATGGCATTTCTCACCGCATGTCCCGCCACTAGGATTGCGAGCACCCCCACACCAACAGCAACCATGCAAAGCACCTGAGCGGCTGCTATTTCTGGTGGAGTGAATGAATCTGTAAGGCTGATGCTTTTGCAGATCTCAGCCGAATCCAAAATGTGGCTGTTGAAACAGACCCGCCACACTCCCACCCAGGCCAATCCTCCGGTGATGACCGTCTGATTGTCCACGTACCATATCCTCCAGTCGTTCACCCCAGAAATGGAGGCCGTCATTATCCATCCTACAAACCCAAGCACTAGACCTGCAAACTGCCAATGGACTGTCTGGGGAAGGTAAGCCATTGCTAAAACTGCTGAGTCCCGACACCAGGAGGTGATGAATATTTCCTCCTCAGGTCTGCACACTGTCCTTCAGGAGCATGGCTACATCGCAGCAATGTCACTTATGTTTTATTTTAGATTATAGAAAATATATTTTCTATTTTAATTCTATTCTATAGGGTAGGTGTGATGGGGTGGAATTCATTAATTAAATCAGCAACTACTATCATTAAAAGTCTGGGATCAGTAATTTATTTTATTTATATATATATTTTTATTTTTTAATTAGTTTTATGTTTGATAGTGAAATTTGTTTTTAACTGTTACAAAATATTATATTTAAAATGCTGTTCTTTTGGACTTACTATTCATATATGACATCCCCCACCCCACCCCACACCAATACAAGAAATACAACAAAAAAATGATGATAAGAAATGTTTCACTAGCACCAAATCAGCATTATAGAATTATATAAGAATTATGTGACACTGATGATTGGAGTAGTGACTGCTGGAAATTTAGCTTTATTACTGTTTTAATGTATTTTTGATCAAATTCGTACCCTTGGTGAGATAAAAAAAAAAAAAAAAACATTAAATCATATTTAAAAAATTAAAGATCATTAAAGATTGCCAACCAAACCTTTAAATGGAAGAGCATATTTTCATGTAAAAATGCATTTATACTGTGTCGGAAATATAGTTAGCATGATATGTAGACAACGTGGTAAATGAATTAATTAAAAATTATAATAAAAGTAAACAATTGACTTTTATATTGTAATTGTACAAAAGCAAAAAAAAAAAAAAAAAAAATAATAATAAAAAAATAAAATAAAAAAAAAATGCCAAAAGAGAGTAAAATATTTAATTGATATTTAGAAAAGTAAAAAGGCATTTTTCTATTGAAAGCTGTAGAAAAGGATATGATTATTTTTCCAGGGCCATCAATAAAAAAAAAATTAACAGTTAATCTCATGATTTCCGACCAGTCAGCACAAAGTAGACATACAGTAAAATAACTGTTAAACTGTATATGGAAATTTTCCATGGACCACAAACACGCACTTTTTTTATGGCCTTTTGTACCTTTAACAATATGACATTAAAGACAAGACAGGAAAATACAGGAAGAAAGCAAGGGGAATGGGACAGGGACATGACGCAAGCCGGACTGAAACCTGCGTCCCTCAGTGCCACAGCCTTCTTGACATTACACAAAACAAGTAAATGTTTGGAATATACAAAGTGCTTCCTTTGGACACAAAAGGTCAAAGTCAAGCAACCCTTTCAGACTGAAGAAAATGCTTTTCACATGTGTAAAAAAAAATTGTGGTGACGAGCGATGTTTCCAGAGGGAGGAAAAAGGACACAGCAAGGTTATGCATTTGAGACCAAACAAAGAAGGAAGAAGAGGACAAGAAGAGAGAGAGAGAGAGAGAGAGAGAGAGAGAGAGAGAGAGAGAGAGAGAGAGAGAGAGAGAGAGAGAGAGAGAGAGAGAGAGAGAGAGAGTGAGAGAGAGAGAGTGAGAGAGAGAGAGAGAGAGAGAGAGCCCTAATATTTCCTGCCTGGCTCCCTGCACACCTGGGGTTGCGGAATGTTCCAGGATAAGCTGAAAGGTCATTTACAATAATCAGTTTCTTTACGCACAGGAATCAGAGATGGCGACAAATTAATAGAGCTTTCAAGCTTTTTTTTTTTTTTTTTTTTTAATACTATGCCAACTCCCACCCCCAGTAAATGACTCCCCATTATTACTGCCTAATATATTAAATATATGCCAAAATATGTCATATTTATTGTTGCAAAATGTATTGAGCAGTCAGTTGTTCTATAACCTTATATGACCTTTTTGGTATTTCCAGCAGTTTCTCAAGCTCTTGTTAATAAACTTCACAGTCAACATTTGTGTGAAGCCGATTGATAAAGTAGGTTATATAGGCTAGTCTATACATTCTTCGAAATGTCAATAAATAAAACACAAACTGTGCTTACCTGTGATATGTTTTGAGCTCCGGAGGATCTTCTAAACTGTAAATCACTTCATCTAAAATACAGGATCCTCACCTGTGCCCCTCAAGCGAAGCGAGTGGAAATGACTACTTTGAGAACTGACAAGTACAAGTCAAACACAACTGTGGTTAATGATTAATGCAGCATATCCAATAAATGGATAAGAGAGGGCGGGGAGGATCAGTGCAAAACAATGAAAAGTTACTATACTGTTAGCATAAACTTGTGTATTGGTTAGGCATATCCAGATGGTCAGTTGAACATGAGTCATGACGTAGGTGTTCTGTGGAATATTCATTGAGAACGTCCCTGAATTGTATGCGTGTTCACGTTATAATGTAACGTTATAATGTATAGTCACATTTGCGTAGGTATGCATTATTATATATATGTATTTTTATATCATATTCCAAAAATATCAGTAAAACTTGAAAACCTTGCATAATTTTTTTTTTTTTTTTTTTAAGTTTCTTCATCTTAAATCACATAGGCCTAGGCTATTTTTTCATGCTGCTCCAGCTAATGCACATGCGTTTTGGAGTAAACATCAAAAAGCAGATAATTTTTTCTATTACTGTTTTCAGATTTGTTTGTAATTATGTTGAAATATACTGAACGCCATAATATTATGTAAGTTGCGCCATTATTTTGCTCAACCACTATCGGGCGAGTTTGACATGCCAAAGTCTCTTTCCTGATTGGCCAAGGCAATAAGACTATTGGCTATCTTAAGTTAAATATTAGGTGATCAGAGCTATTCAGATAAAACAATGATTGCTTAGAGAATCAAGAAATAGAAGGATTGAATCAATACAAGTTTAAATTGCTTTAGTGATACACATAATGTTGTAGGAACATGCCAGTGTAATTACACTAAAACTTCATTCCTTTAATCTGGATTATGGAAATTTCCAACTCAATTTAAAGTTTAGCACCTAAAAAATTAATAATGATATTTATTGATTTAAAATGATGTAGGCTACACTTACTTTAGATGAGAGGAAATGTTATATTAGTGTTTTTTTTCAGTTTGTTTGTCAGTTTTGTTTGTAGAATAAGTTAATCTTGATTGACAAATACATGTGCTATTTCTACAATAATACACTGAAAAAAATTCAGTTAAAAAAATTTAGGGTAATGATTCACATCCATGTTTTTTAATTTGAGCCAATGAAAAATAAATAACTTAACCTTAGGGCAAGTTATTTATTTTTCATTGGCTCAAGTTAAAAAATATAGATGTGAATTGTTACCCTAAATATTTTTATTTGGATGAATAAAACCATTTTTTTTTTCAGTGTATTGGAAAACAATGAATTTGTGCCACACTGCATCCATGCAATTGTCAGTATAAAGCAAAAAAGAATAAAATTCAGCATGACTATCAAGTAATACATGCTGTCTTTTCTACGCAATGCATCTTTTATGAAAAAGATTTGACACTGAAATATAATAATTACAAGGAACAAAGTTAATACACTCATGATACGGCTTTTCAATATCTATCTGCAAAATTGTTACTACTTACTATATTACATGTTGTTTAAGTTGCTGTGTAAATGTACAGGACATTTTAGACAGGAATATGATGCATTTTTTTCCCTCCGAGTATATGCATTTTGAGTCTCCTCTGACCACATAAAAAACCCTAAAACCACAAATGTGACCCTAGACCATAAAACCAGTTATGAGTAGCATAGGTATATTTGTAGCAATAGCCAGTTTGTTTAGATGATTTAAAAATTGACCCTTTTGACTGGTTTTGTGGTCCAGGGTCACAAATATCTTACAGATGGAATTATAAATGACACAAAGACATGACGTGGAATAAAAGGCAGCTGGTATTTTATAGACAAGCACAGAATCCTTAGTGAAATAATATTATATCGTTTAGGCAAGTCTTTCAGAATACTTACAGTCAAACCTAATTTTGATGTTACAATGCATTGTATGGTGATATATCATACATTCATCTATAAAAAGCGTGCAGACTAAAGTGGTAGTTTGCTTGACTAAAATGAAGCGAAAGAGTACAATTCTAGCCTATTCTAGTTATATACAAAGGTTCAAAAGGCTAAAATAAATTACTAAAAATATCATTGAATTATTTTTTAACATGACCAGGGTAGTGACACATGTCATTTGAAATAATGCACCATCAAAAAGTCATTTTTGGAAGTTAATTACAACCTCCTGGTGTAAATAGAAACGGCTTACATGTGCAAAGCTTTATGCCACCGGGATTTGAGTGTATGTTTGAATCACAAAAATTTGCATTGGTGTTCAGGCATAAACATTTTGTGGTGTCTTTCATTGCCCTCTAGAGGTTACAAAGATACAGCACAGTGAGTGACCATTGCATTTACATAGAGAGTGTCAAGTTTTGAGAGCACATTGGTGCAAAAAGGGCGTGATCTATTTAAACCGATGTGGGGGAAAAATTAAAAGTGTCTTTAAATATTATTATTTCACCATATAATTCTATGGGTCGTGTAACGTCATGAAAGTATAAGATCAGCTGACAGGTGATTTGGTCAAATCATGATCTAAAAGTGCCCAGCACTTTCACAGTCTTCATGAGTCTTGCCAAAATGCTGTCTGCTGGGGCAGACAAGAAGCACTCAATATATGACCAGAATGCAATTCCATTGGCAGTAAATGGACCACATTAAGTACTGCTTTGGAACCCTGTTATTTAGGGTGACGTCAAGCGAGTTGCTCTGGATCACTGCATAAACGTTTTTTAAGTCCTCAGTTGGTTGTCCTCTGGTCCATTGGGAGACTGTCCATCAGACACTTAAGCTGCTCCTCCCCCAGTTTGATCTTGTCCTCGAGCTTGCGCTGCTCAATAATAAGGGCAGACTTCATCTTCACAAAGTGCTCATAGTCAGCCATATTCTCTTCTGACAGGTAGCTCGCCAGGATGTCGTAGACGACCCGTTCTCTCCTGTCAAGGTTCTCCTTCAGCTCCTTGGCATCCTCATGTTGACGGATCAGCAGTTTGCGTTTCTCTGTCAGTGTACGCTGAAGAAAGATGATGAACATTTTCAACAAAAGAATAATTCAATCAAAATTATTATTTTATCTTTAAATGCAAAGCACCTTGTAAATGTTTTGGCCATGAATGTGTGTGTGTGTTTGTGTGTGTATATAAATATATATATATAAATATATATATGTATATATATATATATATATATAAATATATATATGTATATATATATATATATATATATATATATATATATATATATATATATAATTTGCAGTGTGTGTATATATATATACCGTATATATATACACACATGTTTTTGTGTGTGTGTCAAACATGAATCTATATACAAATGAGTTCAATTTAATTATCTGGTAGCCCATTTAAATCTATATAAAAGCTATGATACTAGAATAGTAATGTAATTTATACCATGGTACTCAGTTATTACCATTTTCCATAGTACCAATTTAAGGCTCTACGGATTAAGATTGTAAGGAAACAGTAAAGGATAGGGGAAGAAAAAAAAACAGGATCTGGAAGTGGTGTGAGCTGGACTAGTCGGATTCGTCTGTCTCAGCAGTAGGCCATATCTTTGGCATAACATGCTACTTTTATGTTAATGCCGTTTTCCAGCCTTCATAATATTCTGTGTTCTTTTTCAGCCTATTTTCTTATGCTTTTTGAAACTCTTAATTCTGGACGTCATTCCTCCACAACATCAATCCTGCTTTCCCAAATCCCTTTTTTTTCACTCTCACCCTCTCCTCCAGTGAAGCGTCTTCCTCCAGGCTGTTCAGGGCATTCTCTACTCTGGCCAAGCGTCCAGACAGAGACAGCAGAAGGTTGACCACTTTATCAAGATCACCAACGAACATACGGAACTTTTCGAGTTCATTAGGCTTGCAGACACCCTGTACGATGGCCTCCACATCCTCTCCAAGAGCGTTGTTGTCTTGCACGTCCTCCTGTAGACTCTCCTGAGCTTCCCTCAGCACCTGCAACTTCTTGCTGAGACTGTCAATCAACTCATGCTGCAATGAGAAAGAAAACAAAGAACAAAGTCACTTGATACAATGGACTAGTAAGAAGTATCTGACTGTATCACAGATGTGTTGCTACAGCATGTTAGTACCTTCTTGCTGGCAAGATCACCTTCATTGTCCTCCTCCAGCTCCTCCTCTGAGTTGTGTTCCACACTCTGTTCCTGCATGTCCTTCATCTTAATCAACAGCTCTGCTTTGGGTGCAGATGTACTGTAGTAGGTTGAATTAGTCACTAAAGCAGTGGCTGCCACTAGGCTCTCCTCCTCTTTCCTGAAAACCCACAGATGACTTTTATGAGAAACATGAATTGATCATAATGGAACCAAACACCACAGAATAACATGTGACAAAAACAAACAAACTGTGAAGATCTGTTTGCCCAAACAATGGCAGATATGAGTGTTTAATAATAATTATTTTTGCTAATCAGTTTCAGTGACTTCAGATTTATACAAAGTCTGCCAGATTGCTAGATGAGTTAGTGCCTCAGATCTGCAACAAGAAAAATAAACCATGCTTATGAATCATAACTTGAATGAGGAAGTAGATTGGACAGGCTACAATATCTTTCTCAGGTTTTTTTTTTCTCAATTAAAACCACATGGGTAGGGCTCAACAGCAATCCTGACCTACTGATTAAAAATAATAATAAATGAAACATCAAACATACAAGTTCAATCTGTCTTCCTTCTGTATAAGTTTGTAATTAAAGGGATAGTTCACCCAAGAATTCTGTCATTAATTACTCACCCTCATGTCGTTCCAAACCCGTAAGACCTCCGTTCATCTTCAGAACACAAATTAAGATATTTTTGATGAATTCTGAGAGCTATTTGACCCTCCCATAGACAGCAAGGATCCTACCATGATCAAACATAGTAAGGACATCGTTAAAATAATCCACGTGACATCAGTGGTTCAACCATAATTTTACAAGAATACTTTCTGTTCGCAAAGAAGACTAAAATAACAACTTCATTCAACAATTCGTCTCCGCCGCATCACCCTGGCACCATTTTGGAGAGTATCACAGATAAACAACGTATGCTGTTCTGTGTCAGATGCACCACATGGATACGTTGTTTATGTTTTGATCTGAACGTAAACAATGTATCCGCGTAAATATGTTGCATATGTTGTTTACGTATGCGATACTCTCCAAAATGGCATCAGGATGACGCGGAGGAGACAAATTTTTGAATGAAGTCGTTATTTTTGCTTTCTTTGCACACAAAAAGTATTCACGTAGCTTTGTAAAATTACGGTTGAACCTCTGATGTCACATGGATTATTTTAACGATGTCTTTACTACCTTTCTGGACCTAAATCATGGTAGGATCCTTGCTGTGTATGGGAGGGTCAGAGAGCTTTCAGCATTCATCAAAAATATCAATTTGTGTTCCGAAGATGAACGGAGGTCTTAAGGGTTTGGAATGACACGAGGGTGAGTAATTAATGACACAATTTTCATTTTTAGGTGAACTATCCCTTTAAGGGTAAATTCCTAGAATTAACAAGTACATTTTTTTTAAACTGAGGAAATAGGAATACAGAAATACTGACTTCTCCACAGAGTTGCGAGGAGAAAGCTGTTTAGGTGCAGCTTTCCTGCGCTGTTGGGCCTCTTCCAGTAGCTGCTCTCCTTGAGGGAAAATCCCCTCCATCAGATCCATGGTGGTCTTCATCTTACTCAGGTCTAAAATGTCCACTAAGGACTTGTCCTTGTCCATTATGTCTCTAGCAAGCTCCTTTCTTTTTTCGTCATCTTCTGACCGTGAGGGATGTGAAGACACTCCGTTGCTGCTTTGATCAGATGAAGGGGCTGTCTGCTGGCCATGTAATGCATAAGATACTGGGTTCACATTGGTTTGT
Organism: Cyprinus carpio; assembly: GCF_018340385.1. Lineage (NCBI taxonomy): Eukaryota > Metazoa > Chordata > Actinopteri > Cypriniformes > Cyprinidae > Cyprinus > Cyprinus carpio. Next base: position 16,889,170 of record NC_056602.1, on the reverse strand, counting down.
GGACCCTGGTCTTTTAGAGGGCCCATATCTGCTTCTCTCGGATCAGGTCCCTGGTCCTTTTCCCTGGTGTAAGTACAGAACAGAGAGTATGATTGATCCGGGTTTCCCAAACTCTGAAGAGGAGTTCCTCCAGGTCCTTGAGAGCTGACAGGGGTCTCGATGGGCAGGTCGAGATATTGTCGACTTTCTTTTTGGGTGTCACTCTCAGAGTGGACAATCTTAATTGGAACTTTCTTCACTGACGTGTTCTCAACTTTAACTTTATCCATCCTGGTAAACAACGATGAAAACAGAAGAGTGTTATGGTGAATGAAAGAAATGCAACAGAAAAACTAGGTAACTAGGCAAAAGAATAAACACAAGGACAGGAAAAACAATTTTCATGGGTATAATCTGTGTAGAAAAACATGAAATGTGATCATTTACTTCAGGCTAGTAGGCTCTGCATACAGGAAAACAAGAAATGTCAGTTCCTGTGACCAAATCCATGCATATAGTTAAGAATCATACAACAATGTCACTATAACCCAAATGTCCAGTTCAAAACCTTGGTCTTCCCCAGGCTGTAAGATTACTAAAACATTGCCATATTCCAGCAAAAACAAAGCACCAGAAATGATATTCTTTAACAGTCTTTAGTCAAGGCTGGGGGGTATCCCTCTTATGACTGATCTGAAGAACTGCAGCACACATGGACAATTTGCAGTAAGGACACGTATGAATAAGCCCCTTGTATGTGCATGAATACAATAAAGAGACAGTTAGAGAAGCACTGTCATTAAATTACTGGGCTGTAGGGAGAGTTTCCAGTGATGGTTTTAAGATTGCAGCTGAGAGGAGCCCAGCTGTGGTTTGCCAGTGAAAATCTCCCTGAATTCCAGCACAGACCTGAAAGAATTCCTGAACGGCGGAATTTAACTCTAAACACACAAAGTCTTACCTTCCAGGAGCTTCATCCTGTATGGAGACGGAGACAGGGGGCTTGTCAGTCAGCCTCTGGGGAGCAAACTGGGGCGAGGGCGAACGCTGGCCCTCCATGGTGGGCTGGGTCGGGCCAGCGGTTTGTTGGGTGGGCAGGACAGCTGGAGGGGGAGGAGGTGGAAAGGGAGGAGGCACAAGCTCTTGTTGTAGCTCCTCCTCCCTGGTTGGCCCTTTGCTGTGCTGCTCAGAACCCTTCCAGGGAACAGGGACTGAAAGAGGGGCAAAGCTTTGATTGCTAACAGCAGAAAGTGAGGCCAAGACTCCTCCTCGTGATCCAGGCTGGACCTCCTGAAATTTGCTAAGAGGAGGAGGTGTGCCCTCAGGGCATTTGTACTTCTCCAGATGGGGCAAGAGAACAGAGCTCTTGTTTTTGGAGAGGGCTGACGGTTCACTGCGATTGCTATGGTCAGAGAAATGCTGTGCAGTTTTATGATGACTGGATGAAGGTTCTAAAGCCTTTTTCTCCAGGTCTTCAGTCAAGGCCGAAGGAGGTGCTTCTGGTTTCTCCTCGCATATGAGTTCACTGTATCCTTTCTCATTTAACCTAAGAAAACAAAGGAGAAATGCTTTGAAGTAAAATTCTCAATCCACCAATGCACACAACCAAAGAAGATTTATCAAAGGCCCAGACTCTGAATGTATTTGTCCTTTTTGGCGCACAAAGCCTCACTGTGTTCAGCGTAAATCGATAGGCAGGCAGACATTTCTCCCACATTTCACCATCTCTCCATGGTAACTCCCAGGCTGGCTGTCATACCCAGCATATTTCTGTTCCCACAAGCCTGTCATGCTGTGGAGAATGAATGATCTTTCCCCTGCAGCAACTGGCAAAGAGAACGCTTTTCCCTTCTTAATCTTGATTGTTTTTTTTTAATGTTTTTACTCTCTTCCTTGTCTAGTTCGATTTATGGTGGGCAGAGAGGAATAAGGTGACTCTTGTTCCAATATTTTATATAAAATAACTTGCGAAAGAAAATATTATATTACTGTAATATTACAACAACCTATGAAAGTAATATGATGCTATTTCAAGTTTTAAAGTTTTCCTTTCTCTTTGGAGTGTTACAAGCTGTTCGTGCATAGATAAGATCCCTAAAGTTGCAAAGACTAAAGTCTCAAACCCAAAAAGATATTCTTTATAAAAGTTAAGACTCGTCCACACCCTCCTAAAACGCCTAGTATAAACATGCGTCTATGTCACTGTGTTGGAAGATTTGCATAACACCGCCCAAATGTTCACGCAAAGAAAGAAGCCGTAACTTTGATTCTCGCTGTAGTATTGTTGCCGCCACCGCCGCCATGTCGTGGACATGTTGTTTCTCATTGTGAGGCCTTCCAAAAGAGGACACAACTAGAAATCAGTGGTTAAGTTGTATTTACAACACTGTTCCAGAACAGTTCAACCCTAATATTCAGATGTGTGCAATGCATTTTACGGAGTACTGTTTCCTGAACCTGGGAGAGTAGCCTACAATGTGTCTGTGCACAAAGGCTGTTTCTATAAAGTGGGGCAATTCCAACTTTGCAAGGACAGTCTGGGGCTTCTGACTCACAGTCTGTAAGTACGTTTTCATATTTAAAGAATTTGCCACTGATGATTCAATCGCGGTTTTGAGCAGTGAAGAGCAGCGCTTGTTGTTTGTTGCCTCTCAGATCACAAATGCAGACATGGTTTTGGTTTACACGGGGCGATACGCAATGCAAAGCGTAAAAACAGTATTATAATCAGTAGTCATTATAGTCAGTAATTATGTCACCACTGGACGCAACAAATGTTTCATTTGTAATGGGTTTTATTGGTTTTGTCTCGTCGCGCCACTTGAGGTATTCAGCCAATCACAACGCACTGGATAGCTGGCCAATCAGGGTACACCTCGCTTTTCAGAACGATGAGCTTTTTAAAAAATCTCGTTTCAGAGCAACAATCATGTACAGTATGTGGAAAATAATGTGTTTTTTAACCTTCAACCACATAAACACATTGCATTACAACAAATACACAAAATAATGTTCTTTTTAGCAACATCATATGACCCCTTTAAATATAAATGTATTTCTTTACAGTCTTAGCAAGCCACCTATTGCAGATGTCTATCAGGGATGGGTGGTCTGACGGTATATATTTATACCATGCAACATTAGACGTGTCAACTGATAGAGATTCTACTGTACAATTTATAATAATTTTGTTGATACCTCCCACCATCAATATGTGCAAAGCAATTATACAAATTAAAAAAATCTACTGAACTGCCCAGATAACACGGTATACTGAATTACCTGCTAGGTGTATAGAACCAGTGGCTGTGCTCCAAGGAAAAAGATATAAAGAAGTAGTGAATAGTTGTAGAATGGTTAGTGCTTATACTACAGTTGAAAAGTTTATGGTCTGTAAGATTTTTAAACAGTTTAAGTGTCTTATGCTCACTTATGCTTTATTTATTTAATCAAAATACAGTAATCTCATAAAAAAACATAACTTAAAATTGCAGTTTTCTATTTTATTTTAAAATGTTATTTATTTCTGTGATGGCAAAGCTGAATCTTGATTCAGAAATCACTGTAATATGCTGATTTAGTGCTTAAGAAACATTTGTTATTATCAATGTTGAAAACAGTGGTTAATATTTTTGTGGAAACCATTTTTCAGTTTCATGAATATATGAATATAAATAAAGAACGGCATTTTTTGGAATATTTATTTATTTTTGATCAAACTTATGATCAATATAATGCATCCGGGCTGATTTAACATTTCAATCTTGAAAAGCAAAAAAAAAAAAAAAATCGTACAGACCTAAAACTTTTGAAGGGTAGTGTACAAAAGGAAGACAAAAGGCAAAGTGCAGAAAAAAAAGAATGAAGGAAATACGTAGAAATATGCAGATGCAGAAATATAAAAGCATGAACTTTAAGTCATTCTCAGTGTTATCTGAAAAATGCTTTCATTTGCAGATGTCATTAGTATTGCTTGCATGCATGGGGTAATATTCAAGTAGTATGCAGGTTCTTTCTGATACTATAGTGTCTAACACATGCATTTGATCTCAACATGATCTGGCATGCAGAATGTCTCTGCTGTAATACAATGTAAGCTTTTGTCCACAACACCCCACCTATAATCAAACATCAGTCTCTTGCTAACTAACCTTGTTTGATAAAGTTCATATGACAAAACATCTACCAGTACTAGAAACGTCTAATGGAGAGACATACCAAACATTGCTCCATGTGGATAAGCAACTGTTTCATTGTTTACTAAGCATTTTACATGCAAACACTGACCTGCATTCACCTATTAAGTAAAAACAGAATGAAGACAAAACAAGTATCATTAACTGATAATAACTAAAAACTAAGAAAACACCTCTTATAATTAATCTTACAGAATCAGGATGACTCAAACCTCATCAGAAAGACTTCAAACAAAAAAAGTCCATAATCCAGGGACTCATGCTGCTGTCCATATAAAGCTGCTATAAAACAACTGAATAGCAATCCTTGCATTAAATATTAAACTTGACTGTATGAGAAGCAGCGCTCACCTCTGATGATTGGGAGTTCTCATCTTAGCAACAGGTGCTTCCTGGAGCCCTGAACATATGTAATCTCAACCTGGGTGGGGCTAAAATGCTTCTAGCTCAATTGAAATGTTTCCAACTGGATTTAGTCCACACTAGCTGTACTTACAAAAGTCAACAGTTGCAAAAGAGTTTTCTAACATTAGAAGTCTCTGTCAATGTCAGTCACTTACTGACATGAAGAATCCTTTCAGCTAGGACTTTCAGCTAGATTTTTATAATTGAGTTGTGCGTGTTTGCACGCAAGTAAAATGATTGGGTGGCAGACAGGAAAACTTTGACATTTAAACAACAATTTCTAAGAAAACTCATAGCGCTATGAAGTGAAGATGCAGGTCTATGGTATAATTCATAGTTTGCTCTCCACAGCACCTTAATTACAAGCAAGAATCAAGACAAAACCTTTTATAGGGGGCAATTTACAAGGCTTTGGATGATGGATGTTTGGCGGTAACATGCTTATTCAAGTTTGCCACTCCTTACGTCTACACATAGGATTCTAAGAGAACGACCCAGAGAAGCCAAAGGATGATATGCCTGAAAAGTTATGGTTATATAAATAGAAGAAGTTTAGATGAATATTATGATGGGTCAGGTAGGTCATCTGTTACACACACACACACACACACAACTGGAAGGTGTTTGTGACATTAGAAAATGATCTTGTTGCTGTTGCTTTGATAGACAGAGTCAAATTAATGGCAATGTAAACTGAAACTTTAATTAGCATCTCAAACATTGAGAGTACATATTCAATTTGTCCTGAATCACACTACTGGAGCCCCACCTAAAATTTTTGCATGTAAAAGGAATAACATCCCAGCCATCACTCTCTTATCCTTAAACTACATCTTTAAAGACATTGTTTCTTTCATTCTGTGTTTTCTAGATTATAGTAGGAGAAGTGATAGATAAGTGAGGATCAATTTAACGTTTCACAGGCTAGACATGAAAGGACATGCTTTCAAAACTTGCTGAGGTAACTGGAGGTCATTTCATGCCTAGCAAAACACACTATCAGGCTGCAAGTGTTCCAACAGTAGAATTGTTAAAACTGTAGCTTCACACAGTTAACGCTACTTCCTTTCTGTGCCAGTTAGATACATTATTCAAGCACACAATATACATAAAAGCCTTCTATTCTTCATTCAGATGGTTTTAAAATTCAGAATGTGTGGCATTATGAACTGGATTAAGCATTGAAGGGCTACCATTCATGCTTCTTACAGGATAAAATGCAATACCTACTAGATAACATAGCTATGTAGAGTAAAACTTGAATTAAATCTTATCTTTGTTTTTTTTTTGTTTTTTTTACAACTTTAAAATACTGAAATAAGTATAACGAAGTAGGAAGAGCAAAAATTTAATTTAGGCAATTTTACTCTTTGGCCTTAATATGAATGGACTTATTGGACACTTCCTATGTCACACTCACATGCCTACACCTCAAACCCATCTCGTTGTAACAAAGCCCAGTCAGTGAGGATAGCAGTGCTGTCACAGCTGGGCTAAATCCCAAAGCTGCAAGGACTATAAAGAGCCTACTGTTTGTCTTTGACCCAACGGGGGCTGACTGATGGCCCAACTGTGGATTTCTGTATGCAACAAGGTCAAGATCAGAGCCATTAGCACAGGAATAGTTTCACCGACACACTGACACAGTCTCAGCGAGGACTGTTGGCAATGGTATTTTTTACATTTCAAAGGGAAGAGTTGTTTGGGTTAGTTTCAAACAAGCCCAGAAGTATGACAATCTTGACAAAAAAGTTTGTTAAAAGTGAAAAGTGATATTTAATAAGCACATTAAAATTATGTATTATCTTTTTACTCTAACACAACTTGCAAGGCAATGGAAAAATAACAAAACAGCACTCACCTTGTACTATTCTTATCCTGTTCGCAGAGATTTTTCTCAGGCTTGGAATAGTCAGCTGACTTCTTTTCTTGAATTGGAAGTTTCTGGGAGGAATATAATGCACAAAAAACTTAACCTCCTCATTCATGTATTAATATATCTCAACTGCTGTTAACTTTGGCTATTTTATGACAATTGTCTCTTGTAATTATGGCCTTAGTTGGTTGACATGATTGTGTGATCTTACTTGCAACTTTCCTGGTCTGAGGGTGTGACTTTTAGTTTAATGTTTGACTAAGTTTCGTCTTTTATATTGCTATTCACTGGGGCTATATGTGAGACTCAAGTCACTTTTGATTTATAATGCTTTCTAAATAAAAACAAACTCTGCCTCGTGTTTAGTAAACGGTTTACAAAATTTGAACCGATATAACACCAGAATTAAAACACTGAAAACTGAGAGACTTCATTAAATATGAAATAACCGACCTGTCCATAGAATTCAGCAGAAGGGGAGGATCTAGATCTTTCATGCACACAGGTGGGCTTACTCCGTCTCTCATTTCCTGTATCAAGGATGTTATCAGCAGAGTGGTATCGTCCAGATACTCTTGGTTCAGCCGTTTTCCTTTGGATGTTCCATTTGGCCTCATACTCCGCAAAGGTGCCAAGTCGCTGTTGTTCTAGCATAGCTTGTCGGTTCACTGAGTGAGGGCCATCCTGACCTTCATTAAGGTGGTGTTCAGTGGGGGTTGAGCCTTCACTGTTACTCCGCCTTGCTGTGTCACTCTTTCCAGAATAGTGCATGCCTCCAGACTTGGACAGTCTGGAGTCTTCAGATATCTGCAGGTTTTGCTTTGGCATAGGCTTAGGGAAAGCTGGTTTCCCCACTGCCTCAAATAATCTGTGCCGATTTTCTAAGGGTGCAGCATTATCAGGCACACTGGAGCGCTCATAAGCTCCTACTTCATGAATTTTATCTGGCTCAGAAAAAGAGCGAACTTTCTTTTCTGCAGAAAACCGCTTGCGGCTGCCAATGCGAAGCACCTGATTACTCCCTGAGGTGGGTTTGGTAGGTGGGACCTCAGAGACACCTGGAAGCGGAGGTGTCTCTTTCCTAGTGGGACCCTCAGTACCTGGATGCTCAAGCAAGACTGGCTCTAGGTCTTTCCTCCTAAAGGATGTAGCCTGGAGGACTCTGGCTTGCGCTTCTTTCAGATGGTCTTTATAAGAGCTGGAAAAGCAGCCATCTGAGGAGGAAGAAGTTGTCCCAGTGGTCTTCCAGACTGCAGGCTCTTCTACAGCTTCAACTGGACTTTCCAAAGTGGCTGCGCTTCGACTCTTTTGAAGCTGGGCCCTCCTCATCTGGATCTCATTGCGCAAGGTGGTGGCAAATCTGTCACTTCGTTGTGCCTGTTTGCCACTCTGACTGTCAAGGTCTTCCTGTTGTGCATTTCCGCTGTTGATCTCATCTTGACAGTCCTCCACGTCAGTGCGCTCTTGGACCAGAGAATACAGCATTGGTGATTTCTGGGGACAAATCTTTGACTCGCTTTTAGTTGGAAAGGGTTGTTGTGAGTACTCTTTAAGATGGAGATGACCAGCACTTCTCCTGTGCTCGGGTTGCTTACTTGAGGTATAACTACCAGAATGCTCATCTGAGCTAGAAACTTGGTGTTGCTTTTGGCTCCCCGTCAATTGAGAAGGTTTTGTTAAATCAGATACATTCAAGGGATTACTCGGTGCAGAGAAAATGCGATGGTGGTTGTCACTTTGTTTGAAGGGGACATTGTTGTCTTTATGCTCTGTATCATAGTGCTGTGACTGATGTTGCAAATAGCGGTCTTTTGCTCCACCTTGAGAACCTATGGACATCCTGTCACGTCCACTGTGTGACATTTCTGAGACTGAAGAAGCTTTAGAGTCATCAACTCTCACTAAAGATGCCTGGGTCATTCCCTGAGCGATATGATGAGAGGTAACTCCAACATGACCGGACATTGATGCAGCTGGCCTTCTAGTTTGATTCTGGCTACTGAGTTGCATGTGGTTGTTTGTGGGCAGCTCCTGCATACTGCTGAAGTAGCCACTGAATGGAGGTTTCAGTGCTGGTATTGTCCTAGTTTGAGCGTGAAAAGTGCCCTCGTCGCTGTACTGCCGCGGATGGTATGGAACATGGGCATAGGACTGATGTCTATCTCTGACGTCTGTAGTTGATTGGGAGTATGTCTTGTCTGATGACATACGAGGTGGATACTGATGATGGGCATCAGATGAAATATAGGGATTTGAGGAATCATTTCTGGATGGCAGGTTATAATCGCGTCGGCCCTCAAGACCAGTCTCGTTGATTTGGTGAGACCTTTGTGTGCTTTCATGGGTCTCTCCTGTCTTTTGCAATGATTTTACCTGAGGCTTTAACTGGGCATGAACACCAAGGCCTTCAGAGGTGCCTGTGTTCAGACCCTTCTCATGAACCTTGGTAGCTGCAAAACTATCACTGCGTGTCGGTGGAGTAGGAGGTGGGGTGGAGGATACCATGTTTTTCTTCATATCTGGGACATGCCAGACAGGTCCAATACTTACTCTTCCAGAGCTTGAATGCCGAGCGCCTGGTTGTTCTTCGGCTTTTGGGATCTCATGGCTACCTGAACTTGAGAGATGCTGCAAGTATCCAAGCCTCTCATCTTGTCGTACCACTTCGCTTAGGCTTTGGCTATGTCTGCCATTGCTGTGCCTGCCACTTGAGTCCCACTGATTAATTTTGTACAGCATGTTCTCAGTGGATGCAGCGTTACTTTTGGACAGTGTGTAATCTGGGGTTCCTGAGCTTGTAGAAAAGGAGCTGTAAGCAGAGTCTCGTTTACCTCCGCCCAAATGTTCAATGCTGTTATTGTTGGACTTGCTTGGGGAAAGACGACCAGCTGTATAGGGATGTGCGCTATGCTCTAGGCTGTCCATACTCCCCAAAGAGCTGAACTGGTCAGATACTCTCTGTAGATTTGTTTGCTCCCAGCCAGTTGAGAGTTCAGAAGAGAATGAACTATGAAAAACAAACAAATGTTAAGTGTTTAGGCTGTAAATACTTGAAAATGCAACTGCAGTAAGCCATATCAAACGTTTCTGTCATTCAATGTATATTCGTAAAAGAAAAATAGAGGTCTTCATTCTGAAATCTTTACTGAAAGAAGCAAATAAACAGAAACTAATTATTTTCTGGTTCTCCAATTACCTTGCATCATATTTTGTTTGCCAGACTGGTGAGGGTGTGGACTGGTTTTTGGCTTCAGAGTGGCTCTCGTTGAACTTGGTCGCATGCCAGGAGTGAGGTCTACTCATGGGTTCATTTCTCCTGTGGGCAGCAAACAGGAAAGAGAGAAGGATGGAGAAAGATGTAGAACAGAGGAGGAAAGATTAAAAAACAAGGCAATAAAATGTTGCTTTGTGAACAGCTGCAAAACGAATAGCACACACAGATCACCAACCAGCACTACAACTATTCTGAAAGACAGTTATGTGTCAAAACATGAAAGATGATTATGGAAGTAGTGTAATGATCATGCCGAGAGACAGAGAACTAGCCTGTAAGCATGCCGATGTTGCAGTCATTCACCATCAATACAAAGTTTTTCAACTGTCAACCACAAAGCCTGACAAACACCATTAAATATCTGTAACCACAAGTCCACTCTCTCAACACTCATACCACAGCAACATACCCTTTAAATCGGTTCTTTCTGGGATGCATGAAGTGAAATAGACATAAATATATAATTGTTACTGAAACTGCCACAACAACTAAACAGAGCCTCTTATAAGAAGTCAAATACATTCTCCTTATGAGATTATCAATAATTCAGTCCGTGCATAGATTTTTTTCTGTAGACATTTCCAAATTTTTGCAATATCATAGACTACCAAAAACAACAAAATTTGGAACCGATGCTCATGAAATCCATACTTAAAACAATACTGCAAGAACTAATGAAGAGGGTTCCCACAGCTTCCAATAAATTTCCAAACTGGATAAGGATTTTTACAAAGAATTTTGAGATTGCACTCATTAAGAGTAATTTCTAAAAAAGAAATATTTTAGAGACATTTCTATTATTTTTGCCATTCATTTTGGATTTGAAAAATAAGGAATGGAAATCTTAAAACAATTATAAATATAATATTCTTAATATTTCCAGGTTATTCATGATTGTGGGAACCCTGAATAAGGAATGTGGAGCATATGCAAGGCGGAAAACTATTGGATGGAAATTTGAACTTCTGATGGATGATATCACAAGGCCATGGAGGGAATATGATTGTAGATCATTATGAATAGACTGGGTGGTACAGGAAAGGAAGTGGGGTTTCTTGTGGATACATTGATACCATACCTCATGGAACTTCGTAAAATCTTCGTGAGAAAGCTCCGGGCCATATGCACGTCGCTCTCTGATGGCATTTTCTGTGCTACAATATCCACCATTTTCATCTTCCTGAAGGGAGTTAAAAGGGGGAGGGACACATATAGTCGGAATTTCTGAGTTCAGTAAATTTTGACAGGGACTCTAGTGCTGAATTCCAAATAGAGACATGAAAAGCCATCTCTGTGATGGGAAAATACAGACATACTAGCATGGGCCACAACACTGTCTGTAATTAGTCAAGCATTATATAAAAGAACACAAACACAAATATAGCCTTGCGTAAAAAACATAACCAGTTCAGACAAAACAACCACAAAATGTTATACTTAAGACGTTATACTGTATGAAAAATACACTGTAAAAACACAGACAGTCCACATAAATGAAACCTGTGTTTTTAATACCCATGCTCAATTGTTGCAGACAGAGTTAAGAAGCACATGCATGCAAAAACTTTATCCATTCAGAAATACGCCAGCACCATCACTGAGGGTTTAAAAAGGAAAAAATCTTAAAAAAAAAAAATACAAATTTAAAAATTATACGTATTAGTCTTATTTAGTCTTCCTCTTGTCGTGCACATACTGCAACATACTGACCAGAGATCTGCAACTTACAAACAATCGCATAGTGTCAATAGTGGACATAGGGAGACATCTAGTGGTTATCATTCCATGTGACAATGTATGCCATAAAATAAAATAAAGTTAAACTGAGAATAAGATAAGTAATTGGTTAAATATTACAACTACTTTCCAGGATCTGTGCATGCAATGTTTGATGGCTGCATGCCACTTCTTTTACATCAATATGTTTAGCATGAAACATTCCTCAGCATGTTGCCCAACATCTCCCCAAACTAAAGAGTCCACCCACACCTGACCTGTAACCTTCAAGTTTTGAGAGTCAAAACATTCCTGTCGTTTCTGAAATTCAGTCGTTTGGTTTAGTGATAGGATTGTAAAAACAGAAATCCATCTCCTTGAATTTCCAACAGTCTAAATCCCAAGCTTGTGCAACTCTCCATGAGACTGGAGGGGTTAGAACAACAGTCAATCAAAGACATGCAGTGGTGCTCCATTAGACCATGAGGTCAAGTGTCAGTCACCCCCTAGCCAGTAAACAGTAAGAGACATTCTTCGATATACTAGGAAGATAAAAACTACTATGCTAACCCAAATATCCTTGACCCCAAAACATTTGCTTAAACCAGCTTTGGCTACCTAAGCTGATGTTGTCTAAAACAAGAAGTCCATGTAAATCCCTGTCATAGGTTTAAAAGATGCAGGAACAGATTAAATGGCAAATTATGGACAGAGTGGCCCAAAAGACACCCTCTGCTTTTGCTCAATGCTACTCTCTTTTCCTGTGTAAAGGTTTCAAGTGTGTATGTGCACGCCACACATGGCGCTGGCTATTCAGATGCTAATGACATTCTCTTTATTAGACGTATTGTCAGGGCTACAGCTGGTCTAGCACAGATATGCCAGTGGTCTGAATCAATGGCGCCCAAGCGGAATGGAGGCCAAGGAGGGGGGTTCGGAGGGGAAAGTCCCCCACCGATGTTTTCAGAACAAGGCATGTTCAAAAACAAACAAATCACTTCTGAAAAGACAACAACCAATCCAAAGCCTGATGCAAATCATTCAGCTTGGGTAAAGAGTTAACATCCAAATCTTATTCACAGGGTGAACCAACAAGAAAAAAAAAGTGTTCAAAAGACACCTATGTGAAAGATCAGCAAGCTTTTGAAAGGGAAAAGTGCTATTGTTTTACTAATGTATGGTTAGGATCTGATGCAGTGTTTGAAAACCATCAAAGGTTGATTTTGGTTTGCCAAGATAAATGCAACAGGTTTCATGAGGTCAAGTTTTAACATACCATTTACTCGTTTACAAAGTTGTCTGAGGGACAAGCTGCACCAAAGCTTAGATTTCACAAACAGTAAAATAAAACGAGACTAAACAGATGCTAAGATAAAAGCAAAGGAACAACAACAGGTGTGAGAGAAAGACGGCAGACGTAAAAACTGACAGAAAAACGTAAACTTCTAAACTCACCAAACAATCCCTCAAGCAAGTAAGTTTGCCAAACAGGTCCCTAAATGAGCAGACACTTTGATGGATAAAATGGTACTGAGAGCCGGGTTTGCTCCAGTGGACTCCCCAGGCAGCGCATTCCACATTCACATCAAAGACAGGCCAGGACAAAGGGCCCTCCATAGACGGCCGGTCCCGGACCGCAGTGTGAGTCTTTTCAACCATCCACTTCTTCCATATGAAAGACTACAGAAAAAGGTAGCCTTGACAAACCCCATGTAGAGATCTGATCATACAAACCTTAGCACATACACTCTAATATCTACTTCCAGTGCCAGTGTGACTGTTGCAGTCAGGGCAGATCTCTACAGGGATTATAGTGATTTTACCCTGAGAAGGAAGGGGGGAGGGAATGAGGAGGGGGCTGTTTTCATAGCCAGTCTCCTTGAAGCAATCTAGCAGCTTCTGTCTCCCTATTGGCTCAGGGATGGTATGCTAATGAGCAGTCGAAAAGGGCCAAATGTTCTCGCTGAACCCCTCTTGTGTAGCGGTCCTCTGTTTCTTCTATTACTATGGCAACAGGTTGATTTTTGCAGAGTCTTAAGTGCACTGGTTTGTCAAGTGGGTGAAACCAAATAAAGAGATAATAATTGAACTACATTTTAAAAGAAAGTTGGATTTATTTCAAAATATAAAAGGATTTATTGCCATAAACTGATCAATCCAACAATGAATATTCAGTAGTGGCTCTGCACTACATAGCACTAGAGTTTTACTATTGAGGCACCCCACTCACTGACGCTGACCTCAAACCCTAACCCTCCCAACCCCCGAAACCGATCATGTGACCAGAAGATCACACCAGGTCTGACAAAAGCCATCTGGTTAAAACAAGGCTAGGGATCTCAAATAATCAACCTGTTAGCTTTGTAAAACAGATCTCTAAAGAGTGAAGCTTGACTGTGATCGGAGCTTGACCTACAAAGTTTCGAGCTTGATTAAAACTTTTCTTGGCATCAAAACAAGTGGTCTGGTGACAGGCAAGAAGATTACAGAAGAATTGCTTTGGCCTATGCCTGATGGGCGGGCTTTTACGAAATCTTTCACAATGATCTATTGTGAGATGACTTCTCATCCATGCATTCCAGACAGGAGGCCATTCCTAGGCATTAACGCTCCCATAAACATTGCATTTTTCTCACTGCCTCAAATAGGTAAAGGAGGCAAAAAGCTTTGTATACTTTAATAAAGATTTTAGAATTTTAGAGAGAAGAGCCATTCTAAGCTGATGTTTTTCAAGGAGTCAAGAATGAGTGTTTAAGGAGAGATTTCCAACAAGATCTTATCTGATCCATCTGGCTTTGATCCATCTAATGGAAACCACACTTTGTTCAATGTAATATTGGACACAAGGGGACACCACTAGAGTTTTGCCCACATTGGAGTCAGTTATTTACCTGGCTATGGAGTGTCTGCACAAAGGCCTTCTTCAGCACGCATCTCAATCAGACCGCTAATACAGGGCCAGGAGAGGCCAACCGTGAGGTGCCTGTAATAACAGGCACATTCCTGAGCTGCATGTCATACCAGCCAAAGAACCAATAGCCGTCTAGTCCTCTGCTGAGTTCACATCTGCGTCTCTTTTGTTTGGGTGTACAGTACTAGGATGTACTGTATCAGCATAAAGCATTTCTTACACTTACACATTATGTGTGACTATTAGGGTTAAACAAAAAAATAAATAAATAAATTGATGGCTTGCTAACTCTGGGTTTCCTGCATGTTAATGTGATTAAGGATGCCCTTGGTCTAACCTCAGCTAACAGTGTAAGAAGCAAGAAAAGTGCACAGAAATCAGACTTAGAAGGTGACCAAAGGACTCTAAAATCATTGCTCCATGCCAAAATTTCTTGAAACGGTAAACACAGGAGACTGAACCCTTCTGTGCAAAGTTTTACATTCCACAAGATTTAATATGACCTGTAGATCAACATCTGAAACAAGGATTAGCCTGCAGTGATCTGATATATTACTGAGATTAAATAAACAGCTTGCATTACATTCATATAAGAAAATACAAAGTTTGACTTAATTTTGTAAGAATGAATAAGAACTTTGCCTGGTTTCTTTCAGAAAACACACAAAGCACATCACAAATGCTCTTTCTTCTTTTTTTGTCTCTTAGTTTAACATTTCTTCCTTTTACTCTTCTTTTTGATCTGTTATTAATTACTCTTTTGTAATTACTACCTAATTTAATTCGGTTTTATAGTTACATGTAGAGTGTGTATGTTCCTTTGCAATAAAACAGTGCTCCTCTTGAGCATAAAAACATCATTTTGTCTTCATTAAAGATATGATCATCATAAAGACAAATATCACAGATAGTTCATAAATCTGTGTTGCAAATTGAGAAAACATACATGAACTATCTGATTCTTACTGTTTGTACATGTGCATTTGTACAATAATTAAGAAACACTTATGAATTTACATTACATTTTTTGCTGTGTATTTTTTAAATAAATAAAAATACAAAAAATATTTATTACAATAAATTTTTTTAAATTGGTTTATATTTTGATTAGCCCTGATATTCTTACACTTTAATCATCAAACTTAAAAGGTCTGAAAAAGTGGCATCCATGTCAATTTTGATTTCATTATGCAGCATAAATCACTTATAAATTATGAAATAATTATCAAATAAGAATACTTATGAGATTATGAATTTGATGAAAGGATCAGCTTACCCAGAATTGTTTGAGAAAGAATCACAATGATTAAGTGAATACTAATTAGAAATTCTGCGATGCCACACATTTGGAATAGAAAGTTGTAGCTACTCTTTGTTGAGATTAGGACCAAAACTAACACTAACAGTGTTAACAGTGTTAACAACATTACTGGTTTCCCCTTCCGAATGAGTCAGATTCAGGCAGACAAATCCCACAGCACCATCTTTCCCATGTACCTTTCACTTTCACAGGCTGCTGATGTAACAGGTGTCATAGCAACTAAAATAAAGGAACACAGCTTCAGAGGGATCTCATCACCATAGCACTGTAAGAGCTTGTCCAAATGATTGTTTGATGCTGCTTCCTGTAAAGCCAAGCCACCTGCTCTTAAAATAAGACCTGATGTACACAAAAGGCTTTTTTTTTTTTTTTTTTTCAAATAAAAGCACTGAAAAAAACACAATCAGGTTTGCTGAAATATTCATTTTGCTTTTGACTGAAGTGCAATAAAGTAGGAAAATATTGTAAATCCAGACACTACAAAACTGGAAAAGTTCGCCAACATTTTCACATTTTAAAATTTACATACCTCAATAACACCTGTACAAAAAGTCTGAGGCCACTACAGCATCTGGTTTGATTCAGTCATGATGTGCAGCTCCCGTTACTGTGACTGTGGTTATCTGTGTTTGATTATTTTTCTCCTAAAAAAACTTGTGAAAACAGCAGCTCTTCCTCTAATGCTAATGAAATGTGTCTAACCCATGGGTGTCAACTCACCTTGCCAATGGACCGTTCCACAAATCATTTAAAAAAAAGGGTGGATCAAGGATTAGTACCATGTGAAACTGCAAATTAAAAACCACTTTGGCATTTAGGTAGCCCTAATCCAAAAGTTACAGTGTGAAATTAAGAAAACAAGTAAGTAGTTTTATTGGATAACTGAGCACCTCTATAAATCATATGCAGATGACTTGACTTCACCCCGCTGCGGTGATCAAGTTCAAGTCATCCTCTCTCAGTTAATGCCATAGGAGAGATTTACTAGTTATAATTGGATTCTGAAGCTCAGAGTGACACAGCTCTTGTCGTTATTGCCATAGGAGTGATTTTATGGTTTTGGTTGGATGCATAGGGTTCACAGTGCTGCCATAAATTTTGGCATGGCAATTGCCTTTTATCCAATGCATCACTTTAACATTTAAACTACATCATGTAGCTGAAATATTTAGTCATTTAGATGCAGTTTTATAGCTGAGTAATTACTATAAGAGGGAGGAACAATTCTGCAACCAAAGTCTGTATTAAAACCAATAGAAGAAAGAAACCCATTACAGCTGCATCCTGGGAAAATCATTAATTACTGACAGTTGGTCTACTGCAAGAGGGATGTGGATTATTTATTTTTTATTTTTTAACAGAACACTTACAGGATGTGTAACACAAATGTCAACACAATCCCAAAAATTCAAGGAACGAAAAGAGCATTTTTTCTTAGCTTTGGTCACTCCGGGATTATTCAATTATTCTACTAAAAGTATTTTTCGAGAAAAACACCCTACAAAAATGCCATTGTACACACGCATACAGAGATTCATTTCTCAGTTAAAAGTGTGTACTTATTTAAAAGGATATGTTCGCTAAAAACTAATTTTTGATTTATCTTTGAATCTTTGCATCATCTTTTTTTTTTTAAATTCGCTTTAGAGGCACTGAAGGTTTTTAATTTCCCCCATAGAAGGCAAAAGGAATTATCAAAGAAATGATGCTCAGGTATCTCCATGCAATGTGATTCTACCGTTTTGAGCATTTATTTAGATTATGCTAGATAATTCAATTTGTGCTATCATACACATATGTCTTATGGCTCGACGTCACTAGGTGGCAGTAGTCATTCTATGTGAGAAGCTGGCTACAGAAGGAGGACTGGCCTCTGGATGATCTGTTTATAACAAAAGGTCTCTTGGGTCAGTAATGTCAACAGGGCATTCAAACACGTCACAGTCGGAAAACAGCAAAAAAAAAAAAAAAAAAAACTCTTTGTTTTTGTCAATAAACTATGACTATTTAAACTTGCTCTCCTGAGGTCTTTTTCCAATCAAAGTTTCTGAGAATAGTAAATGAACGATCAACAAACCTTCACAGAATACACATGTGAGAAGATCATTTATGAGAATGACCGAATCTGAATCACAGACACAATACACATTCTCTTTGATACTTTCACTGGGGAATTCAAGGTCATTTCAAGACAAGCCAGTTAGCAGACGTTCTTAAAACAACAACAGCTCATAAAAAGATTTCTTTGAATCAGTCACAACTGCGTAACTCCACTCCAGACACACCTCTGTCACATGTCTGCCTCCTCTCGTCTGTTTCAAGGACTGTATGTGAAGTCACTGTTTGTTTCTAAATTCAACAATCACAATATTCATGCGGAATATGTGCAAAAAGTCACTTCAGACATTTTCACTAGTGACAACAATGTTATTTTCATTAATACTTTCGAGAATCACTTACTCTTTCCTTGAGCAAAACAATCATTATTTACATTTCTAAATAGAAAAATGGTTCTCAACCTTGTGAAATATGATGAATTGTGAAATATTGGAACGAAACTATGGATTTTATGCATTCAATCAGCTCAGCTTAAGTTTATCTGATGCTTTTTGTAGCACATCTGTATTATTGGTTTGTAGGGCTCTTCCGACAGACTATCAATCTCTGACGCTTTCTTTTCTAATAATTTATAGTAAAAAAATGTTCTTTTGCCCCTTTGAATCTCTTCTTATTCACCAGTTCCAGATGTGGCTTTTTCTTTGAAACTCAGCACAAAAGGCTTGGCATGTACTTTTCAATGAAGCTGCCAGCTGAGAACCTGTGAGGTACTGGTTTCTCGAACTAGAGACTAATGCATTTGTCCTCTTATGTATCTGAACCATTCCACATCCATGTCTGTCTGGGTTAAATCCAGTTTAAAACATCAGTACATACACTCATAGAACAGCCTTCGTTTCTTGAAAGAACAAGAGATTGTGTGTTTATATAGAAAGCTGAATATTTTTGAAACCAAAATAAAACTTTGAAAAGCCCAAATAATTTAGAAACTGGGTGTTTGTTGACTGAAGACAGATTTTGCATTACACTTTCCACTCTTTTTATGAAACAGTACTAGAGTCATATTGCTCCTATTGTAGCACCAGACAAGACAGTCTGTAAAAGTGTGGATGATTATCTAATCCACAAGTAACAGACTCCAAATCCCATTTTAATCACACTGACCATAATCCCAATATCTCTGTAGTTAGATTACCTACTCAGTGGGGCATCTGGGCACATTGGCATTCACAGAAACACTCAATTGTGCATCATGCATGAGCGACAATATTTAGTGTCACTCATATACTGCATTTCATTCACCTTAGAGTTTAGTAATCATGTTCATTTAGTTTAGTTAATCTAATGAATCACTGTGTGACTAATAACACTTGCATTAGTGAACAATCATTGTATAAACAATCAGAATGTGTAAAAACCATGTAGTTCATCAGTAATACTCAATATTATATTGTATAAATAAGTGGTTACATTAACACAAAAGTATGCCTAATTAAAGGTGAACTTAGTAAATTGGTGTGTTGAGTAGTATCATGCAAAACCAATTTAAAAATGTTTTCAGTTACCAATAGCTATGTAGAAATTCACAGTTTACCATGATTCATTTATTACGCAAGCAAAAGTTGACATTAATACATGGGAACAGTGAAAAAGTGAATAACTTTTCACCGGGCTGGTCATGTGATCTCACATGATCTCAAAAAAAGGGGGGAAAAGGCTTTTATTAGGCTACTAACTTGACAACACTGTTAACTAAAATGAAAACTGATAATAGGAATCATTTTTGTTCATTTACATAAAGCTAAAGCTAAAACAGAATATTAAATAAATGTAGCCTTGGGAACTAATTAAAATAAAATAAGCTTAAAGGAGCTATGTGGAGGTTTTTACTTAAAAAAATCTTTAAGATAGAGTTTTCATTTGTAAATGTATGAGCCAACCATGATGTAAAAAAAAGAATGACACCTCGACTGTCCACCACGGTTGCCTCTATCAGCCTGTAGGCTCAATTGTGTGTGGAGGAGTCGGGCCCGAATTGGCGCGAAAAATTCATAAAATGTGACGTCATGCGCGTTCTCGTCTACTTGGGCTTACAACCGTACGGCACGCCAGCCATTATAGTAAGCAGCGGCAATAGTGTTTTCAGATGGACTCCGTGGATGGAAAGAAGTGACCAGCCTCCGGCAGCACAATTCAGACACCCACGGACACTCCTCGTAAGTAAAAAAAAAAAAAAAAAAAAAAAAACGTATCTAGTGTGGCAAAAAGAGAGAGTGTGCGCACTGAGAACGAGCATGAGACTGGCTGCAGTTCCTCTAACGGCCACTGGTGTCAGTAACGGTTAGAAATTTCAGAACCTACGCAATGCTCCTTTAAGTGGAAGTATAGTAAAATTACTAAAACTAAAAATCAAAAATAAAATTAAGCTTAATAATAAAAAACAAAAACTCATAAAAGTGATAAAAGCAAATAACAAAATTACTAAACCAAACTATTATTAAAATGAAAACTGAAGATAGAAAAATAAAAGTTCATTTAAAATATGAATAAATATTATAATACTAGTTAAATTATACAAATATAACACTGCACGAGTCTTACTCTCATGTGAAACATTTTAATTTCTTTGTATAAAATATTTTAGTAAGGGAAAAACTACAGAGGGCACCTTTAATTTAAATTATATCAAATTTCTTAATATGGATTTTAAACTTATGACACTTAACGATGTACTATCCTGGCATACAGATGGCCTTGTTCTACCATAAATGCTGTGTTCTCTATTTGTCCAGTGCCTTGGTCATGCCAAACTAAACAATCTCTCTCCAGCTCATACCATGACCTCATAGTTTCAAATGAAGTCAGAATATGCAAAACAGGCACCGCCTACATAAGCAACGACTTCCTATTTCCTCATTTCACAGTCAAACACTTATTTTGCTTAGGCCTTATTCAGACATGCAATCTCTTGAAAAAGTTCACTGTTAAAAGCCACACATCGCCCTCTGCTCTATCATAATGCACGGATTGAGGCATGTGGTATGCCGGGCTCAGGGTCGTTTTGGTCACAACCCAGTGATCTGCCTCTGGCTGACAAAATATCTGACAAATTTGTCTTGCAGTTATAAAGAATTATGACAATGACACATGCCTCAACAGGTTTTTAAAGCAACATGAGGGTGGAGTAATGTAACAAAATATTATTTGTTAACTGAATGTTATACAGTGCGGTTCAAAAGCCTAAGACCACTTTGTAAATCTGGGATTCAAATATTTATTTAATATATATTTTTGATGTTTTACATTTAAAGAAAATGTTTCACTCAAACTGTAATGCTGGCAACACAAAATAGTATTTTAATTTAAATGAAATATATTGCCCTCCCAACATTTTCACTGGGCCAATCACAACAATTATAAACTTTATATACACTACCATTCAAATGTTTGGGGGATGGCAAGTTTTTTTTTTGTTTTTTTTTTGAAAAGTCTTTTATGCTCACCAAAGCTGTGTTTTTTGATAAAAAAAATACAATAAAAAAAGTAATATTGTGAAATATTAATACAACTTAAAATAACAGTTTAAAGTGCAATTCATTCCTATGATGGCAAAGATGTCACATGATCCATAATCATTCTAATATGCTGATTTGGGGCTCAAGAAGCATTTCTTATTATACAGTTCGTTAGATTGTACCAACGATGCCAAAAATATTAGATCGAGTCTCTACATCAGGAATATTAGATCCAAACTCAGCCACTGGATCCTGTCAGAAAATATGCATTTTGTCCATCAACAAGAGTTTGCCAAAACCTGTTAAACACCAAGCCTTGTCTAGTACCAAAAATCAGTGATTTAATGCATTTTGTCTAGTACCCAAACTCTGATCAACTTAAATTTTTTGTGGAAACCAATGATGCTTTTTCCAGCTTTTTTGATGATTTCAAAAGTTCAAAATGACCATGTTTATTTGGTTCTTGGACCCCAAACCTTTAAAAGAGAGTTTAAAAGATCAGGCTATCCATAATGACAGCCATTCAAAGCCAATTTGAATGAGATTCACACCTCTTGTTAAACACACATAAGTCTGCAGACTGCCCACGCATGCCCCACCTTCCACTGAGGTCCAGCATGATTTGTTATCTGCTCTCTGTGTGCTAATTCTGACTCACTTCCCAATGAATTTATCTGCTATAGACACAGGAAAATTTAGGTAAATGTATGCACAGTTACAAATAAACTATTTTTGTCCACTCGAGCGCTTAGATTCTCTTGATTTAAAAATCCAAACATCATATCGTGAAACATTCCTGAATTCTTTTGTTATTACTCTACTGGAATGCATTAATCCAACTAAATAGGCTGTGAGTAGTTACGTGTCTGTTCAATAATGTCAACCACTTATCGCTGATTGCCTAATCCGAGCACATTCGTTTCACAGTTGGAGATATGAAACCGTGACTCAGTCCTTGGTTATAAAGTAACATTACACAACCCCCATTTCATTTTGAATTTACGATAAACATTCCTCCAGTAAAAAAACGCACATGCCAAAGCCAAATGCCCATTGATGACTGACGAGAGGTGGCTTTGATTCAAATCAAGTTTAAATTCATAAATCCCATGCATTAAAAATCAAGTACAGTGAATCGTCAATAGATTTTTAAGTCACCTTAACATAGAATTTGAACCACCTTCTATCACCTGCAGTAATGGCTCTGTCTAATAGATAAACACAGGCAGTTTTTTCTCTCTGGATGACATCGTTTGTTTAGCAGTAATGCTGTAATGCGACCAAACACACTTTGTGTTCCCAGACAGGCCAAGCTAAGACAAAGAGGACAGTGTTTGGCACACAAAGAAGTGGACCGACCAGCCTGCTCCTCCTCAACTGCAATGAGCCAATGTAATGCATGTTTAACAGAAAAATACTATGCGTTTCATAATGCACATTTTTCTATAGACAAGATCAAATCAAACCTGAAACTGTTGAACATCCATTTATTTCATTTCTCACCAAGAGATCACATTCTAAGTGTTGCTGTAAACATATGCATACACTACTTTCAAGGTGAGAAAACCTCACCTTTGTGTTTGGGGTTGGAAAAGAGCAGAAGTCGTGAGAAAAGCTGATAACAATCAGACCACGTGAATCAGGACCAAATCACTTAATTTGCATCACAGAGTCGACACACGCTCTGTACCCTCAGTGTCTACTGGCTGAGAACATCACTTCCAGCCCGCATGCAAATCTACTGCATCAGATAGAAACTTCATGTGGGGTTGTTAGTGAAAACATAGTGGCCGATCACTTCAATGCTAGCTTTTGACAACTTCAGTAGAAACTGGAAGGTTACATGAGTTCAGAAGATGCATAATTTGATGTTTCAGTTATAAAAATAAAAATAAATGCCATGTTACTAGAGCTTAAATAACGTCTGATGTTCACTGACTACAAACATGACTGAATCCCTTCACTTTTACTTTCCAAAGACTGTACAATGTTCCAGTGTTCCGTATTTAAAAACATAATGAGTTATACATACTTTCAGTATATAGCTGAAATGAAAAATAAAATTGAAACGGATTCGGTTTTATTTTAGCTTTCTATTCCTCTATTTCACAGTGTGTGCTTGTTAGTTGTCAGAAAAACAGCAGTCTGGCAGAACTGGACTGTCAAGCATTCAACGGCTCCCTCAGCGTCAGATAAACTAGTGATGCAAACAACACCAATCCCCAGAGGCTAAACTCATTCACTTCCCCCCTGTGACGTACATTTATTCATTGGTGTTTCTACCTAACAGAGCAATACAATATTGATGGGAACAATAAATAGTCCTGCTCAAAACATTCAATGCATCTTTTAACATATGAAACAAAAACAACAATAGTAAGCAACCACGTATATCTTACCCCAGAGAGGAGGAAATGTTAAAGACCCTGTTTACACCTGGCATTAACATCTGTTTCTGACAACCTGATCACAAGTGGGCAGCAATGAATGCCGCTTTCTTTCATTGTGACCTTGTTCAGTCGTAGCATGCATGTAAACACATCACAATTGTGATGTAAATGCTATTCCACCCTGATCACCTGCCAATCAGTTATTGTGCTAAAACAATGATTCTAAACCTTGCCAAATGGCTTTAAAAAGTTCAGTTAGTATAGGGGCTTGAATAAAATAACTGAGCATTCCGCTCAAAATGTCCCATCTGCAGTGAGATTAAAATTGGGAAGCAACAGTCTGTTGACTTTCTGAGCTTGCTTATCTACGTGGAATAACACGCTGACGCAGAAAGTAATGCATGATCAAGGAACATCCCCTCAAAACCTATATATATGTGATGCATCTTAGGTGAAAGTAGCTTGACTACGTATGATCAGATTCCATAGACAGGTCTTAATCTCAGGTGTAAATCGGGCCCAAAAATGATAGTGAGGTTGAATATAAATTACCTTTTCACCACCAGGCTGAGAGTCTTGTGGGAGCCCTTGATTAGGCAGATGGCCTCTTGTCTGTAGCCGCTGAGAGAAATGTTGTTGACATTGATGAGTTCATCTCCAACCTGCAGTCTTGCGGTTGCGGCCTTGCTGCCCTCTTCCACCTGTGACACAGACACAATACACTCAATCTCAATCAAATCTCTCTGTTTCACGGCCATACATCACCTAGAGATGAATAGACCTATACTAATAGCTCTCCCTTTGTTGAGAGATTGAAATTGAGCAAACTACAGTAGGACAATATTTGGACAAGCATTCATCTTTTGTAAATGACCTAGCCACTGTCAGGCAATGTGGTGCGATTATGCTTAGTTCAAATAGGGAACAAAAATATGGTTTGGCATATCCAACTTAATTCAGTTAAGTTGTTTATAGTATGAACAGCAAAAAATAAAAATAAAAAAGGAAATCGGATTTTTACACACCCAGTCCAAACCAAATAGAGTTTCGGTTTAAAATCTGGTTAGGTTTTAGTGTGGATGGTCACATTTTTGCTTTATTTTTTCACTAAAAACTAGAATACATCCATTGTGTAGTTAATAATGAATGAAGCATCCTGTTTCAAGTAGTATATGCAAATACACTATATATGAAAGATTATGCAAAACACAAAAATGCAGCAACGCAATAATGCTTATGTTATTCAGTACCATGACACAATGTCACGATAGACATGAGCAGAGATAAAGATCAAATTTTTGGTTTGTTCTTTTCTCTAGACAGAATATGCGATATTGACCAATAAAAAAATCTCAATATTTTTTGGGATTGGTATATTTGACAAAATTTTGTGTGTTTTTGTGTTGACCTGTTCTGGACTTCCTGAAGCTTTTCATATTGTTTACAATTCAATTCGTTCAAACCATCTGATTCACTTAGAAACGAAGCAAGTGATCATCTTCATTAATGGGTAATTGAATCATTCACTGATTCAAAAATTATTTGTTTAAAAATGCTAATTCATCAAGTAACGAAACTCTTTGTGTTGCAATGGATCTAATCCGCATTTTCTTTGAAACTATTTTCACTGGAATTCTAACTGCATTCTGCAGTCAATGCTTGGACTCTCAAGGCGTGTTTTGTTTGGTTTTTGCAATGTGAATGACATCTCACACATCATTAAAACAACATCACACACCTCTCCTAGACAGAACTATGGTAAGCAGTGTACACATACTGTATGAAAGAAACAGATCTGATTTTGTCATGTGCAAAAGGACAGTGTGGACAATCAGTCCTAATGTTCAGATTTGAAAAACTAGAGTGAACAAAGTCTTAGAGCATTTCCTAAACAACTGCAAACAGTCCAATGCCAAACGCATTATTTGTTGTGTTCTACCCTTAAATGACCAAATGAGAAAGGCACGTTCACCTTTCTAAATCAGCACAGGGGGGCAAGTCATAAGCTTTCCACTTCAACACTTTACCTCCATAGCCGAGCTAGAAGCGAGTTAATCATAAATACTTTGTCATAAAGTGCAGATTTCAGGGAACATGTAGCCAAATAGGAGGTTTGGTCTAAACTAAAGTAAATTCCTGACATGATATTTAATGCTGCTCTATCTTCCAGTAAGCCAGTTATCTGCCAATTGAGCCTTTACCCCAAAGTTGATCATGGCTGTTCATTATTTACTTTCCCGGTATGTCTACTCATCAAACATGATCCTCTATGAAAGGGATAATATTCATACACAGGAATGTACTTTTATCATAATACAGTGCTATTAGTAACAGTAACATAACATTTTTAGAAGGTCATCTTTAAGCTCAAATGGACAACAAACCTTGAGTGATTATTCTTGCTTGTTTTATCACCAGCTGTGGTTAGATTCAAGCACCAGTCGACCCTATAATAAACCATCTTACTGCGTATACGTGCATGGTCAAGAATGCAGAAATGTGGTTATTTTAGTTATTCCTTTGTTGTATGTGGTCTTCCCTGTATTTATTATTTTAACAGCAGCAGGACTCTTGTGACATCCGGACTTAAGAGCCCCCCTCAGAGTTTATAAAAAAAGGAAAACTTTAAGCATGCCGAAATAAGAAGCACTAGAATAACCTCAAACGTTAATGTTAAACAGGCACGCTAGTGGGTGCCCCCCTCTGGCATTCCACACCATACTGAGAGAATAAATGACTTAGAACAATGGAAATGTTCACTAGAGAGGTATCAGACCCACACAAGCATAGCAAACACTGTCGGAGAATCGGGATGAGGGTGGGGGTGTCATTTAATGGGAATGTGAGGCAAAAGCAGAGGTGAGAGTGAAATAAGACAGATATTTTCTTCTCTGTATCATGCATATGCGTGACCTCAAAATGCATCCATGCAGTCTAAGTCAATATCAAGTCCAAATGCTCCAGAGTTCATGACAAGACCATGACCATGAAAATGTGGTTCTTGGACTGAGACTTGAGTACGGTTTTGAGTATTGTAACATTGACTGCCAAACTCACATGGCACTTACATGGTACTTCAAGGTTGGTCAAGGAATACCATGGTATTACCATGGTACAAGTCCAAAAAATTTGGGTATAAAACTATTTGATTCACTGGTTGTGCATTCAAAAGTCATTTTAATATATACATAACTATTTAAGACCCTTGACCACAAAACCAGTCATAAGGAAATTTATAAATCATCTGAAAGCTGAATAAATAAGCTCTCCATGGTTTGTTAGGATAAAACAATATTTGGCGAAGATACAACTATTTGGATATCTATGGTTTGGGGTTTGAAAAATATAGAATATGTGGTTATTGAGAAAATAGTCTTTATATTTGTAAAATTTAATTTATTGTTGTTGAATTTTAGTTATTAGAAATTAAGTTTTGATACATTTACGGTAGGAAATTTACAAAATATATTAATCGAACATGGTCTTTACTTAATATCCTAATGATTTTTGGTATAAAAGAAAAATCGATAATTTTGCCCCATACAATGTATAGTGGTTTTGTGTTCCATGGTAGGGTTGGGAATCAAAAATTGATTCCAATTCCAGAATCGTATACTTAAAGGGGTCATATGATGTTGCTAAAAAGAACATTATTTTTGTATTTGGTGTAATAAAATGTGTTTATGTGGTTTAAGGTTAAAAAACACATTATTTTCCACATACTGTACATTATTGTTTCTCCTCTATGCCCCACCTTCTAAAATGCGTCGTTTTTTCACAAGGCTCATCGTTCTGAAAAGCGAGGTGTGCTGTGATTGGCCAGCTATCCAGCGCGTTGTGATTTGCCAAACGTCTCAAGTGTGTGACGGATATGTTACGCCTCTTAGCATATTATGAAGCCTTGTCAAAGGCTTCATAATATTGAGAAAAGCAATGAGACAAACATAAAACACATTATAAACTTGATAAAAAACATGGTGTCTAGTCGTGTTTTCTTTTGGAATGCAAAAACAAAGTAGTTTCACTTTCTCAGCGAAACAGCGTCACACACCGCGGCCTTGAGCAACCACATGTGACGACCCTGGGCTGGACGCCGCTTCGTCCATGGTGAAAGCCCATCCTGCGATCCTCAGTGCAAAGTTGATGTATTTCCTCAGCGACCAGCACAGATCAGCTCCAGGCATGACGAAGTGGATATCGTCCTCTTTTGGAAGGCCAAACAAAGTAGTTTTGCTTTCACAGTGAAACACACAGCGTATATACGACATGGCGGCAGCGGCAGCAACAACAATACTACAATGAGAATAAAAGGTACGCCTTCTTTCTTTGCGTGAACATCTGGGTGGCGTTATGCAAATCTTCCCACATACTGATGTAGATATGTGGGGACATGTTAGAACGAGCCATTTTAGGAGGGCGTGGACGAGTCTCAACTTTTATAAAGAATATCTCTTTGGATTTGAGACTTTAGTCTTTGCAACTTTACAGATCTTCTTTATTCAAAAAGAGCTTGTAACACTCCAAAGAGAAAGGAAAGGTCTTTGAGGACCCGACGTAGAGATCTGCCAGGACGTTGCTCGCTAATCTAAGCGCTCCAAAGTTTGGGTTTGGCTACACTTGCGATAAGAAGCCGAAAAAGCTAAGTATAATATTTGTGATGAGTTAACATGTTGCAAAAGAGGTGTCACTACCAACATGACAACAAACTTTGATTTAACAGATTGTTAACACGTGAACACGATTCAAACAACGTGATTCTTTTCCAAAATTACAATAATTCATCGGTTTCATTCCTCAACCTTTGACGTGTGCGATCACAACATTGTGATCCATAGACATGCATGTGATACGTTATCATTCTTGGTTCTTCCGTGCAGCATTCTATCACACCAGTGTGATTTGAACATTAGCTGACCTAAAGAGAGCAGCTGCCATGTATATGAATGAACCAGCTTAACAAACAGTCGTTTCAACCACACAGTATCATTTATTTCTGTTACAAACATTCAAATAATCACAGAAGTACTTGGATAAAAGTTTATAGTTCGGATATAAACTCTGCTGGGTATGATAGCAATCAAAATAGAGCAAATCACCTTTTGAAAGTAATTTGACACTTCAAATAAATATTTATCAATTACATTGTTATGCCAGTAGGTGGCGAAAAGGGGTTAAAATGTAAAGTCTTTGAATCATTCAAAAACGCTGATTCATCCAGTGATGAAACAAGTACATCTTGAGTGAGTCATTGAATCTTTCATTCATAAATTACATGTGATTTTGTTTACCTGTCTGATGTTTTTTCTTCAGAATCGTGAGAGAACCACAATCTCCATTAAAAACAAAAAAACTCGATCCAGAATCGTGCAGCTCTATTTTGCACACAAACATCTCCTAAGCAAGTGCAGTTTTTATAGTGCAGTTTTTTATGTAGACAGCTGATTTTTGTTCACGGTATTCAGCTGCAACTAAATGTTTTGCAAAAAGAGACACAGAATAAATATGTTTGATATAATTTGTGACCCTGGACCACAAAACCAGTCATAAGTAGCACGGGTATATTTGTAGCAAACAAAAAAAAATGATATGGGTCAAAATTAAAAATTTTCCTTTAAGCAAAAATCATTAGGATATTAAGTAACGAGCATGTTCCATGAAGATATTTTGTAAATTTCCTACCAAAATATATAAAAACTTAATTTTGATTAGTAACATGCATTGCTAAGAACTTCATTTGGACAAATTTAAAAGTGATTTTCTCAATATGTATACATATTTTTTTCATACATCAATGAAACTCATTTATTCAGTTTTCAGATGATGTATATAAATCTCTTTGTTTTTTTGACCCTTATTACTGGTTATGTTGTCCAGGGTCACATTTTTTAATCACATTGGAATCGAAACTGGGAATTGAAAAGAATCAGAATCAGAATCGGAATTGATACATTTCAAACGATACTCAGCCCTAGTCCAGGGTAACATTTCAATTAACAATTCAATTTAATTCACTGGTTTTCAATTAAATTCAAAAGTGATTTTTGCAAATTATGAACGATTTTATTCTATTTCAGTAATTTTACAACACATTTATAGGATCCTTAACTCCTTTCTTAGACAACAATTAAAAAAAAAAAAGAAAGAAAGAGAGAAACAAAATCAGACATCAGCGCATATGAATCAGCATGAAATTGATCCAGATCTATAGTAGGGCTGGTGATAGGGCCAAATATATTTTACATCATTTGATATTGATATTTATCATAATATTAATTTAATACCATTACTGGGGAGGAAATGCATTCCACACATTTGTTAAAATAAAACGTAAACTAATGAATTTATAACTACTAATTTACAACAATTTTTTTTCAATTGATTGTAGTGGAAAGGGCTCTAGATAAATAAAGACTTAATGTCAGATAAGGTGCTGCACAACAGTATTAATATATTGTATACATTAAAACATGGATGAACTTCTCTTGACTGTATAGTACTCCTTAATAGCAATAATAGTAATACATTTGTCATAATTTCTTCAAGTTAAACCAAACCTTTATTTTGGTTGAGTGTTGTGAAGAGTGTCCTTGTACAGTGCCGTGAAAAGGTTTTTGCCCCTCCCGTTTTTTTTTTTTTTTTTTTTTTTTTGCATATGTGTCACTTAAAAGATTCAGATCATCAAACAAATTTTAATATTACACAAAGTTAATGCAAGCAAATACATAATGCAGTTTTAAAATGATGATTTCATTTATTAAGGGAAAAAAGCTGTCAAAATCTACCTGGTCCTACGTGAAACATTAATTGCCCACTCCTGTTAAATCATGAAAGAACTGTGATTAACCACATTTTTTTTAGAAAGCTGAGTTAAATTTCACTAGCCACACTCAGACCTGATTACTGCCAGACCTGTTGAATCAAGAAATCACTTAAATAGAACCTGTCTGACAAAGTGAAGCATGCTTAAAGAGCAACACATCATGTCGCAATCTAAAGAAATTCAAGAACAGATGAGAAATAAAATAGATTACATGTATCAGTCTGGAAAGGATTATAAAGCCATTTCTAAGGCTTAGGGACTCCAGCGAACCACGGTCAATTAAAGTCAGTGTTCATGATTCAACAATAAGAAAGAGATTGGGCAGAAACGGCATCCATGGGAGAGCTCCAAGGCAGAAGTCACTGCTGACCAAAAAGAACACAAAGGCTCATCTCACACTTGCCAAAAAATATCTTGATTATCCCCAAGACTTTTGGGCAAATATTCTGTGGACTGATGAGACAAAAGTTGAACTTTTTTGAAGGTGTGTCCCATTACATCTGGTGCAAAACCAACACAGCATTTCATAAAAAGAACATCACACCAACAGTCAAACATAGTGGTGGTAGTGTGATGGTCTGGGGCTGCTTTGCAGCTTCAGGACCTGGATGACTTGCCATAATTGATGGAATCATGAATTCTGCACTCTATCAGAAAACCCTGAAGGAGAATGTCCAGCCATCACTTTGTGACCCTCAAGCTCAAGCACACTTAGGTTATGCAGCAGCACAATGATCCGAAACACACCAGAAAGTCCACCTATGAATGGCTCAAGAAAAACAAAATTAAGGTTTTGGAGTGGCCAAGTCAAAGTCCGGACTTAAATCCATTTGAGATGCTGTGGCATGACCTTAAACAGTCCTTTCATGTTCGAAAACCCTCCAATGTGGCTGAATTAAAACAATTCTGCAAAGAAGAGTGGGCCAAATATAGAAAATGACTCAAGTTTATCAATATTGGCTCAATTTTTTCCCAATAAATATTTTCCTGCAAAAAAATAAAATAAAAATGTAACACCCAGCCCTACTCTTATGGTATTTATGTGAGTGCATTTGTCAAAGCAATATCATGGCATTTTCCAACATGTATCATAATCATAGTATCGATTTGAATACTATTTAAATACAGTGGTAATGGCTCCATGGTTCACTGGTTTATGTGCTAATGGCACCCCTACAGCTCCATCAACCTGGTGGTATTTCCAAAGAATTTTTCAAAAGCTTGAAATAAGTTCCATGACCTTGCTGTCTCAGCATGGGGTCTGGAGTGTGGGGTGAGGTGAGGGAAGAATGTGGGAGTTGTGCTGACTGGTGTCCTGTGCTCTACGCTGACAGAGCACTGAGCTTTAGAGCTACTTTACAGCCTATCCTGCTGCATTCAACACACACACACACACACACACACACACACACACACACACACACACACAATACTCAAAGTACAAATGTTCTTCCAAGAGACATCACCTCTTCACAATGGTGCTATTGTCAAATCTTGACAATGAGAGTACATATAATACACACCGGGAGCTATCATAGGACTATGCCTGCACAGAACAATAATATGACTAAGGGGTTTTTTGTTGTTTCAGCTAAACTTGATCATACACTAAAGAATCTGAGTCAACTCCAGCTACAACAGAAGTATTGAACTGTACAGATTAAGCTTTTTTTGAATGAACATTGTATCCTAGCACAAACAAAAGAACATGAGCTCCTTGTAGGATCAGGAATGCATCTAAATTCCTGCCCCTCCAGGCAACAAAATGAAGACTGAAGACAGGATTTCCAAAAAAGTTTGCTGCAATCGCATTTAATTTATCGAGAGACCTTCTATGCTCCTAAAGATCATTACTGTGTTTGTTGGGAAATGGAAAACCCATGGATGTTTAAAATATCAAGAGATTCATACATACTGGAGATGCAAATTATTTCAGTCCTATATACTATATTTCTTTATTTGTATTGTTTATATTGAATACAGTGTCTGATATTGGATATAACTCTTTAATTATGCATGATTATTTCACCTATTTTTACATCAAAACTACATCTGCCATCATCATATAACACTTACTTTAAAGTTAATCATTCAAAGCACTATATTATCAATGTAATCTTTAGCAAATCTCAAAATGAATATCAGTCTTTCATACTGCACATTATAATGTTGCGATGGCTAAATTCACTTTTTGAAATTTCTAAATTTCTTAATTTCTCTTTTTAAAAGACTGATTTCTGATTTTAGTATTTTGTTAATTTATTTAGGCACAATAGTATAGAATTTGGATATCAGCCATTTACCTGTTTATACTGTATAACCTTATCAAGACAGATAAGCTAACATTGAACTGTGATTTTTTTTATTTCATTCTCTATAAAGAACTACACTACCCATAACTGCTTTCGAGAGATCCACCAATCAGAGAAGTTGCTACTGAGTCTCCTTCCTACAACTTTAAACTACTCATACATCTACATATGTTTGAATAAATTGCAATAAACTTGTTTGTACAAATATTTTAAGCATATTTTATGTTTACAATCAATAACTTGCAGTCAACAGTTTTATACTGTAATGTTATTTTTGATTCAATTTATTAGTCCAAGTTGCTCAGTTCAAGGCTTTAAGAATTTTTAAATGCCCACAGAAAAAGGGAAAAATACTTCCTGATCTAAAGCTGCTTATAAAATGTGGCATAACTGTTCTACTATCTTTTCTTCAGACCACGAATGATTATTGTCTCCATATCTAAGGACAGCTTTACACAAAGCGGTGTGTTTCGTTAAACAAACACCATTATTTTCACAGCAGCCTTTGGCAGTTTGGTGCGGTCTAAACAATAGATGCGTGCGCATTTGTGTCTTTGCATTGAGCAAGCACTCAGGAAAGATAAGAGCAAAGGTCTAGAAATACTTTAAAACATGCAAAGTGAGGTTAAATACTCTTTCCTGATAATTCTTACTCAGAACGTGAACAGACATGTATTGTAGAGTTAAAAGTCAAGCTCATCTGAAACAAACACTGAAAGCTGCTCTAAATTTGCCTGGTTCCTGCCACTCCTCAAATGAAGTTATTAACGTAAAAAGAATATCATTAACAGACTTTTCCTCTGATGGCTTTCAGTATGTGGGTGAAGGGTTGCCCGCACCAAATTTGCTCTGAATGGGTCGAGGCATGAGAGTTGACTGATGAATCCGGTTGTCGACAAATAGGTTTACCAGTGCTCATTAAATGGCTGCCCTTTCAGGGTCTCTGAGTGTTGAAAGAATGAATAAAATGAAAAACAAACACAGGCAGCGTGTGAAAGGCTACACTGTATGCATGCAGTGTAAAACAGGATTATTAGAGTTTATTGAAACAGAGGATTTAAAATAAATGCGTTGAAGACCTTTGGCAAATAAAGAGGAATGAAAGGAATGAGGAGAATTTTAATTTGTTCCATTTTTTCTGTATAAATAAATAATGCTGCTTACTGCAGCCTTAATTAGCCATAATCTAATGTATGGACGAATAAGGTAAAAAGTAATGGCTCTGAAAACTCAAAATTGCAACAGCCTAGCATTCATCTTCAGAATACACATGTAGGTATACAAAAAAAAAAATAAAAACTATCTTTGAAAGATCCATTAAATTAAACTGATCAAAAGTGACAGTAAAGACATTTATGTTACAAATGTTGCTTTGTTATTAAGCACAAGCGTTTTGAACATTAATACCAATAAGTAATGTTTCTTGAGCAGCAAATCAGCATATTAGAATGATTTCTGAAGTATCATGTGACACTGAAGACTGGAGTAGTAAAGGCTGCGGAAATTTCAGCTTTGCCATCACAGGAATAACTTGCACTTCATAATATATCAAAATAGAAACCAGAATATCACTGTTTGTACTGTATTTTTTATTAAAAGAATGCAGCCTTGATAAGGAAGAGAGACTTCTTTTAAAAACAGTCCAAAAAAAAAAAAAAGACCAACAGACCAAATTTTTGTCAGGTAAGGATAAGTGAAATGCCTATTCCTAAAAGTTACTGAAATTAGTATACTGAAGTATACAGATAGCCTGTCATGAAACATGTTAAAATGTCCACACTTCGTGTCAATTAGGCTAATTTAAGAATTTAGTGAGACCACGGAAGGTTTTCATCCTTAACTTACAAGACGTCAAAGGCAAAGTGAACTAGCCCAGGTTCCTTTAATCCAATCTAAATTTATCCCAGATGCTGTATCATGCAAGTCCAACTGGCTTCAGGCTGTCGAAGATAATTCAGTACATTTGGATAATCAAGCAAAGCTTCAACATTCCTGTGCTGTTCCTGGCACTGCCAGTTTGCCTCAGGAATCTCAGAGAAATGTAGTGAAACAATCCACTAAAAAACAGAGCGAGCTAAGAAAATCAATAAATAAACTGCTAATTAATCTGCAAACCTACAAAACACCTTAAATTAAACCTTTTACTTTGTAGCTGAGGCAAAGTTGACAACCTTGTATCTTTTTGCCTTTTTTGGATTAATGTAAATCTCAGGGAACAGTCAGCTTACAAAACAGACCTTTTGAACTTCTTTCTGAATACTTGTCATCATATAATTTTGTGTGTCACTTGATGTATGCCTCGAGGTTTGGATGGAATCCAAAACACGATAACGAAATGTGTACTTTCACAAAGACCAGTGCAATAAGAAATAATTGTTTAATAGATTTTAAAAATCGTAGAAATTACCTTAATTCACATAACATTCATTTCTCGTATACTATTTAGGACGGCTAAACAGTATGCGAGAAATGAACATTGAATACAGTAAGCCAACAGATTTTTTTTTTTTAAATGAACTTTTAACTTCTGAGATAATATATCCCACAACCTCTAAAAGAGGAGATTCACTTTTTCAGTCTCAAAAAAGTTCTGAGGAAAGCAAGTTAAAGCAGTTTATATATATGTACTAGGGATGGGTCATGATTTTCGAATATTCAAATAGTTGATTTAATAATATAATACAGAATGTTGATTTAATAATAGAATACAGAACGCCGCATGTATGTTGGGGCACTGCCACCATTTTGAGAGGATCACCTTCTGCTGCAAATGCTGAAAGCCTGCTTATCTTTGGTTTTTTTTTTTTTTTTTTTTTGTTTATTATTATTATTCTTCATTTGATCGTTTGCAGGGAATAGAAGCTAATCTATCACTTTGCATGATAATTAGATTTTGTCTCTTAAAGGTGGGGTAAGCGATTTTTCAATAACGCTTTAGAAAACTGATTCGGGCCGAGTAGCAAAACAAACTTGTAGCCAATCAGCAGTAAGAGGTGTGTCTACTCACGATGTGGAGGAGAGAGCATTCAGTGCACAGGACAGACATTAGCCGAGCCAAGCGACAGAAAGATAGAGATGACTGATTAAAAACAAAAGAGGACAACGTCTGTGTAACAAAGTAAGGCTTAAGGCAATAAGGCATGAAGTAGGACCTGTGTAAATATCCGAT
Source organism: Cyprinus carpio (assembly GCF_018340385.1). Taxonomy (NCBI): domain Eukaryota; kingdom Metazoa; phylum Chordata; class Actinopteri; order Cypriniformes; family Cyprinidae; genus Cyprinus; species Cyprinus carpio. The sequence continues at coordinate 16,853,228 of NC_056602.1, read as the reverse complement.
CAGCTTTCCAGTGCTGGAGAGAACTCAAGGAGCGGAAGGCCTGCAACCGGACGCCGAGGCTGCTCTGTTTCTTCTGCGAGTACACCGTACACTGTGTCTGTGCCACAACAGCAAAAGTCTGTCTAGTAAACTGGATGCGACAAAGCGGCAGACCCATGTTTAAGGCTTGAACTGCTAATGAACCCTAAATCTTAGCAGACGTGACAAAGTGACAGTTGAAAATAGTTTGAAATTATGAATTTATGAATACATCATAAATAGAACGCAGCAGCAGTTTTCTGTCTGGGATTTGTCGTGTCGTGCCGAGTCGCATCCAGTGTAGACCATAGATATGTATATGTATCTATGGTGCAGATAGCATCACTGATTATAAGTTCTATAGTATTTTGTCATGCCGCACCACTCGCGTCCGGTGTAGACACGGTGTAACATTGGTTCCCTTTCAGTCGTTCATAATAAAATATAAATCAAATCTTATTCAAATGTTATTTTTGACTGAAATGTCCATCCAGAATATGTACTCAATGACAACACAAACAGTACAAGACAATCTTATGACCATGTGCTTTCTTACTACATATTCATACTTTTTCATCAAGAGTGGGAGTCCCACTTCTACCACATAGTATAAGTATGTGAATTGAGATGCAGCCAATGTTTGCAACTGGCTTTTGTTTAAGTAGTTTTCATAGATGATCTAATATTTAGGAAAAACTGACAGGTGCTCCACACCCAACTGGCAGATTTTTGGGCATACTTAATAAAGGTCATTCAATTGTTTTGTCTATGGCACTTGTACTAGAACAGCAGGTTCGGACAAAAACACCAATGAGCCAAGAATAACAAAATGGATTCACAAATAATGTTGCAATATGAGGAGAGTCAACTACAAACAAGCTGTGGAAACCTTTTACCCACAGAATAAATGTATAGAGGTACAGTGTTTTGCCAAATATGAAGGTTCTGGTTTCAGTCCTTAACATCTTTATACATTATAGGGCTCATTCATCAGCAGAATATATATATATATATATATATATATATATATATTTTTTTTTTTTAAAGGATGTGTAGTACACCTCTGATAAAGCGACAGACCCATGTTTAAGGCTTGAGTTGCTAATGAACCCTAAATCTTAGCAGAAATCTTAGCATGGTTCCTGAGAAATTTATGACAGCTCTGCACCCTTGAGAAAGGAACATACAGCTTTGTTCAGCTTTGATAGCTTAAAGTGATGTTGGGTGCAATACTGAATTTTCCCATGAGAACTGAATAATCATTCATTAAATCAAACTATCTATCATACTTATTTTGTACTCCAAGTTCAAGTATCATGAGGTGAAGCATTTGTGAAACCACAAATGTATAACAAGAGAGATAACACTGACAAACCGGCCTCATAAAATACAGCAAACAAGGTAGGCACAAGAACAAAGCAAAAATGAGTTAAACATGAAACAACAATTTAACACACTTTGAGTTAGTCATGAACCAAGGTAAAGAAACCTTGATGAAAACAAAGACACAATTAAGCCTAAATCTCAAAAAAACAGGTGCAAAGGTTATTTTACAGCAGGATTTGCCATCATATGATCCAGCAGGAACAACAAGTGACTTTAAGAGCATCAACGAGGGGGGTAAAAAAAAAAAAAACTTCAGTACATTATTAACCACTCTTACCAATTCCTGAAGTGTGACGGGGTCTGCTGGTGAATACACGTCCAAAGATGTGAAAAACCACACTCAGTCTTTAAACCATCCTCTGAGAAACTGTGTTGTACCAAATCAAAGGCGTCCATGAAATGAACTTACTTAGCATTTTAGCTCCTTAAAGACCTCAGCAATGGCAGGAATTCACTTCTGAAAGTCACATGCACCTCAAAAATACAGTGTACGTAGGGGTGGTCACCAAAGTTTTAGAGATAGTCACATTCCACCTTATTTAATATTCGCATAGTTAAACTTTGAGCTAAAATTGGCTAGAAAAGACAGACATGCATGGAGAGCATTAGGCATCCTAAGCTATAAGTAAGAGTGATGAGTATTCTTTCCAAATTTATCTACAAGGTCCTTTAAAGTTGATAAGTAACCAGAAAAGCACACAAAAAAGTTTCAGTCACTGTTCAGAATGAGTTGAAAAACTACACTACAAGAGACCGAAGTCCACAGCCATAGCCTATAAAAAATTAAAACTACAAAATACTCATATTAATACATGATGATGTAAGGCTACATTCTAAAATTTGTCAACTGTTGTGGACAATACCTACTCTTTCAAGAAATCACAAACAATATAGATATCTGTAATAAATATATTAGATAATCTATATGCATCATAACAATACCACAACATTCACTACCGTTCAAAGGTTTGTGGTCAGTAATGTTTTTATTTTTAAAAGAAATCTCAGAAATGTCATCAATTAGAAAAAACAAAAGTGACAGTAAAGAATTTAACATTGCTACAAATATTTCTCTGTCAAATAAATGATATTCTTTTGAACTTTCTATTCATCAGTGAATCATAAAAAGAATTTAAGCAGCAAAACTGTTTACAAAATTGATAAGAAATGTTTATTGGGCACCAATTCAGCATATTGGAATGATTTTTCTAGGATCATGTGACAGTGAAGACTGGAGTAATGGCTGCTGAAAATCCAGCCTTGCCATCACAGGAATGAACTATGTTTTAAAATACATAAAATAGAAAACAATTGTGTCAAATTAACAATATTTCTTTTTTAACTGTATTTTTAAACAAACAAATTTTACCTTGGTAAGCATAAGAGAAAGCAATAAAAATCGTGATTATTCTCAAAACATTTGAACGGTAGTGCATACACAACTGTAGTTGTAGGTAAAGGATCTATTAAATTATAGACTTTAATTATAGATTGTAATTATAGAATTATTCAATTTGGATGGTACATGTGTTAATAAACATTTATGTGATAAAATGTGACAAAATATATATTTAATTTAAATTAAATAAATTAAAGCGATAGTTCACCCAAAAATGAAAATTTGATGTTTATCTGTTTACCCCCAGGGCATCCAAGATGTAGGTGACTTTGTTTGTTCAGTAGAACACAAATTATGATTTTTTAACTTCAGCCGTTGCAGTCTCTCAGTCTACAATGCTTGTCAATGGTCACAGAATCTATGAGAGAAAAAATAACATGCACAGATAAATCCAAATTAAACCCTGCGGCTCGTGACGATAAATTGATGTGTAAAGACACAAAACGATCGGTCTGTGCTCTCAAATGGACCACTTACACTCTATCTACAACCTCAATCAGGAGTGTCAATGGTCCACTTGAGAGATAGGTGGCAGTAATGCACTTATAAGTCTGTGATCTGCCATAAAGCAACAAGAACATGATGATGCAGGCTGCTGTGAAGCGCGTTCACAAGAGTTCTAACAGTTCGGACACTGCATAAAAAAAATGCATGGTAAAAAAAAACAGATACAAATTCTGTTCAGTTTCTTGCACAGACCGATCGTTTTGTGTCTTTACACATCAATGTATCCTCATGAGCCGCAGGGTTTAATTTGGATTTATCTGTGCATGTTTTTTTCTTTCTCATAGATTCTGTGACCATTGACAAGCATTGTAGACTGAGAGAAAAATCATAATTTGTGTTCTACTGAAGAAACAAAGTCACCTACATCTTGGATGCCCTGGGGGTAAGCAGATAAACATCAAATTTTCATTTTTGGGTGAACTATCCCTTTAACCTGATTTATAATTTTTGGTATTTATAATTACAATGTGAAACTTTATGCATGTAGTCAAAAGACTGATGCATAGCTCACATTCTTATGTCAGTGTACAATGTGGGAAAGGGTGGGAAAAGTGCACTAAATCTGTCCTGTTCTGTCCTTCAAATATGAAAGGTATATTACTCACAAATACTTTCTATGACTTTTGAAAGACAATACAGGATGACCTGATTTAATCAGCTGTGGTATTTGGTCTAAAAAGTACTAGATTAGACCCACAAGAGACTTTTGTTTTAAATATTAGCAAATCAGATGAGACGTGTCTACAATGGGGAAAATATTTATTTGATCCCCTGCTGATTTTGTAAGTTTGCACACTTACAAAGAAATGAAGATAGGGATGCACCGAAATGCAAAAACACACTGCGGCCACACAACTGTGTTTAAACACCTTATAAAAGTGATTTTTGCATTCTATGGCACATTTAAGGGAAGTTAAGCTCGAATTGGCCCGGGTTCAATTCCCGACCAATGCAGCAATGTTTTTCTTCAGAAAGTTTTACTTTCTTTGAATCATTTGGTTCTTACAAGGAAGTAACATGCAAATAATGCTGTTTGAGGAGAAAGTACAGATCTTAAAAATGGGAAATGCAAGCAAGGCAATTTCTTTCTTGACCAGGTACTGTAATAGTGGCTGAAACAGACAGCAGGCCAGATGTACACTTACACACTGAACCAACTTTCAATATGAACCATCAAATTTAGGTTACTTAGTACAGAAAAAGACAGTTTTCTTCTTGCACAGGGCACCAGAATATGTAGGTTATCTTAGTTTGGTCATCAGCTGGTGTTTAAAGCTGAGTTTTGTTTATTGACAGCACTATAGTTTGTCATGAAACATACTTCACAGAAGTAGCTTTGGAAAGAGCTTTTTAAAGTAAAGTAGGTACAGTTTTTATTTTGAACAATTTTTTAAGCATATTTTAAAGGAAAACTAAAATTTCACTCTTCTGAAAAGGGAGGCGGGAGCACCAGCTCATTTTCATATAAAGGGTACAAACACAAAAACAGCGCGTTTTGGCTCATACCCTAAAAGTGGCAATTTCAACAAGCTATAAAAAATTATCTGTAGGGTATTTTGAGATAAAACTTCATATACACACTCTGGGGACATCAGAGAACAATTTAAAATATTGTATCATTAAAGTTGATACAATTAAGTTAAAGCACCTTTAACTTTTCACATTCATTCTCTATGGTAGTGCTTAGCACTACGGATGCAATATATTTTTGGCCACGCGTAGATTTCATTGCGCTGTTTCACCTTTTCCGTGGTGGGGTATTCAAAAACAAAACAAAACAAACAAACAAAAAAAAAAATTAATTGCTTATTATATTATTAATCATATTTATGATTGATTATATAAGTTGTTTTGAATGGTATGTGATTTTCAAGTCTTTAGTGCAAAAACTTTACACAATATAAATAAAAATATAGGACTAACAGAGTTTACATTATGAATCTAATGTGTGTTCAGCAGTTTAAATGTTTTTTTTTTTAAAGACGTCTCTTCTGCTCACCAAACAATCCTTTATTTGATCCAAAGTACAGCAAAAACAGTAAAAATTTTGAAATATACTATTTAAAATAGCTGCTTTCTATTTGAATGTGTTATATAATATCTGTGACACATATTTAGCTCTTTTTCCCACATCCTCCACATCCTTACACTTTGTGCCCAAAAGTTGTTTATTATATGTTAATCGTACTGAAAGTGTATCTAGATAAAAAACGAATACAAATGTATTTTGTGTTATTTGTGTCCGAGGCGGGATTTGGAACCTCTGATTGTGTGTCCCGCCCCCCTGGAATTTCCTTCGTTCCTATTGGCTAGTCAGCACTCTTCACCTATGTGCGGCTGGCCTGGGTGTGGAAGGCAGCTATGCTAACTACTATACCACCAACGTTTACTGAAATCTCGCGAGTAATGCTGACCAGATATGATAAAAGATATCCTACGATACTGGAAAATGCATTGAAATATTAGTAGAGGAATATGAGTAAAGTAAATAAAGTTTTAGTATAAACAACTTCTCTGAATAAAATAAATAAAAAAGTAAGAACAACCTATGCTTTGTTATAATTAATATACTTTCATTAAAAAGACATTACACAAAACGTTTTACTAAGTATAACTGTATATAATTTATACATAATAAACGTTAATATAATATTTTATCTGGCTATACAACATCTAGTCTCCAGAATTTGATGTTTTTGTATACTACAAAGCTTGTTACATAGAAGTCTCTCTCTAACAATAATGCCCAGGTCAGGTAAACAGTCCTGAGGTCATCCTGTCCAACATGTAGTCAACAGATAACTTACCTTGGTTATAAGAAGAGGTTCTCTGCGCTCCAGTCCACCTCTGATGGTGAAACCCCATGGTGCTCCCCCAGCAAGGGTCACATCCACCACTTTCCATCCCTCACCATTACCATGATGTTCATCAAAACTCCCAGATCTCTCGGAGCTGTAAAAGATCCTGTGATCTCCCTCAGGAAAGCCTATAGAGTCTATAGGGTATTGGTTGATAGTGCCCATTTCATACACAACCAATCTCCCAAAATAACACAATTGTAGTCTTCTGTGTAGTTTTTTTTTTAACTGGTTCCAAAAAAGAAAGATAAAAAAAAAAATCCTACACAGTCTTCCACATTAAAAGCAGCTGTTGTTGTTATTCCACATGAACATCTCTTGGATACTTCGTTGCCTAGTTTTCTCCACTGAACGAGGCGCTGTCCATCATTTAAGACCACTCTTTAATAATAAACTGGAGTGTAAATTTACAAAACAAACTTACAGACCTATATATGTTTGTTTCAATTCTCGAAACAAACTGCGATTGACCGAAATGTGTAGTTTTGTTTGTTTATGGTTTATCTAACCCCTTTCATTATGTTAGCATTAGCCAAAGGATTCGGTTTAAGTTTGTCTCGCCATCAAGTGTTTCCTGAATTAACAGGATCCATCAAGTGTTTCCTAGAATAACAAACGCTCACTGACGGGCTGTCGATATCGCAACTGCTCGGATTCGAGTCGTAAATCCGAATTACAGATTAACGTTAGTCATAAAGGATTCGCTGCGTTCATACTGAAGGTTACGTTCGTCCAGTCTTGTGTTAAGTGCGCGTGAGAGCTAGTCAGCTAACCGCGAGTCTTACTCAATCAACAAGTGGATCAACACCGCACTTTACATCTCTCCCCTCAGCCACATCTTAAGTTTGACAACTGTTGTACGAACCGAAACAAATAGATTTCCCTTTTAGTTTTTATCCCAACACAAAAAGTACAAAAGAGGAGGTACAACGGTTGAAATGCTGGATGGCAGAAGGCTGATCTGTTGTATGGATTACGCTTACCTCTATCTACCTTGTGCGATCCTCATCAAAACTGACCAGAGAGCAACAGCGACCTCTACTGTTCACTGTGTGTGGCCGCACTCATTTTTAAGCACTTCTGAATAAAGTAGGCATAATTTTAAGAATGTGTGTTTAGACGTTATTTATTTCTCGAAATAGTTAACGAATAGTTTGCACAGTGGCTTTAGATCAAACAATGCTTAAAGTGCTAATATTCTTAAGGAAATTAAAAGGGTTATTTCTCAAAATATGGTAACGAATATTATACGTCTCTTGATGTGCCAGACACGAAATAAATATTCAGGAAACGCTAATACAGAAGGCATCATTCTAACATTTTATTTAATAATAAGAAATGGTTCGATTCGAATGTTTTGCACATTTGAAAACAGTAAGTAAAACGTGTAGGTTAATTTATTTAAATAGCTTCCACTGTTAATTTAGCTGTCATTGATTTGACACTTTAATGTTTGTTTAAAATATTTTTAAATTATAAATGTATATTTGGTACAGTATAATGCCTGTGATGTGCTTTGAAATACTTTTGAACCATCTTAGAAATTAATCTTTTATGAGAATTTGTCACTTGAATAACATAAATCAAATATAGCGAATAATATATTCTAACAAATCTTTTGTAGTTTTATGTATGTCATAATAAAAATCATGAATTAATACATGTAACCTGACATTGCTCCCAGAGAGGGCACTCATGGGTAGCTTTGCACTGATTCCTCTTGTCCTGTTCATAATAGTTTCATAGTTCTGTGAAAACGAGCTCCCAGTGGACATTAGATTCACTTTGTTTTTCTTTTCTTCTTTGCCAGATGGTTCTTGTACAAGTACTGTCATCCTGAAGTAGCCTATCTAGCCTAATTCTGAAAGCAAGATATGCCTCAGAAGTGTATTATGATAGGCATGCAGACAGAGCTGCCCACGTTCTTGGAAAAAAAACATCAGCTTTGTGCTTGCTAAGGCACATATACCTAATTTGGATCAATGCAGAGAAAAATAATCAGCTGTGCTGCTTGCAAAGCAATCCTAGAGTAAGACAATCCTCTGTTCCTGCCAGAGGGAACACACACTCTCTCTGTGTAGGCCTTCTGTTGTGCCTACATTATAAATCTAATACAGTCTATTGGCAGCTCATTCTACCTGTTTAAGTGCACTGAGATGCTATTGTAGGAATTCACAGTCAGATAAAAACAAAAGGGTGGTTATCATAATAAAGTGTTTACATTTTTAGTTAATTTCATAGCACCTTTATTTAGGTTATACTTTCAATTAAACTCAATTAAAGCTCAGCATTTGTTTGTTGAATATGAAACAAACAAAAAAACTATGAAAACGTACTGATTTGCCACATGAATGAAGCGAGCAATGAAGATTACTAATACAGCACCAATATGACTCACCCATTAATTTATTTTTGAAGATTATTAGTGATGATTGCTTAATATAAACCAGACATGTGGTTAATTAGCATGAATATTGCACATGAATGTGAATATTGCATTGATAGACTTATGCATTACTAAAAAATGCCAAAGAAACTATGACCTGATGTAGATTTATTTGTCATCTCTCAGAAAATCTCAGGTGGTCTAAGATCTGGAGTATCAAGAGAGGGTCCATCATATGGAATGTATATAAGAACTTTTTTACTGTACTGGGTGAGAAAAGCAAACAAGCGAGCCTATCTACAGTAGTTTCATTGTCAATGACAGCCAAAAAGCAAAAGAGCATTTATGCACTCAGCAACAGGTCATTAGAGACCTCTAAACCAGTAGTTTTTCTCATCAGCTCTCCCCATGCTAGCATAAAAAATAGTTCCGCAAATTACCTAAATTGCCACATGAATTACCACATGAACAATAAGGTATTATTACATTAAGATTAGAAACTGCTTGTATATCTATGTCAAAGTAAATAAATCAGGTGCACACTGGAAGTGTGGATGTGGGTTTGATTTTTTGATTTTTGATTAAATGTGTATCATAAATGCCATGCAAGTAGTATTCAGGCCATCCAAAATGTAAATGAGTTTGTTTCTTCATCTGAAGAGATTTAAAGAAATTTAGCATTACATCCCTTGCTCCGCAATGGATCATGCAGTGAATGGGTGCCGTCAGAATGAGAATTCAGTCAGCTGATAAAAACATCACAATAATCCATAAGTAATCCACACCACTCGTGTCCAACAATTAAGTCTTGTAAAAAGCTGCATGTTTGTAATAAACAAATCCATCAAGGCATTTTATCTTCAAACCATTGATTTTTGCTAAAATAGTCTTACATCTATAATATTGTTTTCAACACTGAAAAAGTCGTCTTATCTGAATCAGGAGAGAAATATGCACAGATAAAGCACCTTTTACAAGTGAAAACAGTCCAAAACATTTCTAAACAAATATGTTGGTGGATTTTAATATAAAAATACTTGTTTAAATTATTTTTAAATGTATATATTTTTTTATTTATTTTTATAAATTATTTTATAATTATTTTGCAATTTTTTATTTACTTTACATGATTATTATTATCTGACGGCACCCATTCACTGCAGAGAAGCATTGGTGAGCAAGTTATGTAATGCTAAATTTCTCCAAATCTGTTCCAGTGAAGAAACAAACTCATCTACAGTTTGGATTGCCTGAGGGTCAGTAAAGTTTCAGCAAATTTTCATTTTTGGATGAACTATTCCTTTAATAGTCAAAAGTATAAATGTATTCTTCTGATCTAATCTCAGTATACAGAACACACAAATACAGATTTGCTGTGATGTCTTGTGTAGAACTCTAGAAATGAAGTGTTGAGACACTGGCAATGCTGAGAGGTGTGAGCATGCTGTCCTTTGCTATACTGCCATAGAAGCACCACAACCACACTTACTTTTCAACATTTAGATTTATATATATATATATATATATATATATATATATATATATATATATATATATATATATATATATATATATATATATATAGATAGAGAGAGAGAGAGAGAGAGAGAGAGAGAGAGAGAGAGAGAGAGAAACAATGTATTCAATGATTCTTAAAGCAGTTCAGTTTTGTTTAATTTCAAAGCTACTTACTGCACTATATATATATATATATATATATATATATATATATATATATATATATATATATATATATATATATATAATTTTTATTATTATTTATATTTACCTATAACATCCATAACAAGGAGAAATGCAAACTGGGGTGAAGAGAATGAACAGTTTACTTTATTACACACATGCTCATAAAAACACTGCAGTGATGGGACCAATGTACTGTATCTCCTGCATTCCGTACTATTTAAAATGAATAACAATGTGCATTGCCTATGAAATATAAAATTCAAGATGGTCTAAAGTCAAGGACAAAATACAGAATGAGCATGAAATTTTTTTAAGAGTTTTTATATTCATTCCTTCTGCACTGCACTTCTCAGAGATCAGGCTGTTGCTAAGCAACTGTAAAATAAAGCAGAATCCTCTTAAGTCAGATAACATCCTAACAATTGCTGTACAGTACATACTCTACACATCAGTGTTCCATGTGTATTTCTATCAGCTGATGCTTACTGTAATATGGAGAAAGTGAATGTAACTGAAGTCTACTTATTCAAAAAACACCATTCAAACTCTCAAATATAAGACAACCGTTTTTACCCTGTGGATATAATCCAACAATGGCTTGAAATATAATATTCGGTTGTGAGAAAACGTTCAGCTTCACTTATGGTTTAGTCTTTGTACTCATTCTATACTGTGGTGTGCAAGTTTTACTGTCTATTTAAGTGGGCTGTAGCTGAATGAATGCAAGCTTGTGGCATCATTTTTACATTTAAAAGGCTTTTTATGACTCTTTGCATAATATCACATAACATTAAACACTTAATTTTTATGATCTAGAAAAAAATGAGATATTTGTAGATCCCCACTGTCACTTTATGTAATGCAAAACAACTTCCAATAGCTCAGTCTAAACTATACACCGTAGACTGTATTCACTGTATTGCATTATTTGTGATGGAAAAGAAATACATTACTGTTGCTCACTGAAAAGGAAAGTGAATTTAGCTCTCTGGTGTATTTTGTGCATGATCTATAGTTGCCATGGTAATGATGGCTGAGTACAGTATAATGAATATCACAGAGTGTTAAAGTCTAGTGTTCTCACTGCTCAAAATTTCTTATTTTCACACGCAAATATGACAAGAGATAAAATGAATACTTATGAATTTCAGGAGTGTTGGATTTCAAACCAGGATCCAACAGCTGATTGGCAAGCTTCTCTCACATTTACACAGCATTTGGAAAATGTTAAAGCATTTGATATGCATTTCATCAGTTCATGCATTCCCTGGGAATCAAACCCACAACCCTGCCTTTGCTGTTATTTACTACTGTTTGAACTCACTCTCTGCCTACCTAATCTGCCTTTTGTGGTTACTAAAATGTTGTTAAAATGATTTTGACATTTGAAATAGGCTTTTGTTTCTATTTCACAAGTGCTAATAACTATTCTTTAGACATTTTCGTACAAGAAGTACACAAACTTGCCATTTTTGTCTGAATCTAAGTTTTCTTATTTAGTGAACTGTTAAAAGCAATGACAAGGCTATTTTATGATGGCTCGCAATCGTAGGCTACTTTAGTAATTAACAATATTACTTAATCATCTGCCACCTTGCTTTATTGCCAATTTTTAAAAAGAACACTTAAAAAACAAATATTTGCATAATATCTGCGTATTAGTCTAAATCTACAGAAATCTAGATTATGTAGGCTACTTTAATCTGTGTTAAGGTGCGTGGGACCCTCGATGATCTCGCGGCAAACTCACGTGGCCTGTAAACACATGCGCGAGCAGGCGCTATGACATGAATAATGTGGCGGAGAGCATAATTTATGATTTGAGACATAATGCAACTTCATAACCAATCCTCGCACTCAGGAGTGAAGCGTAGGTGAACTTGTTTGATTGACGTCGTGGGAGTCCGTCCGCAGACCACCGTATGCACGCGCGCAGCCATTGCACTGAACCGCACCGACGATGCAGAGAGGATGGAGACGATCTACAAGAAGGCACGATGGTTAATAACATAGAGAATTAAGTCGTTTTTGATTAAAAACGTCATCCACTGCTATTTCTATTGGATTTTTTTCGGAAGTGAGGGAGCCGAAATCCGTTTTTTTTTTTTTTTTTGGAAACCGTCCTTTTCTAACCTTGTTCATTCGGTCCCAAAATGAGCAAACTGTTCCATGCGGTACGTACGAATCGAGTGCATGTTTTACATGTTTATTTTGCTCTGTAAAGAAGTCGTTTCATTATAGTGCCAGCGTTTGAATGTTCATGCATCTGCACTGAGTCGCAGCTGGCTGAAATGAAAGTACGCCTACTCAAAGTCAGCAGCAGAGCTTTTGCGCATGTTGCGGGTATCATGTCTCAAATGTTTAGAAACACCTCTGAGTGAGTATTGACCTCTCTGTCCCAAAGGAGTTCACGTGCATAACGGGTTCTTGCTAAGTAGCACAAGTTAACATAGTTGTTCGCAATCTCTCCGGTCATTTTTAGCGTCAAGTCATTATGAATTTACTCAGAAATCCAGGCGCGTTCAGGATCAAGTTCAGGTTGGCACTGCTGCATATAAGGTTTACTTGGATTAACCGCTTTATATGTGTGTGGATAGGTTTTATTACCCCCAAAAGAGCCTTGATCAACTTTTCAACAACATATACACTGTAACGTCATTCAGTCACTTGTCAGAAATGTGTAATGGTGAATACAGCTAAAGTGGGACACTTGAAGATAATTTGTCATTTGTCTGTTTTTAAAATGTACAGTAAACCAAAATGGCTGCATTAATGTCAAACCATTTTAGTTGGTGCACTGATTTCATTGGGGGTTTAAGACAAATTTTTACTCTAGTTAACACAATAGTAGCCTACATATGTATTTTGCATATTTTTGAATGTGTAAGAGACCTTAAAGGTTTTCATTGTATTCTTAAGACCGAATAAGAGTCTGTATAGAACACTTTGTGACATTTTATACACTTTATGTGGGTTTAGAGGTTTGAAAATGAGTCAAGTCCATAACAGCCTCCTTATTTTATTGAGAAATAATTTTGGAAACTCCATGGGACCCTGATTGATTTGTATTATATGTGTGTGGTTAAATGTTGAAGTGAGAACATTTAGCCCACATAATTGTTAGCAAAATAAATAAAAGCAAAGTGGTTTAAGCTTGCAGGTTATTAAATGTGTTCCCAAAGTTCTTCGAAAAGGGCAAACTCTAAGAGTGGGCGAATGATATACCGTTAACAGTAATCACGACTTTGAATTTTAGTGCAAAAGTTTACTTTAAATAAATTTTCTCTAGATACATTGTCAAGAATTACTGTATATTTTAATATAATAAAATACATTAACATAATATACTGTAAAATTATTCTCAATAGACACCTATATTATTTACTCTTCAATAAGGCATCTGCAAAAATGTCAGAGATGCAGGATTTTTTCTAATTATGATTGCATGTCAGACAAATAAGCATTTAGATTAATATGCAGAATGAATTTATATTTACATTATGAGTTAGATTATTCTATTATGATTAATAGAATAATATTTAGGAAAAAAATATTGATGGATCTCAGTGGACATTTAGTATGCACTTGGCTTGTTTTTGTTGTTTAACCAAAATGTATTCAATAGGCTATGGCAAAATAACATTCTTACTGTCTATAGTTTGAAATGATAAAAAGGTAGTTTGAAAGATATGAAATCATTGCCTTCGAGAGGCTCATCACTCCCTCACAAGGTCACCAAATCCTTGGAATGTTTTCCTCTAGAAATCCATCTTAAACCTTCTTGACTGGGCATCAGGCCAATAAGAGTCAGCTAAATTATCTGGGTCTCTCATGTTAGAAAGAGCAGAAAGAAAAAGCAGAAAATATTGGTAATAACTTCCTTACCTGTTCAGAATCAAGAAAACCTTTAAAAATAATAAGAATAATAATAAGTCGGGTGAGTCACAATTATTCATTGCGATGAATTAAAATATATTCATTTTGATGTACGTATGGGTCAATGTGAGGCCTCATGTTTCAGAGTTTATTATGATGATTTCAGGATTAATGCTACATAAACAGACCTGGTTTGAAGGAAGCAGCAGAGCAGGGACTGGATTGACTTGATAAAGCCAATCAGATTAAAGTAGGTCTTCTGTCAACTAGGTCACCCTGACCTACATAGCTTGTCCCATGGAAAATACTCAGCTTTTTTAATCATAATGTACCTATATCATGATAGAGCAAGGAGATACATTTGTTAAATACACAACATACAAAATAATCGAATAGGTGTGCATTACCAATACAGATCTATGTATATAGTCCACACTGGTATGGTGAAAAACTAATATTTTAGGGAAAATAACTTATGCCTTTGTTTAGTTAGAGATATTTATCACTAAATACAGTTTGCATATATAGTGCTGAGACATGGCTGACCTGCCAAAGTAACAAACAAATGCCATTTTTAGTTTCGTAATTTTTTATTTTTTACCTTACTGATGGTACACTGACTTCTAATAAGGCGAATGCACATGTACAGCTATCTAATTACCACAGTGATATATTTTACAACAGCGAGTTCCATTCAATTAACTGTATAGGGGCTCCAAAGTCACAAAAATACACAAAACTACATACAGTTGCTTTAATCGAATTGTTATTGCATGAAGTTGTTACTGGACCTTTAAAGCGTTCGTTTTTTAACTCTGTTTCATCATGCTGGTATGCTACTGCTCTTTAAGCATTTTTAAGTATTTGGATTCACATGTAGTTTTAGGATTTCTCCTAAAGTTGCTGGATTACATCATGCCATGTGTTACTCTTTTAAGTTTATCTCCCTCTTATACACACATTTTCTCACTTTCAATAGTGGTGTGGAGAATGGAGGCAGCCAGAGCTGGCACTTTAATTCCACGGTGCTTTTTCCTCTTCATATCTGTCAGCGGGTCACTGCATAATTAGCTGCAGATATCTGCACAGGTTTCCATGGTGCAGCATCATCTCTGTGTGAAAGGCCTGCCTACACATAAACACTCTCTCTCTCACACACATACACAGCAGAATGCTGGAGGTTTAGCACTTTATTATAATTATCGCCTATTATTGCAGATCTGGAACACCCTTACTCACTATGTGACTTCACAACTAGGAGCAAAGCAATGCATCTGCTGTCTTCTCGGTGGACATAACGGTTCTTTGTTGAAGTGTTTGTTGAAGTGTTACTTTCCCATCTGTTGTGTGTTGTGCTGTGGTTTGCCAGTCATGGGAACACCCACAAGCTTTCACCTTTTGAATCATCGGTGTAGGTAAGAATGTCTGCGTGATGCATAATTTTCAGCGCTTGCAGTGTAATCGCTGTTCCTCGATGACTTGCGGTTTACATCCTACTTAGGGACCTCAGGAACGTCACGTTGAGGTTGTGAAGAAGCGATATTTGCTCTTTCTGTATGTCTGTCTGTCTGTCATGATTCTCTGTATGCTGGCAGAAAAGACAGTTTTTCAGCTTTTCAGCCTACAGACAAGGTTTCGTTTCAGTGTTGTGTGGGCGTCTGCAGTGTAAGAGCTTACTCTGCGGAGAGAGAGCCAGAGAGCGGGGGCTTCCAGTTGTGCTCTACTGCAATGGCAGGCTGAGAGTGGCCCCTGCTGTGTGTGAGGAGGGTGACTGATGGCTGAGGGAGATTTCTGAAGAGCTGAGTAAAAGTTATTCAGCATGCTTATCCACTTAATCAATCATTCACTTTTCCACCTGCAGCAAGGGCATTGGATGTATGCTGCTGGACCGGTGGTGTGTGAGAGGTTTCTGAAATGAGGAGGCAAAGTCCCTTCTCTGTTCAGTTCTATTTGATGGAACTTTATCTTACCTTACACTTGAGATTGTTGACAACCAACCAATACTATTTATACTTTTATGAATATAAATTAAATATGTGTTTAAAGTATACACTACTATTCAAATGTTTGTTTTTGAAAGAAGTCTCTCATGCTCACCAAATCAACATTATTTGATCAAAAATACAGAACAAATGGTAATCTTGTGAAATTATGATAATTTAACCGTTTTATATTTTAATATACAGTATTTCATCAAGGTAAACTCAGCACACCTTCAGTAACGAACCCGCACACTATCAATGCTTGCCAATTCTTAAACTTTATTAAACACAACGTTTCGATCCACTGATGTTCCAGGCAAATGTTTACGAATTAACAAATATACAGTATTTTCTTCCCGCCTGCTGAATTTTCAGCAGCCATTACTCCAGTCTTCAGTGTCACACAATCCTTCAGAAATCATTCTTATATGTTTATTTAGTGTTCAGTGTAAATTTATTCTTAAGAATTTTTTATAATTTTTTGAAGATTTATGTTTTTTGATTGATATTATAATTTTTTTTTCAATATTCATTGATGACTAGAGTTAAAAAAAACAGATGCAATTAATCACGAGTTTATTGAATACTTGCTCTATAACTGTATTCATTTCTTTTCTGTTTGTAACAGTAGTTGTACATTAATACTAATATAATTTATTGTAACACATTATTTATTAAAACCAAGTCACAAACTTCAAATCAAGTTTATGTATTTTTGAAGTTGAGCATTTCTGCATTCATTCGAATGACTTTTTGCCTTCATTTGCACTTGATGTTGTACTTGTGGTCATGTGGTCTTTGTTTGCTAGAGTTTTTGAAGTTCACGATATTGTAGGTGTCTCATTTGTCATTTTGGGTTAAGAAGGGTTTTCACAAGCGCCCCCTTTGTGCCCTTGGTATGCTTTTTTGCTTTTCAGAATTGTTTTGAGGAGTCATTGCCTCCCTTTCTCTCTCAAAGCACGTCTGTACCTCTGTACAGACAGTGTTTGTGTTTTGTGTTGGTTTGTCCTTTCCTCTTGAGTGAGCAAGTTACCTTGGCCATTTAAAGCTAAATACTGCAAATAATATCATATTGATGTAAATAACCGGGAAATTGTTAGGTTTGATGCTGATACAGGGTTATGAACAGTTCATATGTTTTGTATTCTATGTACTTGTTTTGGAAATGTTACACCATTACCATTAGGTAGGTATTACATTTTTTAATGTAGTCGCATTATATATGCAATGTTATGAAGATTGTTATTCATAGTGGGGGTGGTCTCACTGAAAATGCATCTATTGGACACACAGGGACTAATTGTTTATTTGCGTCAAGCTTGAGTAGACTGCATCAGGGCAAAGCAACCCACCATCTCCTAACTCACAGCTTCTTATTAAAACAGTCTAGAGGCAGGCTGACCGTGGGAGGAGAGAAGAGATTGGCAGGTTGACGTGATTGGAATAAACAGTGATTCCTGACCAGGAATTATTCACTTACAATTGTTTGTGATAATGGACTGCTGCAGCTTATATTCAAATGTTTTTAGCAGCAAAGACATCTTATTTTTCCCAGCAGTACATCTCATTGGTGAGCATATTTTTAAAGCTGTGGCCAGTTACAAAGCATATCAGTAACATTAAGGCATCCAGCGGCAGAAACACCAAGCAATCAACAGTAGCAATAAAACTGCTGTCAGTGTGAACGGGACTTAAGAATATTGTAATAGGCAGCTGGTATATTAGACGTTTTTGTGACCACGCTGAAATAAGGTTGATCTATTATGGTCCTATAAGGCAGACACGCACATCCTGTGTTGGCTCAACTCTCAGAACCGCTGAATAAACTGGGCCACAATCTCTGATACCATAGTGCGCTGGTCAGGCAGTGTCACAAGTTCAGCCTCTGCCCAGGTGGTGGAAATGTATAATCGTTTCCAGTTGGCTTTCTTTGTATATTTGGAAAGACATTATTTTGTGTTTTTTCCCTCAGCTTATTCCCAACTATTTGAGTGCCCACTACTCCATCAGGTAATATAAGAGGTAATGGCTATCTGCTCTGTTGAGATATTCATCAGAATTTTGTGTTTGTGTGTGTGTTCCATGGTACAGTGTAAAATATGTTTAATCTTTACAGAAATATACTGTGAAAATGTTACAGTAAAAACCTGTTAAAAGGCTAACTTACCGTGCCATATATGTTGGAAAAACTCTAAAAGGTTTTACATTATATTGTATGTAATTTTACTGTTAAAATATTGTTAAACGTATGGTTTTTGCAAGAAAAAACAATGAAGTTTTACAATATTCTGGTACCAATGTGCCAAGCCGTAATGCTTGAAACAATGTCACCATGTTTTTTTTATGGTGAATTAGGGCATTTTGCAAATGCTGTAAATGTAACAGATGTATTTTACTGTGTAGAAATAAAGATAAGCTGGTTTGATAGGCCATGAAAGTGGGTAAATGATGAGAAGATTTTAACGTTTGGGCAAACTATTACTTGAATTTGACAGTATCCTGCCCTTGGTTGAGCATGTAGCATGTACTTTGTGCACTTGCGTTGTTTTGATAGAACGAGAAAATGCTTAAAGTATACCTTTTATACTAATACACAAATAGTTTGACAGATGCGTAACTGGGGAATAGTGTAGTATGGAAAGGATTTGGATTTTTGATATGGCAAGGCTTTTGGATTTGGTTTACAATCATAAGGTTCCTTTAAATGCCATTTTATAATATGCCCTAAAAACAGAAGACATATAAAAAAAAATCTTACTGTCTGTAAAATATGTAAACATATTTTCTCTGTTCTTTGTTCTAAGAGCTCCAAGATCTTGAGGATCTTCTAAATTAGTTAGTATTCTTGTTTCTTGATTGGTCCTTGTTCTGCTACAGGGCAGATAAGGATTTACTGCTGAACCTAAAATGTTCAAATAAGCTGCACTTTAGGCGAATGAGAAACTGGGGCAAAACATAGTACTGGACCCATATACTAAGTGATCTCTTGCTATAATATCTATTTTGAGCAGATTTGCTTTAGTTTAGTCACACATTACATGGCAGAAGCATTTCTGGAAATTGTTTTTCTATTCACATTTTCCATTTTAATAAGATAGAGGAACATAGAGGAATGTAGGCCTGGAGTGAAGTGTATCGATCTGTCTCTGTGCAGCAGATGGAGCCATGGCTGCATTTTGAAGCGTTTCAATCAGATAAGTGATTATTCTATTTAGAAGCCAAAGCAAGCTATTTATATAATCTGAATTCAAATGACATGTCGTTCCAAACCTGTATGACTTTCTTTAATCTGTGGAAAACAAAGGATATGTTGAAATGAGAAAATGTCTCAGTGAACAGTATTGTTTTGCATCCCATCGCCTCGCATTATAAAGACAAGGGTCTTGAAAATATATTCTTTATGTTACTCAAAAGAAACAAAGCCATATAAGTTTAGATTGACGTGAAGGTGATTAAATAATAACAGAATTTTCATTTTTTGGAAGAGCTATCGCTGGTTTTGAAGATATTTTTATTAATATAGCTATACATACTTCATTATATTTCATTTGATACAGGCTTTGGCTTACATGTAGAGTAGTGCGTATCCCATAATCTTTAAGCATGGAAACAGAAAATGCTTGATGGTTTGAAGTCAAAAGTAATCCACATTGAAGAAATGCATTGATATTTCTGACAGTGGCTATGAAGTACAGGCGAAATAGCAAGTCTTATCTAGAAGATTAGTAGGCACTAAGTATGTTTGCTTTAGTGTCTCGTTACCATTGCCACGACGCACACGCTGTAGTCAACAGTAGATGATAAAATGACAGAACTTAATTCATATCCTCTGTCTTGCACTTTCTCCTCCGTAGCCTGCAGTTTCCATGGCAACTCTGTGTAGCATGAGCGCTTGTCAGCCCACTCAGGCAGGCTTCGCTGTGTGAAGTCACAAATAAAACATTCTCTCTGTTCATCTCACCATCCCCACTGCAGTACAAACCCAAGCACTTCCTCCTGACTATACCAGATCTAGCAATTCACACAGGAATCATACCAGTCCACTCAATTTGTCCTCCTTTGTGGAGCAGTGGAAGAGTTGCAAATCGCTCTGTGATAATGTCATGTCTGGTAGGGCTTAAATCTGCCATCATGTACAGTAGATTATGTGTACATGTATACGCAGAAGCAACTGAAGTTTTCAGTTGCTGGCAAGGTAATGTTTCACGTCAGGCATTGTGTGTACTCTACAATACCTTTTATTTTCAAAGCTGGGACTGTCAAGCTTGATATGTATTTTAGAAAATAAAAAAGCATCTTTTTTTTTCCCCTGTTGTCAGTAGGTTCTGTCTTATATTTCATATATGCAGGAACCTCATATTCTCTTTTCCAGAAATGACACTGTTATTAATACAAGATCGCTCCACTGTTTGATCAAACTCTGTAAGATTATTGTACTGCATAACTGTTGCTTTGATAATTGCACATTCTGCGACTTAGTAGCTAGTAGCTAGTTAGTAGTTATTTATATTGCGGTACAATTTAACGCCATATTTAACGCCAAAATATTTTCATAAAATAGGCAACACAGTGTGGATTTACTGTATTATTTAAGAGATGAAAATTGAAAGTCCATGTGAGTTTCCTTCATCTGTGGGACATAAGATATTTTGAAGAATCTTCATGTGGGTCTTTTGCATGTAACAGCATTCATAGTAACCAAATTAATAAAAATTTACCATAATAGTGTTCCGTATGACTTTTGCACTATTTTCAGTCTTCTAAAGCCATTCACTAGACCATAGTGAAAAATAAATATAATAAAATGTATTTGAAATACATTTATTTCATGCTAAGTATACTACAAATACATTTACATATTTATGTACTTAATAAAAATACCCCGCAATTGTATTTTAGGTATACTAAACTGCTAAATAGGAACAACTAATTTTGTGCTTAATGCACTTTAATTGTGCAGAAGTATAATTACTATTTAATAAGTAAGTAAAGTAAGTATAAGTATATTTCATTGTGCTTAAGTGGAACTATTGTATTGCAAGTATACTTTAGCTAAACTTTAAATATCTTCCATTTAAAGACCAATATTATAGAAATGTGCATTGTGCACAGGTAGTACTCCAAATAAAGTTTAATTGTAACTTTTATATCAGTAAGTCTCAAGTGATATGTCAATAAATATGTTAATAGATTTGAACTGAAATAAATGTATTTTAAATTTGTGACCCTGGACCACAAAACCAGTCATAAGGGTCAATTTTTTAAAATTTAGATTCATACAGCATCTGAAAGCTGAATAAATAAGCTTTCCATTGATGTGTGGTTTGTTATGACAATAGGACAATATTTTTTAAGTTATAAGATATAACTTTTTGAAAAAGTTATAAGATATAACTTTATGAAAATCTGGAATCTGAGGGTACAAAAAAAATAAAATAATAAAAAATCAAAATATTGATAAAATTGCCATTAAAGTTGTTTAAATTAAGTCCTTAGCAATGCATATTACTTATCAAAAATTAAGTTTTGATATATTTACAGTAGGGAATTTACAAAATATCTTCATGGAACATGATCTTTACTTAATATCCTAATGATTTTTGGCATAAAAATAAAAATTTATAATTTTGACCCATACAATGTATTGTTGGCTATTGCTACAAATATATCCGTGCTACTTATGACTGGTTTTGTGGTCCAGGGTCACATATATTACTTTTTACTTGGGGAATTATATGAAGAACAAACCAAATTTAAGTCACAGTTTAATAGTGAACGTATAATAATAGTGAATGAATAATTTGGTATGATTTGTGAACCTGATCCACATATTCATTGAAAAGAACCAGCACAAAATTCACAGATTCACTGATCTGTTTTGTCCATACAATGAAATACAATGAAAGTAAATGGGGTGCAAAACAACACTGTCTTTTATTGTATGGACAAAAGACAGAATTTTCATCTTTGGATGAACTGTCCCTTTAACAAGTGAAGTTTAATACATTTAAAGAACAAATATTATATTGTCTGGCTCACTGAGTTTGCAGCATTTTTTGTGAATGACTACATGATGCCTGACTGTACCTGCTGGGTCATTTCCCAACCCTGGAGGATGTGATTTGTAGTTATAGTGTTTAATTCCAGCTGAGTTTCATTCCATTTTGTCCTCTGCAACTGGACCTGAGGGAGGAACACAAATAAAAAACACAAGAAACACAAATGCCTATCAGTAAAAGAATTAAGCTTGAATGTTTAAACAGGTCTTTCCTTAATTCAGAGTACAATTTTTCACCATGTGCTGACAAAATGCAGGGGCACCAGAAATAACAAAGTAGGCCAGAGCAAGGCATTCTGGGATGCCTAGACACCCTTTGGGTGCCATCAAGAGACTTTTGTCTAATATTACTCTCTTGCGTGGCTGCCTGTTTTGGAGTCTTGTGACATTGAGGGTTTTACAGCATCTTTCAGGCTTCAATCCCTCTGGTTAATATCTAATTCGGTCTTCTTGAACTAATGGACTGTTTATTTTATGTTTAGTTGGTAATAATTATCAGTCTGTGTGCATGTGGAACATCAAAGATTGTGAAAACGAAACTTTAAAAAGCTTAAATGACTGAAGTCGATCTATTATGAGTAGAACCTGAAAAAGAAAACGTGAAATAATTCTAGGAGAATTAATGTTGTGGAGGATGCACATATTATGCACTATACACATATCAGCATATCAGTTCCGTTTAAAATACGCCTCTTCTTAAAACACAAAAATGCTACAGGCAGGTGCAGGGGATGAAACTCTTGCTCTGCGAGAGGCCATATGGGCTGTGTTAGTGCCTGGAGGTGCTCTCCTTCAAGTGACTCAGTGATCTCGTCTCCTCACATGGCAACTCCACTTATCCTCAACTCTCCGCCGTGGGCCGTCAGCATTAGAGGCAGGAATTATTGTGTGTGCCCTGCTGTGCTTTATAATAAACATTGATGATGTGTTTTAGCATTTGTACTACCTCGCTAATGTGAAGCAATGTTGATGGTACGTCCCAGAAACAGAGGACCTTGGGGACGATTGCTCCATTTTCCCCTTCCTTCTGTTTATTAATTTATCTGTTTTATTTGTGCCATGCCTGACCTGAGGACAGCTTAGCCGTCTTTGAATGAGTGCAAGGTGCTTTGGTGAACATTTGCTTTTGAAGAATGTATTTGCATGTAAAAGATTTCAGACTTTTCGCACTCTGTTCAAATTATGTCAGGAGGTATTTGTTCAGTATGTGCACTTTTGACCCTTAAAGGGATACTCCACCCCAAAATGAAAATTTTGTCATTAATCACTTACCCCCATGTCGTTCCAAACCTTTAAAAGATCAGTTCATCTTCGGAACACAATTTAAGATATTTTGGATGAAAACCGAGAGGCCTGTGACTGTCCCATAGACTGCCATATCATCGTATGCTGTGTATGCGCTTCTGTATCATCCGCGCCCCAAGGATGCGCAGTTTCTATGTGTATTTAGCTTTGATTTGAAAGAAAACAGCGCATCCTTGTGGCGGAGATGATACAGAAGAGCATACGCAGCATACGGTGATATGAAGAGACACAGAGGAGACTGGTGACAAAGGAATTGTTGAATAAAGTCGTCATTTTTGTTTTCTTCGCTTACAAAAAGTTTTCCCGTCGCTTTATATAACCCAGATTGCATATGTGTAAACACACATATTATGTAAACAAAAACTTTTATTTGTGGATGCGATTAATCATTTGACAGCACTAGTAATTACACTGTAACAAGGAAACCTTAAACTAAAGTGTAAACAATATTTTTAAGCATTTTTAGAATATGGCAGACTACTTTTTCTGGATAATATCATGTCATGTTATGTATTCTAAACACACAGAATTCATATTTTCACACTTTTTGAATAATTTGACTAAAGTAAATGCATGTAAATAATTTTCCCCCAATGCTGAAGTAGTTTTTCACCCTTTGATAAATTATTATACTTTCATTACGTTACCTTTTTCATCACTTTTTATTTAGAAAGTAACTGTAATGAATAGATCTAAATGAATCGAATGTTTCCGGTCCATGTATCTTTTCTATATGGAGAATGTCTTCATGATTGAATGGAGGTTGGATTTCACTTGGTATTCTGCCTCAGTCAGACGGTCCCGTGATGCTATACATCATCATTTGTAGGATGAAGACTGGGCCCCATCTCCTCTGCCTCGCTGGGACAATGACCTTAAACGTTTCGCTTCCATTAAACAGAGCGATTGAACCTGAGCTTGGCATGTTTAAATGCTGCTGTTTGCCATACTGTGCGAATTACAATTCTTTTTCCCAACATTGATCGCTGGCTGTGGGCTCCCCTCAGGAGATGTGATTTAATAACACTCCGTCCTCCCTCTTGGTTAAGGCTTTTTCATCAGAATGCTCCCGTGTGCCGTGGGAATCCGTAAGCATGAGGTCATTGGCTTCGCTTCCTGCTGAGCAGATCTGGACCTCAGGTGCAGGAAGCTTGTTGGCATTTGGCGAACAACACCAAGCGTACACCTGGAACTGTGATTTGCTGTTTTGATGACCATGTGATTGCCTATCCGTCAATTAATTATTTATTTTGCCATTGAGTTCTTAAAAGAATAGTTCACCTAAATATTTAAATTCAATATTCAAGGATGCAAAATGGCGGCTTGGTAGGTTTTTAGTGTTTTATTAGTGGCTTTTTTTGTCCTTTATTATTTTTACTTTTCTGTTTTAAGTGGACTGTTGATGCTTGAAGTTTCATTTTAGAAATGTTAGTTTATTATATGTTGTTTTGTTGTATATGTGTAATTGTATACCTGGGCTAAAATAAAATAAAATAATAAAATAAAATAAAATAAAATAAAATAAAATAAAATAAAATAAAATAAAATAAAATAAAATAAAATAAAATAAAATAAAATAAAATAAAATAAAATAAAATAAAATAAAATAATTTGCCCACTCTCATGTTATTAATAACCTGTATGTTATTTTCTTTCTAAACACAAAATAATAATTTTCGAAGATTCTTCACTGCACTCTTTTCAATATGTCTGTTCATATTGATGATTAAATTGCAAACATGACAAAAAAAAAGAAAACAAAAAGAATCATAAAAGTCATCTGTGTGACTAATGCACTATATTTCAAGTCTTTCGAAGCCTTAAGTCATGATACAAATTGATATTTTTCCCCTCCACTGAGCTGTTAACTCAAGAAGTGTTGCAACTGAATCACAGAATCTCGAGAAGCAGATAAGTGAATGAATAACTGTTTTGAGTTGGATCAGGTTCACAAATCATACTGAATGATTCGTTCACTACTCATTTACTCAGTTGAATCTCTCATGAATCAAGTTCAAATTGTCAGAACAGTTAAAGCAGTTAAATTGTCAGCTTATCAGTAAATAATGACTTACATTTGGTTTGTTCATAATATAAATCTAGCAAATGGCTTTGAAAGACTTAGAATATAAGAGTCATATGGGCCACTTTTATGGTAAATTTTTGGTCTTATGGAAAACATGAAAAGACAAAATATTGTGTTTTTTTTGGGGGGGGGGGGGTGGGGGGTCTCACATAAGAAAAAAGTCAAACAGGAACCATATGAGGGTGAGTAAAAAATAACTTTTCATTTTTGGGTGAACTATTCCTTTAAATTAAGTCAAATATTGCTACAATCATTCTAGGACAGTACTACATGCTTCTAAATTTAACATCTACTCATTTCTCCCCCAACAAACATAAATAGTAGAAGCTTTTGTGTTTTGTTTGTATTTTTGAGGGCAGCTTTATAAATAGTTGCACCACCATTGCAGGGTGTTGCTGGCATCACTCACATAATCCCCTTTATCTTTGTGCTGAGGTTGGCAACGATTTTTCGCATCTCGAATGCCTATGAGTCATGCTCCCTCAATTTGAAGGTATGTTTAGCTCCATTGACTAGTTTATATTGAGAAATGCTCAAGCCTTCTATTCCTGTTATATCCATAGTTGTTTTTTTTAGCTGTGCTCCCAGGGACCCAAGTCACATGGCTGGAGGAATGATATTCTAGAGTAGTAGAGGGATTTTGTGATGTCCCTGAGTTGTGAAATTTGACTAGTGTTGACAATTACATGTACTTCAAAAAGAACACAAAGTGTTGTGGAGAATTGAGATTGGTTTGTTCTGGCACCCAGTGAGTCATATCTGTTTAACACAACACGCCCTCCGCTTTCTGCTTCATTATTGTATGAACAGTACTTTGATTGTCTGCAGTAGAAATCATGTGTATTGAAGAGGCATAAATTCACTGTAAATTTCATACAAGCACACATAAATGCAGTTATATTCTTGATTCCAAACTAAATGCACGCATACCCTAAATTCCAGGGAACTGGGAACAATTTGGCTTGATTAAACTTGTAAGAATGATTATGATTTAATTTAATTAAGGATATAAGTAAATAAGTTATAATAAGAACTAACTGTGGTTAATCTATTTTTTGATTTTCTTTATTAAGGAAAGAAAAAATGTGTGAAATATCTGTATGTTTTTGAAAAAATTGCATAAACATGCATAGGAAAATATACACTATTGTTCAAAAGTTTTCGGACAGAAAGATTTAAAAAAAAAAGAAAGAAATTTAATATTTTCATTCAGCAATGATGCATTAAACTGATTTTGAGTGTTGTTACAAAATATTTTTATTTCAAATAAATGCAGCTCTTTTTAACTTCAATCAAAGAATCCTGAAAAAAAGCTGTGGTTTCCACAAAAATGTTTAAAACATATTTTATTACATTTTTAAGATGTAATAAAATGTAATGGGAAAAATAATTATAAGTAAATATGTATATTTCATTTGTATCAAAAAGTAAAAGTCAGATTTATTGTTATATTTTAGCACATTGCAGGGAAAAACATGGTTCCTTCAGGAAACAGCAGTGCAAACACATTCAGCAAGTATTACAGTAAATTACAGACAATAAAAAAGTACAATAAATATAAAGTGTTAAAAGAAAAAAAATGCACTGTTCCACATGTGAAGCCACTCTGTTTTTATAGTGTTAGTGTTAGCTCCAGATATTAAATGTTTTAGGTGCACTCACTCATGCAGTTCTTTAGATGTGATTTACTGCTCATCATCTTGTATCTCTGAGAGCAGTTTTGCCCTGCAGCCATAAATCTGTTTACTTTAATAGTGAGCTGTTTTCACATGCTGATCTTAAAGGCTGTGCTGTTTGCCACCAAATGTATGTTTGCAGCAGCGCTAAATCACATGGAAATGATACTGTGATTTATCTCCTAAACGTATTTAGAAAATAAATGGGCAGTGATAGATCTTGGATCTTGACCCTTATTTTCTTCTTACCCAGTACCTTTTAGGTCAACATGACTTCAAAATGGAATCTGGTTTGCAATCTTAAAGGGATACTTCACCCCAAAATGAAAATTCTGTCATCATTTATTTGTCCTCAATTATTCCTATATGAGTTTTTCTCTAAAAGAAGATATAACCTAACAGTTGATGAACTGACTTGATGAACTGACCCCACTGACTTCCACAGTATGGAAAAAATATAATGGAACTCAATTGCTGCTGTTTGGATGCAAACATTCTTTAAAATATCTTCTTTTGCATTCGGCAAAAGAAAGAAACTTCTGCAGGTTTGGAACAACTTGAGGGTGATTAATTTTTTTGGGTGAACTATCCCTTTACTGTAGATTTTTCAATCATATTGTGCACAATTCATCAGCTTTCATAATATTTAATCAGAAAGAAAGAAATTGCTCCACTCTAAAATGACTTCAGAGACTGAACTTCTGACAGTTAACTTAAAGAGGTCATATGATGCCGCTACAAATAACATTATTTTGTGTATTTGGTATAATGCAATATGTTTATGCAGATTAAGGTTAAAAAACACATTATTTTCCACTTAATGTACATTATAGTCTTTCCTTTGTCGATTTTTACAAAGCTCATCGGTCTGAAAAGTGAGGTGTGCTCTGATTGGCCAGCTATTCAGTGCGTTGTGATTGGCCGAATGCCTCAAGCGTGTGACGGAAATGTTATGCCCCTTAACATACTGTGATGCTGTCTCCCAGGCCAGTATGGCGCTGCATAAACATAAAACCATGTCTGTATTTGTGATCTGAGAAACAACAAACAACAAGCAACTGCTCAAAACTCGCGTTTGAATTGTCATTGACAAATTATTTAAATATAAAAAACGTACCTACAGGCTGTGAATCAGAAGCGCCAGACTGTCCTTGCAAAGTTTGAACTGCCCAACTTTATAGAAACAGCCGTTGTGCCACAGTTTGATTTGGGGATATTTATTGAGGAAACAGTCCTCATCCTCCATAAAATGCGCAGCACACATCTGAATATTTGGGTTGAACTGTTCTGGAACAGTGTTGAAATACAACTTAACCACTGATTTCTAGTTGAGTCCTCTTTTGGAAGGCCAAACAAAGTTTCAACTTTACAGACCTTCTTTATGCAACAAGAGCTTGTAACACTCCAAAGAAAAAGGAAAAATTGAAATTGCATCATATGACCCCTTTAAATAGCAAAAATTATGCTAATAATGGCAAATTATTAAAGTAAAATTTTTAAATTAAATTAAAATATAAAAAGCATTAAACCTGACCTTCAGGTTAACCAAGTTCCTATTGGATAAAGTGTTTTTTCTCTTCAATATTTTTCCTTTAATATCCTGTTTCACTTGGAAAAACATTACATTACAAATGTAAAATGGGTTACTTGTTTAAATACAAACCCTAAACTTTAATAGAGACTTTAAAAAAAGTATTATGCCATAATAATGTACAAGTTATACAGAATATGTGTTTATTAGGAGTGTTTTCTACTTGCAGGGTAAATGTAATATGCTGCTATGACTGTTTATTTTGACAGAAAGGGTATAAGAAGACAAAAAGGCACTTATTTCTTGCCTGACTCCTTTCTGCATGTAAAGTTTGAAATGATTTGCTAAGAAAAACAATGCCTTCTTTTCTCTGTTTTGCAGTTGTTTCTGGAATACAAGAGGCAGCCTCGTTCAGTCAGTGCATCAGCACTGAGAGTGTAGCATGGGCAGTATATCAGGATATGCCATCAGAGTCTATTGGTTGGCAGGATTTGGACAGGATGCTGAAGATGAGGAAAACATGAGTGTTTGCACACAAATGAACTGGGTGGCTGTCTATTCCCACCAGTGATAATCTACACAAGTCCTGCCTGCTCTGGGAGTCTCTGCAGAGAGTGGCCAATAAAATCTACAAAAGGTCATCCCACTTCTACTTCGGTAAGTGTGAAAAAACGGCAGAATAAAAAAGCAATATATTGATAAAGACCCCGCTGGTGCTGTCTGTCTGTGCTTTTTCTTTCATAAATATAATGTTCTTTGTTCTGTTTCAAATCAGTGTTTGGGTTTGTATGCTTAAAGAAGAATATGAATGAGCTTTGAAGGAAATAGTACATTAAAAGTGTGTGGTAGAGCTGGCCTTTGTTCTGTGCCTGTTACTGTCGCCCTTCCTGTACAAGTTATGGGTTCTGTCTTGACAATCCAAATGGCTCCATAATTTCCTGTGGTCATAGAGGTCTATTGAAAGGTTGAGTGGACTTTTGTAATGGGTTCACTGAGCTTTATTGCAGTCTGGATGGGAGACAAATAATGCCATCATTTAACTTCTGGCCTTGCCCTGTGATCGAGATTAGGAACAGCTGGACACAATTGTCCAACACTTTCGATTTGGGGGCTATAGACTATTGAGTTTTGTGGCTGAACTCCACTGAATACAACAGATGGGTGAGGATAGAAATGATTACTCTGGATTTTTTATTTTTTATTGTTGTTGTTGTTTTTTTGTTGTTGTTGTTTTTGAGAAGAAAAAAAAAGCAGTGTGATTTTGTAGTAGAGATTAGCCTTACATTTGACTTTCAACATTTATTAATATTATAAATTAATACAAATATATGTAAAAATTTATATATATATATATATATATATATATATATATATTACTGACACCAGACTTTTTTAATGTAGTTTAAATAGAAAGTAATAGATTTTTGTTTAGATGGTGTATGTTTGTTTAATGTTTATGTTTATTTTGTGTATATATTTTGAAACTCATACATTAAATATTTTGAAAATATTTACATGTATTTACATGCATATATTTATATTTATATAATTTATGTTATATATAAATATATTTAATATACAAATACAACAAATTTTTCTTATATATGTGCACGTGTGTATTTATATATACATAATAAATATACACAGTACATATGTATATTATGTAAACAAAAACTTTTATCTTGGATGTGATTAATCGTGATTAATCATTTGACAAAACTAATTATGTTAACAATATATATATATTAAAAAAATCGATGTTTTTGTCTAAATAAATAAAAAATGAAATACTGAAAATGAATATAAATGATTTGAAATGCTGCAAGTGAAGTTTAGGCATCACAACTTTATAATGTATAGTAAAAATGGATACTCAGTGAGCTGTGAGCTGTAAATGCTGGCAAAGTCATCTAAATGTAAAAATAGGGGAAATTATCTATACAATAAAATATCCATTGTCAGCTCAAAAAAAAAATAAGTAAGTTTTGTTACATGAACTTTAATCTTTTGGCATTCTCATTAATTTGGGCCATGCTATCCATCAAACCCTGACTGCTTGGTAAAAATTCCTAGATGTATTTTTGTGGGTGAGTCTCAGTCTACTCATATGCACCAAATTGGGTCTGAGTGATCTACACGAGTAAGTGTCGCTGTGAGAGGTAATGAATGGCTTCAGGAACACTTCTCGCTCTCAGCTATTCAGCCAGGTGTTCTCATTAGCACCTTCTCTTCTGTTGGCTTTGGTGAAGAGAAGAGAGATGTCAGGTTGGAATAAAACCATGCTGAATTCACCATGCTATTCTTTTTTGACACACATTCTCCTAAATCCTTCAGAGACTTTACTCTTAATGTTTTGTTGAGTCATGTACGCTCTGACAGACTATTCATTTTGCACTGAGTGCATTTACATGCACGATCATACACCAATTATTCCTAAGAGTACAACAGTCTAAAATGCATTTTTTCCACTGATTTTGCTCTGCTTATAAACACCATCATCCTGCCTTTTTTAGTGTGTGCATGTTTTGTGCATATTTACATTTATGTTTATGTCTTTAAGAGTTGAGGTTACATGTTGCTAATGTGATATTTGGGACAAGTGCAAGTTGGTATCCATTTCATTCTCAGAATGCTGTAATTGGTTGAACAACAGGTGTCCAGGCGTATAAGAATAGGCTTATCAAACCTTTAATTCACTGACAGAACCATGTTGGATCCCTTATAGTCCAGGGCAACTGGTTTAATTTCTAATTATTAATATGGATAACACAGAATATCATCCATCTGAGCAAAGTTTTATTTATTTTCTACTTCAGATGTTGACTGTTTATAAGGAAAAAACAGAAGGGTAGAAGGTTTATCTCTACCAGATGGGAATTTCCTGGCTCTTGTCCTGTTGGCCATTGTGATAATGGGAAACTACATTACAGAAGATCCAGAGAGTAGATTAATGGTGGGGCAACTGGGTGAAAGCAGTGAGTTAGAAGAAAAAAATGTAATGCAATCAGTCAAACTCCCACTCAAATCTGAATCTTTATTATAATCCAGTGGAATTTCACACCGTAAAATTAGGAGCTGTGTCACTATTGGCTGCACAATCAGCCTACAGTAGTTACATCTTGTGTTAATAGTGATGCAGAAATGAATGTGTTCTACACATAGTATTTAGGCACAAATTAATTTGTCATTTGGTAGAAGCTGAAGATGCCAACACACACTCTCTCAGTCTCATCATTTAAAAAACATTTATTATTTAACATACGGTTTCCTTGTTAGAAGTATAAATGGTTTGCCCCATACTGCAGTATGTTTTATATGGTGAACTATTGGCTTCTGAAAGAATAAAACTACAATATTCAAGAGCGATTCAGAAACCTTTCCCTATTCAGCCTAATTCATGTTGTTCAGTCTATATAGTGTTGTGCCTCTTTAAAAGAAAATTTGCTCCCCAAAATTCTGAAAACTTTCTGAAAATGTGCTCACTCTCAGGTCATCCAAGATGTAGATGAGTTTGTTTCTTCATCGCATCAATTAGCGTCTTGTGAAGTGAAAAATTGTCTGTTTTGTAATAAACTAATCCATCAAGACGTATTTAACTTCAAATTGTTGCTTCCAGCAAGCACCATTTATAAGCTAACAAAGTCCAAAAATGTTCTGAACCAAAATGCAAATGCGTTGGTGGATTTTGATTTGAGTGGATAACAAGGCATGGACTTTTTAATTTTAAGGAAGTGTTATTATGGATAATGGCATTTTGGCCAGAAGCAATGGTTTAAAGTTAAAATGTCTTAGTGGATTTGTTTCCTACAAACACAAAGCTTTTTATTTCACAAGACATTAACTGATGGACTGTAGTCGTGTGGATTACTTGTGGATCATATTGATTTTTTTTTTTTAATCAGCTGTTTGGACTCTGTCATTCTGACGGCACCCATTCACTGCAGAGGATCTGTTGGTGAACAATAATGCAAAGGATGTAATGATGCTAAATGGATCATTAATAGATTTCAGTATTTGATTTTAACATTTTTGTTTAGCTGGTCCAAGGTGGTCATTAGACCATGTTAGACCATTTTGGACCAGCAACAAACCAGTTAGCTTCAAACTTCAGAAAGAAAGCATTATGCAGTATTGATTCTACAACCAAAGTTCCAAGATATATCATGCAGCTGTTACAAAGTTTCCTTTTCTGCAGTCAATTTAGAAATAACAGTTGTCTAGTTAAATCGTTTGAGGTGGGGGAGATCAGGGAGTGTAGTAACACATTTTAGTTTCAGTGTCCATAGTTCATAGGGTTTTTTGTGCTATGGCTCTCAAACTTTGATATAAATTTCTTTGTAAAATCTTTGTAAAATGTCTTTGTAATAATATTAATAATGTGATTATAATAGTCATGATAGACACAGATGTGATTTTTTTTTGTCCATTGTTGTATTTTAGGTATCTCTTTAGGATGGGGACCAATTCTCACTATTGCTTATTAGCATGCCTATTATTAACATATTGGCAGTTTATTAGTGCTTATAAAGCACATACAGGTGCATCTCAATAAATTAGAATGTTGTGGAAAAGTTAATTTATTTCAGTAATTCAACTCAAATTGTAAACTCGTGTATTAAATAAATTCAGTGCGCACAGACTGAAGTAGTTTAAGTCTTTAGTTCCTTTAATTGTGATGATTTTGACTCACATTTAATAAAAACCCACCAAATCTCAACAAATTAGAATATGGTGACATGCCAATCAGCTAATCAACTCAAAACACATGCAAAGGTTTCCTGAGCCTTCAAAATGGTCTCTCAGTTTGGTTCACTATCATCAATCATGGGGAAGACAGCTGATCTGACAGTTGTCCAGAAGACAATCAGAGACACCCTTCACAAGGAGGGTAAGCCACAAACATTCATTGCCAAAGAAGCTGGCTGTTCACAGAGTGCTGTATCCAAGCATGTTAACAGAAAGTTGAGTGGAAGAAAAAGATGCACAACCAACTGAGAGAACCGCAGTCTTATGAGGATTGTCAAGCAAAATCAGTTGTCATATTCCTATTGTTAAGCCACTCTTGAACCACAGACAACCTCACAGGCGTCTTACCTGGGCTAAGGAGAAGAAGAACTGGACTGTTGCCCAGTGGTCCAAAGTCCTCTTTTCAGATGAGAGCAAGTTTTGTATTTCATTTGGAAACCAAGGTCCTAGAGTCTGGAGGAGGGGTGGAGAAGCTCATAGTCCAAGTTGCTTGAAGTCCAGTGTTAAGTTTCCACAGTCTGTGATGATTTGGGGTGCAGTGTCATCTGCTGGTGTTGGTCCATTGTGTTTTTTGAAAACCAAAGTCACTGCACCCATTTACCAAGAAATTTTGGAGCACTTCATGCTTCCTTCTGCTGACCAGCTTTTTGAAGATAGTGATACAAAAGTTGGTTAAATGACCATGGTGTTGGTGTGCTTGACTGGCCAGCAAACTCACCAGACCTGAACCCCATAGAGAATCTAGGGGATATTGTAAAGAGGAAGATGAGAAACAAAAGACCAAAAAATGCAGATGAGCTCAAGGTCACTGTCAAAGAAACCTGGGCTTCCATACCACCTCAGCAGTGCCACAAACTGATCACGTCCATGCCACGCCGAATTTAGGCAGTAATTAAAGCAAAAGGAGCCCCTACCAAGTATTGAGTACATGTACAGTAAATGAACATACTTTCCAGAAGGCCAACAATTCACTAAGAATGTTTTTTTTTATTGGTCTTATGAAGTATTCTTATTTGTTGAGATGGTGAATTGGTGGGTTTTTGTTAAATGTGAGTCAAAATCATCAAAATTAAAAGAACAAAAGATTTAAACTACTTCAGTCTGTGTGCATTGAATTTATTTAATACACGAGTTTCACAATTTGAGTTGAATTACTGAAATAAATGAACTTTTCCACAACATTCTTATTTATTGAGATGCACCTGTATTCTGCATGACCATATTCTACATCCATAATCCTACTTAATACCTAAATTTAACAACTACCTTACTAACTATTAATAAGCAACAAATTAGGAGTTTAGGACAAAAGTCATAGTTAATGGTTTGCTTAAAATAAAGTGTGACCTATTTATGTTATATTTTTACACAAAATTTACACTTGTACTGTCACCTGTGGTGGTCAGGATCATCCTCCATAGCTCTTTTCTAATTGGTTATACTGATGTTACACTAAACTTCTACACTGCTACAGTTATAGACAATATATTAAGATTTCATGTAAATCTCATGTAAATGTAAATCTCAATTTTGGAATGAGAAAATTTCAGAAATGATGTTGTTAATAAAACAACCTGTTTCTCTGCATGAAGCACAGACAGAGCTGTGGCTAAATGTGCTTTAGCTTTTATTTTTAGACTCCTTATGTGTGGGCCTAATTCTATTGCCCGGAGTATTGCAGTGTGCTATGTATCAGATCATGCAATTATAATGATTCTATATACTTATTTTATACACTACGTATGAAAATGACAGCATCCTGCAAGCATTTAGACTACAGCTCATGTGGAATTTGTTACAGACATGTTTCAACAACAGTCTTCAGACTGTCACATTTTGAAGAACTTCAAGAAGAGTTAAAGTACATTTCCCCATAAATAAATGGCAAATTTTATAGCATATATCAATTATCAAAATGAAAATTTTATTTAGATTTCATGAAATAATCAACCTGTAGCAGGCAAATAAATCTTAGTATATTTTCAGTCATTTACAATTAAAACCAGAATCATATTTGTTTGGTAGGCATGAGCTTTTTCTATTTACACCCAGTTTATTTATACACTCTAAAAATGCATTAAAAAGCCAGAATAATTCTGTAAAATACAACGAAAAAGTAAACATGTATACTAAACAACCTGTAAATTTCACTGATGAGAACTGTAATTTGCAAAAATAATATAAGAAAATAAAATAACAAATATTTTTAATACAATAAAATATAATAAAACATTGTAAAATTATTTTTTTTACAATTTTAAAATGTTTTACATTTTAATAAAACAATTTAAACCATATCCAACAGTCATGTTTTGTCATTTCAACATATATTGACAGCCATTATAATCATTTGAATTTAACCAGTTTCCAAGCATTTTTCCAGTCTTTTACTGTTAAAATTACAATCACTTTTAAAGTGCACTATCTAGTTCATGATTGCAGTTAGAAACTGTTGTTTCATTTGAAAACTGTTTTACAACATACTTGATGTTTGACCGTGTCTGCCGAACACTTTGACTGAAATATCCGCTTGAGGACTTTGGACAACAAATTTCAATCGAGGAGAGCGAAAACTAAATTGTATATTGAAAGGAAACGTCGTTGCGCTTTTACTCCGAGGTCAGTCTAATTACGTTCAGTCATATTTCCAAAATGACTGGCTTGGGGGCTGGCAAAGATGAAGATGCCGTTGAGTCATGCTAATAGATCAGACGAACAGATCTCCCTCCGTGGTCTTATGTAGATCAGTGGGACTTGTTGCCATGGCAACAGCGGCAGATGGAGCATAGCTACACCTCAGCATCAGCGTGGATAGGAGAGAAAGCCTGGAGTCCCTGAAGAGGCAGTGTGGTAGGTGGTGTAACACTAGTTCCTGCAGTCGGCCCCACTTCTTCCTCTCAGACACCCACTCTAAAGACTCACCAGTCTCTGTGTCCATTACTTCTTGTGAGTAAGGTCTCAGGATCGCTCTTCTGCTGTTGAATGACACATTATTCAGATGTTTGCATGTAAATTCAAGTCAAAAGAGATTCATAAATAAAGGAAATTCAGTCAGGAAATGTAAAGCTTACATTAACACATTTGCACTGTAACTCAGTGTAATCTCTATTTGTTGCAGGCATGTATTTTCTTATCACGGTAATTAAAAAAAATTGGAGG
The DNA here is from genome assembly GCF_018340385.1 of Cyprinus carpio. Lineage (NCBI taxonomy): Eukaryota > Metazoa > Chordata > Actinopteri > Cypriniformes > Cyprinidae > Cyprinus > Cyprinus carpio. The sequence continues at coordinate 16,816,551 of NC_056602.1, read as the reverse complement.
GTCGTGCAATGCAATCACAGTAGGGTAATAAAAAGAATCTTGGGGCCATGTAATAAAATCTGTGCACAACTCAAGCTTTTGAAATGGCATAGATAAAAGAAAATGTGTTTTCAGCATTGCATAATTCTCATATCTACGGTTAGAAGAGATTTGTATGGTTCAATCCTGTTCTCCTTCATAATGTTTCCATGACATTCCACTTGGATTGTCTCCATGACATCCCACAATGTTTCCATGGCACCATGAATACCTAAACCTGTCTACAAGGTTCAGATATGTAAACCAGATTCAGTTCATACATAAATAATTATAAAGTGCACAAGATTAAAAAAATTCAATGTACTTAAGCAAGGGGGTAGTTTTTTTTAGAACTAACATATTATAATAATAATAATAATAACTAAAAACGTTTTTAAGTGTTTTTTTTTCTCTTGAAATTTGGCATTTCCATCACTCGTTTCTGATGCAATACTTTAAAATGTGCATGAAGACAGGGTGATGGAAACTGTTTTATAATTTTTTCTTTTAAATATATTTTATGTGATTTATATTCCATTGTTTTACCATTTAGACCCAGACTTTCCATCTTAAAATATGAAAATACATCACAAAATACTAACATTTTAAAACCAGGTGTTTAATAATCAAAAATCATTCAAATATTTCAAGCGTGAAAATTATTTACAGAAATATTTATGGAAATTATGACTGACCCTCAGTGGCATCAAAGTGACAAAAAAGATAACTGATGACTTTTTTCCTTCTCAGAAACCTGAGCTATATCTCGCAATTCTGTAAAAAAGCAAATTTTATTAACATCTCACAACTCTTTCACAATTTTTTTTCTCAAAATTGCAAGTTAAAATATAAAGTCAAAATAATGTTTTTATATCAAAAAAAAAAAAAAAAAAAAATCCTGTGGCGGAAATAAGCTTCCAAAAAGTGCTCACCATTCAAGAGTCACTAAAATCACAGTTTTGGTCTCAGCAAAAGTCTGTCTGTGTTTGACAGTCTCTTCTTCTGCATGATTACGTGAGAGTTAATTGAGAGTTTTCTCATCATCAGCAGCACTGCTGGCTGAGGTTTCACACTTCCCTCTCTCTTGCTGAGGCTGGCACAATCTCAGGTCTGCTGGTGAGGCCTGTGGCTCGCTTGTCGTCAAACCTTCATTATACCAGCATGGGAGCACATATCCAGTCTGTCACAACCAGACACTTATCTGAGTGGATATAACATCAAGTTAGGGATGTCAGGACCTGAACAGTCTTGCTTTCAGTGTGTTTAGATGAGATAATAAATAGTTAAAAATAACTGCATTTCATTTAGTCAACTGGCATCTCTGTAGGTTTTTACAAAAAGAAGGATCAGCTGAATACAAATACATTTAAAGCTTGTACATTTTTCTTATTCAAACTTATGAATTTGAATTTTTAGATTTTCTGTTGAGAGCTGATCCAAAGAAATATCTTAAATGATTTATTGCATCGTGGTGCAACACGGCAATGGTCTTTGTAAAGCTCTAGATACTTTCTGTTGCAGAGAAAAAGATGTTTGCTTATCATAACACTAAGCGTATTATTATTTCATGACACCAAATGTGTCAACACGTGACTTGTGACGTATGAATGAATGTACACTCTAAGAAAAGTCTGTAAAATAAATAGGGCCTAATGTGCTTCGTTAATATGAAGGAACATTTCACAGGTGTTTTACATGTATTTTAAATTACACACTATGTTGTGTTTTGTGTCTGTAAATGATACAGATAATGTCCTGGCAGAAACTTTCCAGTGCTGATTTTTTCCAGGCTTGTAATGTTTTTGCCTTCTGAAAAGGGACATTTTGTATAAAAGATCTGATTAACATTAGATTACTTCCCTGCTAAGAGATTAATATCAGATGTGTCATGGCCATTAAAAAACAATACAATAATAATAAAAAAAAAAGCCATTTTGTTTGGTAAAGCTTCCTATGTGGTTGATTTCAACTTTCATGATAAGGGTGTTTTTTTAATAGATTTAATCTATTAAAATGGATGTTTTATTTAGTTTAAAAATATATTTTTAGCAAATATGCCTTGCAATTTTGTAGACTATATCTTGCTCAAAAACTTAAAAACATTAACATTATTTTAAAAAGTATACAAATAATGATAAAAACATGATTTGATATACCATCACTCATTATTGCTTTATCCTTGTGCTTGCTAAAAAGACAGTCTACAGAATTTTTTTCTATTCTGTAAAATTTTTCTTCATTTTAATATCATTATTCGTGTCTTTCAAAAGGCTTCTGGTACATCCTTAACTCTCATCCAAACAAATCAGATCAGATGTTTAGTTTGACAGGCAGTGGGTTTGTAAGGCTAATCCTGTTGCCTGACTGGAATGAATTCTGCCTAATAATTAAACAATAACAAAGGAGAAGGGAAGACAGTGACTTGGAGCACCCCAGAGACAGTTCTTGGAATACTTTAAGCATAGATTTGCCAAATAGAATTGCCCTGCCAGGCAGACAAGTGATTAACCAGTCTGCCTCAGACAGCTGAGATTAGCAAAGATATGTGGTGTGCACAAAACATTTGTTTGCATTCAAATCCATTTTACCGCATGCAGTTGTCCAATTCAATTCCGTAAAGGTGAATTACATCGCTGTGTAACTCTTGCTTTGGGCCTCAGGATTCCATGTTATATTCATGCCATCTGTTACACAAGCTGATCTGACACAAATATGCATCTGTTCAACTAGTTTGTTAACATTATCCCAGAAACTAGCCACACCTGATGGGACAAATCACAATGTTAGCTTCAAAGTGCATCTGTGTGTTGTGTAATATAGGGATGTCCCTAAAAAAGAAAATAAATAAGAGAAAATAAGCCATATCGATGATAATGATATAATAGAGAGTGATACTTTGCTGGAAAAGAGTTAAACTTTACAGTTAATGAGACAAATACCCGCTCTATATAATGTGTGATCATGTTAGGCAAGTTATCCAGGAGTACAACAATTTTTTTTTTTACAAAACTAGAAATTTGAATTTTGTCCTAATATACATACACTGGGGGTCAAAAATTTGGAATAATTCAGATTTTTAATGTTTTTGAATTTTGTGCTTACCAAGGCCACATTTATTTGGTCAAAAATACTGTAAAAAATAATATTGTGAAATGTTATTACAATTTAAGATAATTGTTTTCCATTTAAGTATATATTTTAAAATATAATTTATTCCTGTGATGCCAAAGCTCCAGTCTTCAGTGTCACATGATCCTTCAGAAATGCTGATTTGGTGCTCAACATTTCTTATTATTATCAGTGTTGAAAACAGTTGAAGCGTCCAGTTCAGCCGTGGAAAACTGATTCATATTTTTGCGGAAACCGCGATACACATATTTCTGTCCATCTGTCACGTTTGATCAGTCTAATGCATTCTTTTTTCTTCTTTTCTTTTTTAAATCTTACTCCAAACTTTTGAATGGTAGTGTATTACAGTTTTCACAAATGTATTTAGCAGCACAACGTTTTCAACATTGCTAATAAAAATAAATGTTTCTTGAGCACTAAATCAGCATATTAGAATGATTTCTAAAGAATCATGCGACACTGAAGTAATGGCTGCTGAAATTCACATTTACCATTACAAGAATAAATCACAGTTATTTTAAAATGCAATAATATTTCACAATCTTATTATTTTGTGTTTTGCTTAAATTAATGACATACAAATATGTGACACTGAATGTCTACTGTAATTCAGCCATTTTTGGTTAGTAGGTGCCTTTGTCTTTGTGGAAAATGTGCTTAGCCGCCAAAAGTTGCCATCCTTTTGTCATTGTTTTGCTCTCTTTAAAGGATCTGGACCTAGTTCCTAATCCTGTTGTCCTACACTTCCTCTTCAGGCACTTTATCCATCTCCTCAGCTCTCACCCAGAAAGAATGGAGAGAAGGAGGTTGCTATGGCAACAGAGAGCCCACAGGGAAGCTAAGTACAAATAGTGTTGCAGGGATGAGATTCCTACTTCAGATGAGGTGCAGAATTGTGCTTCAGAAGCTTTATATAGACAGTAGAAATATTATCTTTATTTTTATTTTTTTAATTAAGTAAGATATATAGCATCTCCTGTTTGGCCGTTGATGTATGATGCCATGCTGTCATCAAGCCTAATGTGTATTTCGGAAACTCTGAGTCTGCACATTTACACCTGCATATAGGATAAATTGGCATGTCATCCCAATGTATTCTCAGGTGTGGCAAAAGGATCTATTTTAGGGTACGTAGATGCACCTTTCATCATTAGATGTGTACATGTCTGCCACACAAATAAGGAATTCTGTCCTGATTTGTGAATAGAAAATATTGCTTTCAATTAGAAAAAGATTTTCCTTTTGAAGTTAATAGCATCAATGCCCGGCTATCTAGCTAGTATGCTAGCACTTCTTCCTTAGCAGAAAAACAGCAGTCAAAAACATTTCCTTTGCAAAAATAAAACCGCATTCCCAAGGCAGATAAACAGCAATGCATCCTTGGCACAAAGACAGCAGATCAGTTTAGGCGAAATGACACTGCTGTTCCTATTGCTGGAATATTACAAGAGCAAAAGCACAGCTCTGTTCCTAAAGCAGAAATAAAGCATTGCACCTCGAGGAGAACAACATTGTCTCATGGGCAGAAATACAGGACTGTACGGGTGTAGATACAGTATATACCAGTGGACGATTCATTACTAATTTCTAATAACCCAAGAGTCCCACGTGTATTTTATTGCCGTGAATAAAGGTAAAAGACTAATAGCAGTTAACATGGTTTGGGCAGAAAACTAACATTTTAGTATTGGGACCAATTCTCACTATTAACTAGCTGCTATTAGCATGCCTATTATTAACACATTGGCTGTTTATTAGTACTTATAAAACACATATTGTGCATTCTACATTCCTAATCCTACCCAATACCTAAATTTAACAACTACCTTACTAACTATTAATAAGCAGCTAATTAGGAGATTATTGAGACAAAAGTCATAGTTAATGGTTTGTTAATAGTGTTTTTTGAACCTTTAAAAAAAGTGACTAAGCTTTATGTAAACAAGAAATTCTACATTGACCTTGATTTCTGTTTGCTTTAAACCTTTCTGTATTTTAAATGTAACATTTTACCTGAGAATGTCATAATTTATATAATTTTCCCCATGTCATTTCAATCCAATATTTTTTTTTATTTCCTCTATAAAGTGAGATCTTGTCTGAAGCTCCAAAAATGGCCAAGAGCACCGTGAGAGTATCCTACACTTAATTCATATAGTCCATGTTTTCTAAATCATATGATAATGTAATGTTAAAACCAGAAAGAAATCTAGAGCTAAAAGAAAACTTATAACTTCATAAGTTTTGGACACACAAGGACCAATGGCATTTGGTGTCAGTGACATCAGGCTGAGGAATAGGCATAGAAAGCGTGTTTGACTGAGCTGAAAGATTTTAGAAAAAAAATAAATAAAGGATCATTTTAGTTTCACACTGGGTGGTGAGTGCATTTTTCTCCCCTTTGTTTATTTATTTATTTTTTGTTCTGTATTATGATGTTATGTGACAGCAAGGAAAGGTGAAATTGAGTTGTTATGACTGTAATGTTTCTTCACAGGCAATGTGTTTTATCTGTTATTTTCATGAAGGAAATGCTGGGCAATGAAGACAGCTATTTTGGAGTAGCAGTAAAGAGCCTGGGGGGGGGTATTTTTGAACAAAAGTATGCTCACTTTAGTGAGTTGAAGAGGGAAGTAGTGTCCAGACACAATTGCGGGTCCAGAAAGTACTGTAAAAGATATAGTGTGTGTGTGTGCATATTTGGTGTCATTTTATTGATATGTGCTGTTCTACTGGATTCAAAGGAATGTCTGTTAGGAAAAATAAGGTGAAAGAATAAAGAGACAAATCTCTGGGTGTGTAATGTTTTTCAGTAGCAGGTAAATTTCACTGTCACTTCAGAGTGTTCACTTCAGTTAGCTGATTTGACAGCCCTTTGAAACTGAGAAGACTCTGCTAGCAGCGTGTTTAAAACACATAAAGCTTCTGGCTGAGGTGCTATGCCAAGATCCTGATCTAAGCACTAAAGGGCCCCAGTAGATAGAGATGGGCTGTGCAGATCTTTAATGAAGTAGTCACTACTTGAGTATCCTTGTGGGAATTTTTATGAGACCAAAAAAATGCAAATTAGCCCAGTGTTGCTGCAGTGGTTGTCAGCATTATACAACTTAAGCCTGGCTTACACCGACATATAAAGTTATTCACAGTTTGTAGAACCCTTCAATACATTTGGTAACTATTTTTCCTCAAAAAATAGGGGTTTTATACATAGTTTCAGAAAAATGGTTGCAGGAATCTAATTTTCCATGGTATCTTCTTCAGATTTAAACAGAAACTCATGAGACATGTGACTTTCAACCCATTGATTGGATGTATGTGATTTTGGCATGTCCCTCACGTAGCTCAGATAAATTTACTGAGTGTAAAAGGTGGTTAAATAACACAATATTGAAATCATTTTTAAATATTCTTATTGCCCTCAGCCAGTTGTTAATAAAACAAGTCAGATTGCTCATTTATATTCTATTTTCATAATAATATTAAGCATTTTGTACGTGTCCCTGAAATTGCTGTCCACCCTGTCATGATGTTGTAAATGCCCCTTTAAGAAACCCTCTGATCTACTCAGTGAAATCTCCTCCCCCATTTTGCTTTTCTTCAGTGGAGATTAAAACATATGCTGCAAGTACACTAAGTATCTGCACTTGTATTTCCTAATTTTCATCATATTGTGTTTGTAGTTGCATGTTGCCAAGCTTAACAAGTCCACCCTGTCATAGTAAAATATTACTACATAAAAGTTTTTCAGAAATTCAAAATATATATTTTAAGCAGTACACATTCTGCTTCAACAATGAACCACTTTGCTGACTGAAGGTACACCATGTGTTTATTAAATGCTAACTTTAACCAGAAATGTCCACCCTGTCATTGTCCACCCTGTCACCAAGCCTTCCATGACAGAGGGGACATGTGCATAGTTTTGCCAAATTCTGATAATTTTTTAACAAGGGCTATTGATTTAACATGTTAAATTGGTGTGATTAATTATGGGGGGAAAAAGGATGAATTGATATATTGAAAAATGCACCCCATCCCAAAACTGTATGCTATCTTGCATTGCATGCAGTTGCTTAGTGTTGAACATGATGGAAGGCAACGACTCACTGTGATGTAACCTATTAGAATGCAGTTAGAATGTCCCTAAAATTCAAGACAAGTGGGCAAAAAAATGCCCAAAGCAAAAGTGCCATTTTCCTGAATATCTGCTCTATTGCAAATGTGATAATGACTTTATACAACAGTCCAATAAAAAAGTAACATTTTAAAAACAATACTGTCAGTATTGTCTGTTTTTATTCTATTTCTTCAAAGAAAATAGTTCACCATATTTTGGTGCCCAAATGTTGACAGGTATGGATTCACATACTGTATGTTGAAAATGGAAATCCTTGAAAGCATGGAGAGCAAACCAAATGAAAAGTCATCTTAGAAAAAAATCATTTCTGGGAATCTTGCTATTGAATTTAGGCAGATAACTGTCAAAAGCACTTTCACAAGTTCACAGTTCAAGACTCAAGGTACTATCAGGGCATTTTTATCCATTGAGCTTGGATGCAGGGTCATAGACAAACATATAAAATATGTACAGTTTTATTTAAATATATCTGAAGACCTGAACAAACATTTAACTAATTATTTGCTGAGCATAATATATTACACAAATGTTGATTAATGACATTATTGAAAGTTATCATTTGGGAAAGCTCACTGGCTTTGAAGAAACATCATTCTAAACATGTTTCAAGACCATGACTGATACATTGCCCAAGACAGAAGAATTCATGTGTTCAATATCTCAACATTCAAAGGTGTGGCAGAGTAAGAATAAAAAACAGACCTCTGAAAGTACATTTTCAATAAAATAAACGTAACTATGAAAATAGGAAGACTAAGGTGTCCAAATGGATGTTGTAATGTAACTGATTGGGTGTTAGGTGTCCTCTAGGTACACACATTTTCCCTTCTAATTTCTCATCTCACATTTTCCGCTAATTTCTCTTATTTTATCTGTTCATCTGTTTGTAGAGTGCTGTGCCTGTGCCATTATTAGACTGCTCTACTACTTTATTGCTCTCTAGTGTAGTATTGTTGAATCATTGATTTCAGCTTTGCACAGCCCTAAACATCACATAAAAAACAATGGGTTGGTTATTTTACAAGTTGGTAGATATGTTGTTTTGGGGAACTGGAAAGGTAATGGTCCTGAAGAACATTTTAGTTTTTTTCTTGGTTTTACCAGTTAATAACTGAAGTTGGTTATAATCAAACTCTAATCATCACAATGACATGCAATGTGCTTATGTTTTGGAATAAGCTCAACAGCATTAGAATAAATAGAAGTCTAATAAATACAGCCACCGTGAAATGGAAATTCTTATTTTGTTATGGAATACTGCAGTCTTTATTATAAAATATAATAAAGTTGGATCCACTGATCCAACGAATTCACAAAGTCAGCAAAATTAATGGACAAATCAATGGAAAAAATAAAATGAAAACCATGTTCAGAAATCTGTTTCACTTTGGTATGTCACAATACGGAAGACATGATAATCACAACTTCCATTTCATGATGGCTTTAAAATGGCCTACATTTTGAAATTTGCCAGTCTGTGAACTTACTGTAAAGGAGAATTGACAAGTTGTTTAAATTACAGTACAAAATTGAGAAATTGCATATTGCTACGAGAATGTGTAAGCAGTTTTTTATTGAAATGATCCTTGAAAGTTGTCTCTGAAATAACTACTGAGATATCACGCCAATTCTGAGTAAAACAAAAAGTGGCCATGTAATAATCTTAGCTTAGCCAAAAACAAGACTTTTGTCATTCATTTTTCAAAAATGAAACACAGAATTCAGTGCTTATATACTCCAGTTGTCAAGCAGTGATTGGCCAGACCTGTTAGTATGAATGAATGACGTGGCATTGGAGTCTTCCTGACGGAACTTTCGCTGAAGCTTTCACATCCATGGAACCTTTTCATTCCATAAAAGATTCTTTAGATTATTAAAATGTTCTTCACTCTAAGAAAAAAATTGGTTCTTTTAAGAAATGTTCACTGTGAAAGGTTCTTTGGGGAACCAAAACTGGTTCTTCTATGGCACCGATGTGAAAACCCCTTTTGGAACCTTTATTTTTAAGAGTGTAGCATCACTTGCACTTTGATTTTAAAAATGACAGTGTATGTGCATGTAAACATGGTCATTGTTATCTGAGAATGGGGAATATAAAATGATGTGGCTGATAAAAAAAAATAAAAAAATCCTGCCACATTTTTAGTTATTTAGTTATCTTATTGTAAAGTTTTGCAATGGTAGTAAAATACACATTCGTGAGTTTTTTGAAAATGGTTGGTTGAAGTGACAATGAACAGATGGGTGGATAGTGTCGTTTGCGAGTACCGGAGTCACGTCATACCGGTTTTCCTCTCTCTCTCTATTTCTCTCTCTCAGACCACTCCTCTCTCCTCTCCTCCGATCACCCCCACCGATGATCCTGCTCTCCGGTACCGGGGACAGAGTCTCGCGCTGCGCTCCTGCGAGCCTGAGTAACTGGATCCGCTGTTTTACCGCGCTGGATTTTAATCAATTAAACAAAGATAAGGGACGAGATGGATAGAATACAAGAAGAAACGCGTGGGCCGTAGCTACAGACTCTATCCCGTCACGACATGTCACTTGTCATGACAGAGACGTCTATGGGCTTCTTTGAAAATGCGTAACGAGAGAAGCAGATACGATTTAATCGTTGGCAATGAACCTGAATTTCCATTCCTCCACATTAACGGGAGGACATGGCTCAATACACAGATTCCTAAAATCTTTGGAACATAATTATTTTTTTGCATGATCTCAGTAAGACATCAGTAGAGCAGTTTGTCAGTGCACAGCGCATTATGTCCGTTCAGTGCTGCATTGATGTAAGGGAAACGCTGGAGCGGAGGACAAACCGAACCGTCGTGTGATGTGACTCGTGTCTCTGGGATTAGTAGCCTACCAAACAATCTGTAGAAATAGTCTAATGGACAATTACTCAACGCTTCAGTGTAAGTAACCTTAACAAGTCTTTTTTTTTTTATTCTAATAGGCTATTGAAATGGTGGTGTATCTGGTATCTAATATCTGGTAATATTCAGATGCATGAGATCAAGCACTGGGTACAACGGTCTGAAGGCCCCCGTATAAAGCTGTTGCTTTCTGCTTACAAAGTAAATGTAGATTGAAAAAAAAAAAAAAAAAAAAAAAAAAAAAAAAAAAATATATATATATATATATATATATATATATATATATATATATATATATATATATATATATATATTTATTTATTTATTTTATTGATTATTAATGGAGCAACACTATTAGTTTCTGTGCTGATTATTATGGGGTATGTCCCTAAATACCCTTTTTAAAATATATAAATAAAAATATGTCGAATTAAAAATATATAAAATAAATACAATTAATTAATTAATTTGTTAATTTAAGAGGTGATGAGGCTCCTTAGTCCAGGAGGGGCTAGAATACTGTACTTTAGAGATAGATTTTTTTTTTAGTTTTGAAGGTGTTCAGTATTATGTTGGGGTATATAGTGATGTACTTTAGTGTTTAAGAAAGTGCTGTGGTGATGTCTGTTGGTATTTAGCATTTTGAGAGACAATAAATTCACAACTGCCTCTCATTTTGCCTTTTTAATTTAATGTGCTCTTACAGTATCCCCTTATCCCCTTTACAGTTTATGTTTTACAGATTCATTGCAGCTTTACTTGAACAGGTTAAGTCTTGTAAATATGACACCTTGTAGCATCTTATCACTACTGTGTAACCTGGTATTTAGTCAAGTGATTTAGTCAAGGGATTTTTCAGTCTTTACATTTCTTTATTCCAGAAAAGTGGTGTGAAAACATGTGGATATGACATTTTGCCATAATTTTCTATACTGTACCTTCTGATACTGTACAAAAAAATGTGATGTCACATGCCAGATTTGCTAAATCAACTGCATTACTCTTCTTCACAGTCACTGCGTTAAATCACCATGTGACCTCATTAAACCACCCAGTTCATCTGTACCTCAGTTAAGTTAAACCAGGAACTAAAAGTTGAACCAACTGACTAAAACCAGTCCATTCATTACTAATCATTAATATCTCATATACCATTTTGCATCTAATTTCCATTATTGCCACAATTTACACTCTGGGTGAGACTTTATGTGAATATCCTAGAGGGCCTAATGTTACTGAGAATACTGGGAGTTTTGTCAAAAAGAACAAAATGTTGTTTCAAGAAGTTTTAAAGTAATCGTTCTTAAGGTACACTGCGCTATTTGCACCATTTTTGGTCAGAATACATCACAAAACACTCATTGTTAAAAGTTATTTTATTAGTTGACCTTGGCAATAATGTCACAGTATGTCCATCATCCTGCAGTTCCTAGAACATTTAAGCAGATATTTTTTAACATAGCTGCTGCTGTGTTAGTTTCTCAGTCTGCTCAGAAAGACAACGCTATTAACCCTTACATGCTAAGCTGCCATATTCTGAGAAAGTGTGTGCTGCAGATAAATTGCTGGACAGGTGTAAGCAGATTAGGGGTGGCAGTGCCTCATTCTGCCAGAGAAATAGGACTATAGCCGATGTGACGGCTGAACAAAGGCTGAGTGGCATGGCCGGTGGAGAGATGTTTGTATGATGGGCCTTGTGGCTGTCAGGAGATAAATAGCCCTCCGTGAGCAGGGGAGGGAGTTGGAAGGCCTGCTGGATCTGTTCCAGGAGCTTGAAGAGAGCAGGGGGAATGGAAGCTGTCACCAAGGGCACTGATACGGACTGTCGTGCTGCCAAATGCCAACCACTGTCCACGTATATGTATATATAAAAAAAGATGATTTCTAGGTTTTTCAGGCAAGATGCCTTCAGTGCAGCTATCTTCTAAAGACAAATAGTCCAATCAGCAGAATAGGACCAGCTTGCGCTGCAGCTGGGTTTATGTGTCTGAATTCGGCCTTGTACCTGCTGAGTATGGTCTGTCTTGTGAATAGATCTCATCAGTTGCTGCTGTGACAGGAATTTGCAAAAGGAACATGATTTCACACATTCTGTTAGTTGTTGTAAAGATTCTGCCAAGCTGTGTTGTCATTAAAAAACAATCAAGTAGTAACATTATTTGGACATGTCGAAGTCACATTTTGGATGAACTCAAATTTGGATTCAGAATCCATGAAATTAGAATTTTAAGTGTTTAATAACGTACAAAATTGAGGCTGGGGGGTATACTCACAAGCCCATGTGCTTGAATTATTTAATTATGTATGCCTGATCAAAGCATGGGAGCTTATGGGGACATGCAGAAGGTGTTATTAAAAATTAAAATAGGTTTTAGCTCTTTTGAGTATTGTTGTTGGTTCACCTGGGCCATGTTAAATTCAGTCAATTTCTCTCATGCAAATGTTTTATAAAGGTGCAGTTTTATGTGCACTGAAATTTATTTGGGGACAATCAAGTGTGCTGGTTGCCTGACCGAATGTTCAGTCAAAATGTCCTTTTTTATTATTTTTTAATGAAATTATAAACTAAACATGAATTTCTTCAAATGTTTTGAGTAAATTAAACCAATTAAGAGTTTGCAGCAGTGTTATTTAAGTATCTTTAAGACACTTTTTATGTTATGCTTTTTATTTATTGATTTATTTATTGTCAAATAAGCCTGTATAGGTTTTATTCATTTGAATTTTACATCAAGCTAAACTACAAGAGATGGATAAATGTTGCCTTGACAACTAGTTAAAATTATTTTTTTAGAATTATTAGCTGAAAGTTATTATTTTTTTAGAATGATTTCAGTAATAATAGTTTTAAGTCAAATATGATAACCATGGTTTGCAGTGAGAGTTTAACCTGCCTGATTTTTTTTCTGCTGTTTATGTGTTGGATAGCATGTCTCAAGCTGCATGATTCTCTCTATATTTCTGGAATATGTCATGATATTGATGTGTGATGTCTGATTTTGACAGAATGCAAGACTCAAAATGTTATGTAATGTTACTAACCTTAGAAGTTTTTCTCTTTGCATGCGAGTGCAACACAAGTAAGACTAATGCTTTCCTTTACGTTGCCCAGAGCTTTGCTCAGTGGTCTGCAGCCCACTGCTTCCATTTGCTGTTAAGGCACATTACAGTACATTGGTCTGTACGCAGTTGTGTCCTGTTCTGTTTTCTGAAGGTTTCTTAGAATGAAGACTATTTTCACAGCCTTAGGCTACCATTACATCAAGCATAGTAGTGGCTTTATAAGATAGGTTCAGTCCATGCAGGTCTATTTTTTAAATGTAGTTTCCATGTACACAGGAGCTAGATGTCCTTAGAAAACTTGAATTGAAATTTCCTTTTATTATATTCCTCAAATTGACAAAATGGCAATAGAGAGGATAAAGTGTATAGTGCACATTTACCATAAATAGTTAATTTACAATGGTTCCTATTTACGTTACCAGACAAAACATTTTTACATTTCATATTTGTCACATTGGGACCAACCAGATGTTATTAAGAGGAATTGAAGAGCATTTGCATTAGAAGAGCACAGGTGCAAACAGTACAAACAGAGATAATGTTTCACCCCTGCACGCTGCTGCAAGCTGATTTGTACAGTTGCGCGTTTTAAAACAGGTTATGTAAAACAATCAGATACCTGTTCAAGCTGTATTGTATTGCAGAGCATATATGTGTAAATAATCCTTTAAATTTTGACATTTATTAGCTGTTTCCATTAGCAGCAGTAAGGTGAAATCAGGTAAATTTAACAAATATTTGAAAGAACACTGTATATCACCAGTGTTAATGATTTAAGAGTCAGTCACAATATAATAAAGCAGTTTAGTTACTGTATGTGCACTTTAGGCTGGTCTTTGTCATGCGGCATGTGCTGATTTTGCTGTTCTACTTACAAAAAAAAAAAAAAAACCTTTTTAACATTCTTACAGCGTAACATTCTCTGAGATTAGAGAAACCCAGCAGTCTCTCATGCAGAAAAGAAAGCCCATAGGGCCTCATCAGAATCATAATGTCATGTTAGGTACAGAGTAAACAGTCTGCTGATAGACACACAAAAGCATTATTTAAGCACATAAAGATATGTGAATTTATTACTTTTGCCTAAAAACCTCTTTGGACTGGCAGGGTGTTGCCACTCTATTATAATAATCAAATTTGACTTATAAAGATGATTAATTCCCTCTGCTTTGATAAGTGCATTATCTCTTGGCGACTTGACAGAGCACTATACAATTGAGATCTTATAAAAGAAGCATTCAAAGATGGTTTCTGTTTAAGTATGAATGGATGGTGCTGAAATTGGGCTGCACCTGAAGGCTTTTATTCAATTTCTGTTAGGAGATGTGGATTTTGCTGTGAGCACTCTCTTTTTATTCATTTTTGTTCATTCCATTATGACTTCTGTAGATCAGCTTCTCGTTAAATGAAATAAGTTCTTTTTACTAATAATCACAAACAATATTGCTTTCAAATACTTTTGCATTGACTCCATGTCACAATTTCAGCTGTTGCTGACTGTTTCTCTAAATGAATGTGTGGTGTGCCACTTGGAGAACATCTTGATGTAAAATTGTCATTATTTAAGACGTACATATTGCATGCTTGCCTTCTGTTTGAAGTTTGCCGTTGTACTGAAAAAGTTTGAGAACAGATTTTATACACGCATTTAATGTTTTGGTGAAGAAAGAAAGCAATTTTATGCATGCTGTTCCGCTCATGGATCCTTTTTAATAAGCTTGCTGTGAAAATGTCCATTCCTGCTTAGTATTTTCATCTTAATTTTTTACTGCAAAGCATTAAAGATACTTCTATAATGCACTGCTTGACTGAAGTGAGCCTTTACTTCAGTAGCATTGTAAAACATTTTATCTCTTTGTAGGTGAGTGTGTGGCTTGTTAAATAAATCTCCACTTGAAGTAGCCTTGTACTTTTTCTCTTCTCTAATACTGAAGCAATCAGAAATAAATAGGTCAGTGTTAAATGTGTCTAAGAAATAATATATGATGTGATAAATCCATGCATGGGCTGCTGCTGCCTGTGGACTTTAATGATATAAAGTATTTAAATTAAACATCTTTTAATTCAACAATTTAAGCTTTCCAGATGAAGTACCCAGTCTTCGTGTGGCAGGATGTGGTTATGCTTAAGAGCATCTCAGTCTGTGCATATATGTATGTACTCAGTCTGTGCATATATGTATGTACTCATACAACAATGCTGAAATTATCTGTTTAATTTTTATTTCATTAATTAATTAAATATTTTTCTTTAATATTTGAGAAATATTTTATATGTTTACAAACCAGCAATTTGGTCTGACAGTAGCCTACAACTGAGCCACATGCAATTTTATTTTATATTATTTTAATTTATTTGACAAATTTTGAAAACTCTTTTAAAAGCTCATACTGTATAATATTTACTTTGACCTCCTGAAAAATTATATTCTGCATTTTCTAAAGGTTAAGAACCTTTCACTGAGAAATTGTTGAAAAGGAATTAGTGAAAAATGTCTTATTATATTATATTATATTATATTATATTATATTATATTATATTATATTATATTTACCTCATACAAAACTATGTCAAAGTGTTTCTGGCTGTGTACAGTGTATTCAGCTGTATTTTACATGGAAGCTTACATTTCCTTTTCTGCTACCTTAAGACGAGAGATTCTCCTTTGGCATTGCCCTATTGTATCAGCCTCAGCACAATAAAGAACAAGACATTTCCATTTTCCCATGTGTAGGCCTGTGACCATATGAGTCTGTACTGTCTAAGTCAGTTTAATGCAGAGAGTCAGAAGGGATTACTCTTTCTTGTATAAGACCCTACAAATGGAGATTTCACATGCAGTGCATCGTTCTTTAATCTGTTACTTGGGTTGTAGTCTTATGGCTCACTGTGTCACACGTGGGATCCTAATTAGACTGTCTTTGATTGCAGGCCAGTACTTCACTTACAATAAGGTTTGATGTTCATTTGTGATTGGTGTACAACGGTAAAACAGTCCATGTGACATCAGTGGCTCAACTTCAGTTTTGCGATGCTACGAGAATACTTTTTTCTTTGCGAAACAAAGAAAACAAAAATAACGTAATTTACTCAACCATTCTTCTCCCCTGAGTTACATCTTCTGCCATTTTAGAGACTATTACAATGCATACGCACGCTTTCCCCTGAGCATAAACAATGCTTATTAACGCACATTACGTTCATGCGCGCGCTTTCCCCCCGAACGTAAACAGCACTGATTATGTCCAATACGTTCTTGGGTACTCTCCAAAACTCGGGGGGAGAAGAATGGTTGAGTAAATTATGTTATTTTTGTTTTCTTTGTGTAAAAAAAAAGTATTCTCGTAGCATTGCAAAATTGAAGTTGAGTCACTGATGTCACATGGACTGTTTTACAGATGTCCTTACTACGTTTCTGGACCTGGGAACATATCGGTTGCGTTGCTGTCTATGGAGGGTTGGATAGCTCTCTGATTTCATCAGAAATATCTTAACTTGTGTTCCGAAGATGAACAAAGGTCTTACGGGTTTGGAACAACATGAGTGTGAGTAATTAATGACATAATTTTCATTTTGGGGTGAACTAGCCCTTTAAGATGCACCGTCTACCCCAAATTAATCTAAAAAATACCATGGAGCATGTTTGAGGTTATTTTTCAGATTGTAATTTTACAAATGGTGGAAGGTGCTGCCTGTTGGATGTTTTCCAGCTGAAGCATTTTAAAACTTTACTGCTTTCCATTATCTCCAGCCTGTGCTTGCACAGAGGGCTCATGGAATCTCTCAATTCACTGCCAGTGCACATGGTCTATTAACTCTGCACAAGAAAGTCATTGCAATCAGCTTACCATTTAATTAGTTTTTACTGGGGTGTTTAGGAACTTGTTTTTCTTTTGAATTTCATGAATACTGCACAAAGTGGGAAATTAATAGTTGTCACCCTCTATCAGCTTGCGAACGACTTCCAATATCACTGGTAGGCCCAGTCACAGTGTTTTATAATGCTATGAGATTACTTTACTTGTAAACAGACTTACAGTGCTGGGTTGATGGCTTATAAGCCACCAGCGTGGATGTCGTTTGCTTATCAGGCCTGAGCCTGTAGCACTCTGATTCTTTCCCGTATCAAGGCCATTGTAGTTTAACATGGATGCTGCTGCCTGAATGAGATTATGCTATTTCTGCTTCTGTTTTTGCATCCACACAATGGCATGTCACACTACATTTCCCTCTCATTGTATTAGAGGCAGCAGTTATTTTAAAAAAGAACTTTGTCTTAAAGGAATAGTTTCTCAGAATGAAAAATCTGGCATTATTTACTCTCATGGCCCTCATGCCATTCCAAACTTATTGTTTTTCTATGAAGCACAAATGATGCCATTCTCAGACTCTTGAGGGAAAGTGAAAAGTTGCAGGATTCCAAGGGTGAGCTACCTGTTCTATTTCCTTTCTGTATTGTCTAAAAAAAGCTTCTTCTTTTCTGCCTTGTGTCCTGAATCTGTCTCCATTTGCGCAACTTTTTTAGGGCCCCGAGATCCACATAGGCAGCTAGGACTCCCTTCCATCAAGGTGACCTAAAATACCCACATCTACATTGCTTAGCCTAAACTTTGAGTTTTGTGAATATTCTCTTGGTGTTTGGCAGCAAGATTGGCTCTTCTGTCACTGTCATTGTGTCTAATACATCTTTAGGATAGTAACACAGGATAGTAGTTTTGGGTCCAAAACTAATTTCACTTTCAATTATTAAAGGAGCTATATTTTTGTATTAATTCATGATCTTGTTATGTTGTTTCTGCTTCCTCCCAACATGCTCAGACATTTAAAGTGATAGTTTTTCAGGTGACCAATTACAGTGCAGCAATTTTGAATGAGGAAGTGTGAATACGATATGAGAACTGCAGTGGAAGTGTAGAATATGTGAATAAAAACGTAATTATGATCTGTTCATTACAAAGCTGTAGAATAGCTTCGGAAAACTTAGAATGCATTAATTGTACAGATTACTTTTTTGAAACATTGAGACATTTTTTTTCAATTTTGGAGCTTGACAACCCTGATCCCTATTTTCTTTTATTATATACACTACTATTCAAAAGTATGGGGTCAGATTTTTTTTTTTAAATCAGTGATATTTATATCTCTATTTATATTTATTTAGTATTAATATTAGTTAAATAATATAAATAGCTCTAATTATTTTAGTTTAAAAGTGTAGTATACTTTTCTTTTTCTTTTGTATCTTAAAAAGTATGACAATATTATTTAATTATAACTGCATTTATACAATATATATATCTTAAAAAGTATGACAATATTATTTATTTATAACTGCTATATATATATATATATATATATATCAAATAAATCATGTTCTTTTGAACTCTCCTGAAATTCATATATTCTGAAAAAAAAAAAAAATCCTGATGTATCACAGTTTCCACAAAAATATTAAGTAGCTTAACTGTTTTTAACCTTTATACTAATAATAAATATTTCATGAGTACCAAATCAGCATATTAGATTTCAGAAAGATCATGTGACACTAAAGACTTAAGTAATGGCTGAACATTTCAGTACATTTATTACATTACATAATTACATAAATTATTTTTATTTATTATTTTAGTTTTTTTACATTTCTCACAGACTTAAAATACATTAAAATAGAAACTGTTCATTTTAAATGTAATAATATAACTGTTTTCAACTATATTTTGATTAAACAAATATAGCTTTGTAAGCATAAGGTCTTTCTTTCAAAAAAACATAATACCCCCACCCCTTCATGTGTATGGAAAAAGTGCAGTATTTCCCTTTTTGTGTTCCACAAAAGTCATATGTGTTTGCGACAGCATGGGGTTGAGTAAATAATGACAGTATAAATTGCTCATGTCTGAAATGGGAACTGTGCCACGGATCATTGACTGAGGTTTCAAAAAGTTAACATTCAGAGATCTCAAAAAGAGCATGCACATATTGGTAAATACAAGAGAGTTGTTGTTAACCAAATCATTCACGGTAAAACCCCTAGAGATACATGCATACATTTACACTGTTTCAAATGTAGCCCTGTAGAAGTACATTTAATTCAAAAGAGTTTGCTTTACCGTTATTGATTTCATTTGTAGTGAAAAAAGAAAATCCAAGAAAATGATGCCTTGCCAGCGGATCATTAATTGATCCTGAATTTAAAGCTGTGGCTCTCTATTTGCTCTATTCAGGAAGGATAGCTTTAAAAATCCCAGGGGCATATTTGTTTTCCTGCATGTCTTCTGCCTCTGATTATTGGAGAAATCTGCAGTGTCTGCCAAATAACCGTGCCTCATGCTGAGGCAGCAGTGAGGCTGCTCTTGAGCAGTCATGGTCATTGAGAAGGAGAAATGGGGCAGAGCCAAATGGACAGAAAGCAGGTTGCCTGGTCATCACAGCAGTTATGTCCAAACAGTCATCTTCTTTTTTGGAGCGGTTCAACAATTGTTCAGTGAACCCAAAAAAAGTCTCTGACAGCGCATGGAGAGGTTACAAGCATTTGTGGCATCCGTTTGCTTAACTAATAATGCCTTCCATCAGACACAGATGATTCACGTTTCATCAGCCGTGAATGCTTGTGACAGATGTCTCTACAGGATACTGTTTTTAAAATCAATCCGTTTTCCATGACTTTCTTTGCTGTACTTTGTTAAGCCTTTGATTGACCTTCAGCTTTTCAAAAACTCCCTTCTCTCCAGGACAGATATGCTTTTAGAAAATTCTCCAAATCCGGTTCTGTTACCTGCTGTTCCATTGAAAACTGACCCTTTATCTCATCATTTTGGTGCATGTCATGAGAGAATGACACTTTGCACGCATTGCTGGCAAATGAAAATGCCAGTGTTAACATCCTGTGCCCTCTTAAATTCCACAGCCCATTTGTACTGATCTTTGTCGCTGCCATTTTGCCTTCATCATCTTGTGTAATGAATTAAAATATGTGTACCTACACTTGATATTTTTCAAACCTTTCAGTCGCAGCCTGATGTGTCCTCAGATTGCTTGATTGTGATTCAAATCACAAATTAATGTAATTCTGTTAATATAATTCCTATAACATCTTTGTGATCTTCAGATCTCCTAAGTTTTGGCTACCTGGACGTTCAATGGAAGGACAGAAACCTCTCAGGTTTTATTAAAAATATCTTTGTTTGTCTTAATTCATTGTCAGTTTTGTGAATCAGATCTGAATGGCAGAATTCTTTATTCTTTTTTGTGTTGAATATTACCTTTTTGGATGCATAATTTGTTGATGATGTGATGATGGTGTGCTGAAAAATATATATATATATATATAATATATATATATATATATATATATATATATATATATATATATACTGTATATATATATATATATATATATATATATATATATATATATACTTTTTGTGCTTGTGTTTTGTAACACATCTGTGCTAGAAATTTCATACATTTGAATGGTATTGCTCTGTAATTTCATCACAATGGTATGAAGATCAGTGAAAATAGAAGTATGCTGTTATAATGTGCAGATGAAATTGCAACAATACTGGCTTTGGAATATAACACTCTTGCCATACTTTTATTAAAACAATAAAACTTACTCCACTGCTAATAAATACCCTGACATATCGAATATCTACATTAGTCAGACATCTTGGGGAGTAGTTATCTGCCCTGATGTGCAGATGTGCTCATAAAACCCTCTGTTTCCCTCTTGAGCTTAACTGACCTGAGGCAGGACTCCCAGGAGATCAGTGTCAGACTCACCCACAATAACAGAACACACAGCACTGGAAGAGAGCAGAAGCTCGATTGCTTTAAGAAATACACAGTCAAAATAAATCCAGGATTGTACTTTCTTTAAATACAGCAATTAGTTTTTACAATAAAATACACATTTTTAGATATTCAGACTGTAAATTCAGTGCACTAAATAGTTTGAAATAGAAACAAATTACTTTCAAAAGAGCATGGTACAAATGTGTAAATAGTGTTTTTGGTCACAATTTATTTTAATCTCCAGTTCTCACTATTTGTTGTTCATTAATAGTTAGTATGGTAATTGTTAAGATGAGGTATTGGGTATGATTAGGGATGCAGAATGTGGTCATAAGCAACTAGTTAATAATAAGCAACTAGTTAATAGTGAGAATTGCTCTCTATACTAAAGTTTTACCATGTATTTTTTTCTTTTTTAATTTGCAGTGTGATGTGTTATTGAAACTCTAATGAAGATCATTTTCATGAAACCTGAGAGATTTCTGTCCCTCCTTTTAAAGTCCATTCCAGGTCTTTTGAAGAGACACAATTGCTTTATATGATGAACAGGTTTAAATCAGGCTTTTATTCACTCATGAACACTGATCAACACACAAATGTAAAACACATCAAATATGGAAAGCTGAAGCTCAAGTAAAAATGTCTGTCTTGTAATAAATATAGACTGATATTTGGAGACAATAATAATAACTTTTGTCTGTTCTACCCCCATCTATCTCTCTCTCTCTCTCTCTCTCTCTCTCTCTCTATATATATATATATATAACCCATATATTTTATATATACAAAGTGATAACTTTGACCTTTATGTGTGGTTCATACTGTATTACTGACTGTGAGAAGAATGTGTGAAATTATTGTAAAGAAATACATTTCAGCATCTAGAGATGGTTTCCTTGGAAACAGTTTTCAGCTATTATGAACAATATGTGTCAGGCTGGCTGCATGTGGCCCTGAGAATGCAGTTGTGAGATACACATGCATTTTTAATGGCCATATACAATATTCTGCTTTTATTCCTTTTAAGAGTGCCTTTACTCCTTGCTTCAGTCAAATGAATAACCCTTATAAAACAAAAGAGATGTTAAAGTCTGTTTGGTTGGATAAATGTAACCTCATTCACCGGCTGAGGAGCTCCACTGATAGCATTTCATCTTGTGGCACCTCCGCTCTCTGTAGATCTCGTATAATGTGGCCTGGCTTCACCAAAGTCATTAGAGCTATCCTCTACGGGAATGGCAGTGAATTATCGGAGATGTCTTTATGTGAGGTGACTGAAAGACAGAAATTAAGCCGTTTTGCTAGAGCGGAGCTGGGAACTTGTGAATGTGTCCTCTCGCCTTTGCAGAAGCAGCTCTTGCGTCATGCAGTTTCCATAGCACCCTGGGCAGATCTGGCTACTCTGTGTAATCGCTCAAGACTTTGCTTGTGTATGCACTCTGCTGCTGGCTTTCCTATTGGATACAAATGTTGCTCTGTGTTGGATTTAAAGTCATTAAATGGATAGTACTGCTTCTGAATGCTGATTGGTCAGTACAGTGATCCAGCTGTATTGTATTTCACAATTCAACAGCTTTGGCCTGTTTACCAGATCACTGCGCAGTTCCCAAGGTGGATCGTTATTTTGTCTTGCATAGCAATGTGCTGTTATGTCAGAGACTGTTTCTTGTGTAACAATAGCAGTTAATATTATAATATTTGAATTAAAGTTTTTATCCTTGATATTGTTATCAAATGGCCACCATTGTATAAAAGCAAGAAGGCCCTTGAGAGGGTGCTTTTTTTTATATATATAATCTCAATATAGCTCGGCCTCTTTATAGTTTATTGCCATAATATTCATTTTATGTGTATTATGTGTTTTTTTTTTTTTGTGTGTGTAGATTTTTTTGTATTTTTTTTTTTTTTTTATATTTTTTTGTGGTTTTGTTTTGTTGTGTTGTGTAGTGGACATTAAATTCTTTTGGAAAGTTGGCATTTCCTGTCAACAAAGCCAAAACATTTTAGGCAATTTAAAAATCCCTGCCTGGACATTTCCAGGAAAAAAGGGGACATACTGTATGGTCAATAAAAGACTATAATGATAGTCTCAAATAGCAGATCCTGCTCTCCCTTGTCTAGGTTGCTCTCATTACCCGACTTGTGTGTACCCACAGCAAACTGGCAAACTCATGAAACAGTGGATGATTACAGTAATTAATTTGTCTAATGTAGCAATCAACCAAACAATATCTCCTGAGGAATAATAATCCCAATAATGAGAGGAAGGTGCTTCAGATGCACTTAATGAAAAAATCTAAACCAACTGTAGACATTCAAATAAACAGATGGCATAAAGTATCAGGTTTTGTCTTTTAAAGACGTTACTTTTTTATTTTATTTTTTTTTAATCCTAAAATATGGTGGTATTGATATTATCATGTAGTGCTCTGGTAAAGTACAGTATTCCTGAAATTGTACACAATCAGTACACAAAGAATTTGGTGTGGCTTATCAGTGAGTTGTACTTTTTGCATACTTGAATAATGAATCATTATCATGAATGAATGAATGAATGAATCATGAATAATTTATCATGTTGCTGAAAACATGTGCATTAGTATTTTACATTCTGGAAGTCCATGCATAATGCATGTTTTGACCAGCCAGTTATTCAAATGAGCAAATTATACATTTTTGTGCTGAAACATAGGCAGGAAGAACAGACATCTTTGCTTTGAATTCAGGTATATACTGTATACTACCATTCAAAATAACTGTTTTCTATTGTAATGTACTTTAAAATTGAATTTATTCCTGTGATGTGAAAGCTAAATTTTCGGCATCATTACTCCAGTCTTCAGTGTCACATGATCCTTCAGAAATCATTCTAATATAAAATCTCTTATTATTATCAATGTTAAAACCAGTTGTGCTGCTTAATATTTTTGTGGAAACTTTGATACATTTTTTCTAGGATTTGTTGAATATGAAGTTCAAAATAACAGCATTTATTTGAAATAGAAATCTTTTATAATATTTTCTTTACTATAACTTTTTATCAGATGCATCCTTGCTAAATAAAAGTGTTAATTTATTTAAAAAATCTAACTGAACCCTTCTGAATGATAGTGTGAGATTCATTGGTTCTTAGTTCTCTGTTCACTAGTTCTTTATGTTTACTTTGCCCTTGTCACAAAGTTTCCTGCATAGCGCATTTAATATGCATGTTTTGAGTGTATTATATAATAAGAAATTTTGTTTCCAATTCAATTCAGGCATTTGTTATGTAAACTCATTTTCATTCAGCTGCAGTAAGGCTGTAATAGCACCTTGGCATTATCTGTTCTTAGGATCCAAAATGAGGACACAGAAGAAGGACCCCATAGGACCCATACAAATAGTTAGAGTTCATGTACAAATGAATCAGATGAGAAAAAGCTGCTATCTTATCTGAGACATTTTTATTTTCTTGTGGGTGAACATGACTTTATCTTATCAGTACTGATCATCTCGCTCCCGAGCACATCTCCTAAAAGAAAACCTGTTATCTCGAAGCCATTGTTTAGCTATCTCACGATCCTTACGGAAACATTGTTGTTTTCCTGTCAGATGGTGGCTGACAGCTCTCGGCATGAGGCGGTCATTCAGATGGTAGGATATTAGATCTTAAGCCTGTAAGGAGGCCAGATAAAGCAGATACAGTGGTCTAAAGTGATATTGCATGTTTTTGAAGTGGTCTCGTGAAATAACTATGCCCCCTCCAGACATTTAGTCTATTTTCATCTGTCTCATTCGCTTATAGTCTTTATCTGTAATTCTTCCTTCTTCTTGCATCACTCTTGCCTGTTGGTTTAGTTATGATGCGGCACCTCTCAAGAGGACATCATCAGTGAGAGGAAGTGACATCTTTATGCATTCATATAGAAGACAGTTTGTATTTCCCATATGAGGAATGTCATACACTAAAGTGACAGTTTACATTAAGGTCACATTATTTAATGTTAAAATTAACAAGCAATACATATGTACAGTATTTATTTATTTATTTATTTATTTTACAATCTATTAATCATGTTCAGTTCATTGTTAGTTCATGTTAGCTCAGGTCAATTAAATAATATATACAGATAGCTTTTGATTGTAATAATGCATTAGTAAATGTTGAAATTAACATTAAGATGAATAAATTCTTCAAGTTCATGTGAACTAATGTTAACAAATGGAATCTCTTTTTAAAGTGTTACCAAAAATATATTTAGGCCTAAATTTAAGATTTATGTATTTGAATTGCATATAACAATTCCATTCGTTTGGATTAGAATTTTAAAAAGCTAATAAACTTAATGTGATATTTTTAAGTCATACATAAATGAAACAGGTAAGATTTCTGTACTCAAAAATCATGGCATATTTTAGTATTATTAACTATTTGCGTTTTGCATCTATTTGATTTCATTTCAATCATAAAATCATATTTTCAGAATGCATTTATTCAAAGTGTTAAGAATTAGCATAAATCTGTTTATTGTGTAACAGTTGAATTTAGTTAAAAAGTATGAACATGGTTAAATATGGCTAGCATCATTAATTTAGTTAAAGCAGTGGTATAATGATTTATTTTTGGAGGGATGCAGTTTTGTAAAAGTCAGTGGTCTCAAACTTCCTGGAGGGCCACAGTTTGCTAGTAATCGTGAAGACTTTGATTAGCTGGATCAGGTGTGTTTGATTAGGGTTGGAGCTAAACTGTGCAGAGCTGTGGCCCTCCAGGAATTGAGTTTGAGACCAATGAGTTAAAGTATAAAAAAATTGACTGAAACAAACTATATCTATTGTGGATAAATACATAAATAATATTATTAAGGGTAACACTTTAGTAAGGTAGTTGTTAAGTTTAGGTATTGGGATTAGGGATGTAGAATAAGGCATTAATATGTGCATAATTAGTACTAATAAATGGCTAATATTTTAGTAATATGCATGCTAATAAGGAACTAGTTAAGAGACCCTAAAATAAAGTGTTACCCAGGATAATATTTGATTGCAGTGTTCAGGCAATTGCAACCTAAAATTTCACTCTCTTACACTAACTCTTCCTGAAATTTTAATCTCCAGAATCCTCTGTGTAGTCGTTCACCCAGAGCTGCTGCTTTTCTTTGTTGAGTGGAGGATGTTTTAATTATCAGTGATACATTTGCATGTGCAAGAGACAAAAGCACTCTGCATTAGCACAGCTTGTCTTTCATTTCAGACATTCCCTAATGTCCTCTCAAACATTGTTTTAGCAGCACGTTTCCATCCCTGAAGAACATTACGATTCCTGTCATGTCTCTTCTCTCTCTTTGGCTTTTTGTCAGGACAGAGGCAGTAGAGACATATCTCGTCACAGTTGATTGATATAAGCAATTTTGTGTTGTACTGCTTCCTTTTTCGCTGACTGATATTTGCGATTGGCTCCCCGACGGGTTTCTCTCATGGGCGTTAAATGAGCTTTCATGATAAACTTAATCAGATAAACTGCTTTGATTTATGACACAGGTTACTGTGCACTAACACCTCTGTAGTACAGCATTGAGCCTTTATGTCATATCGTCTTTGTCTTATAGGGCAGATGTTATGTTATCAGTCACCTTATGATGCTTAGCTCATGGTTCAAATTAAGGGGATGTGGTTCATTTTATAAGGCATCTGGTTTGTACTACCCTCTCTGGCTCTTATTTAATTACACCCTTTCCAGCAGGATGAGATATGAGGTTGATTGTCCTTATGGAAATCAGATTGATAGTTTGTAGTAAGAAATTGTTGATTCAGAAATCTCAAGTCTTAAATGTTGTAGCTGTGTATTGCATAGTAGTTGTTGTTTGTGCTCATATAAAGGGGTACAGGTTTGAGTATGGCTTTTTTTCTGTTTTGCTCTAAATTAAATGAAAAAAGCCTGTAAAAGTATATCATGACACATATATGTGTGTGTGTAGTGTGTAGTATATTTATTATGCATATATAAATACACACACATGCATGTATATATTTAAGAAAAATATGTTACCTTTATATATTAAATATATTTATATATGATATAAATTAGATGAATAAAAATACATGTAAATACTTTCAAAATATATGCTGTATGTGTGTGTATTATTTATATATACATAATAAATATACACAACGCACACACATATATTAATCACGATTAATCATTTGACAGCAGTGATTTATATCTGCTATTTCAAATTACTTTTCAATGAACTAGTTATCTAACATATTTAACAACAATGCTAATAACATGTTTATTTTCTGTTTTAAGTGCTCTCTTGTCCAGATTTTTCTGTCTATTACTTTTTTGTTTTTGTTCTTCAAGCAATGTTTTTCTGTTCATGCTTTAACAGGAGACTCCTGAACTTCTAATCACTTGTCAAAAGGTTTATAATCACTTTAAAATGAAAAATTATTATCTCAGTGGCAACTTTTACAACTTGAGATGAAGTTGAAAAATAGCACCAATTATCAAATAAATTTATGTTGATAGGAAAAGAAAGGGTGTGATAAACGTGTCATGAAAAGAGTCAGATCATAGGCAAAGACTATGAGAACCAGACAAATCCTCTGCTCAATCTGACTTGTGGAATTAAACCACATGATGCTGGTTTCCTCTAGCCAGAGAAGAAATGGCCTCCCATTTCTTCCATTTCTGTCTCCGATAGAGCCTTTGGCTTGCCAAGTTGGGGACACTTCATTTTTGGCAATATTGTCGGCATAAACTATTTGAAGAGAGCTGAACGATGACATTACTGAATTAATGATGGACTGACTTTAACTGAAAAATTGACTGTTTACTATTGTCCTCTTGCAGTATTGTCACACTGTTTTCCAGTTTAACACCGTAAAGCTGCTTTGACACAATCTGTATTGTATTAAGTGCTATTTAAACAAAGATGACTTGACATGAAAGCAACACTGGTCTGTTTCTATGACCATTTGTCAAATTTAGCAGTCATTACACACAAATATTTGACTGTTCAA
Organism: Cyprinus carpio; assembly: GCF_018340385.1. Lineage (NCBI taxonomy): Eukaryota > Metazoa > Chordata > Actinopteri > Cypriniformes > Cyprinidae > Cyprinus > Cyprinus carpio. Next base: position 16,788,531 of record NC_056602.1, on the reverse strand, counting down.
TGGAACGAATGACCAATGAGAAGCAAGTATTCCAGAGAACCATGTAATAAGTGAAGATAATGATAGCCTATTGTAAGGTTCATGGATAATAAAAAGCTCAACCTCAGCTCGAATAAAACATAAAGCTCCAGACAATTTCCTTTTGGTACCAATTATAAAGACACAGTGGTACTTGGCAATTTGTTGTACAGTGCTTAGCATTTAAACTATACCAGCTACAATTATGTAGAAAGTTATTTGCGTGAATATGTGTGTGATTTAGTGAATCAGCTATATGCTTATGAGAATGTGTTTCTCTGTCATAAACGAGAATATTCTTTTCTTTTCTCTTGCCACAGTGCAGTGTCTGGAGATGACTACTAAGAGGAAGTTCATCGGCCGCCTGGTGCCCTGTCGATGCTTCCGGGGGGAGGAGGAGGTCATCTCAGTGCTGGATTATTCCCACTGTAGCCTGCAGCAGGTCCCTAAGGAGATCTTCAGCTTCGAGCGCACGCTAGAAGAGCTCTACCTTGACGCCAACCAGATTGAGGAGCTGCCTAAGGTAAGTTGTCAAGTGTCAGCTTAAACATGAATAATATCTGCCTAACAGTGGATACGTCAACTTCTGAACATCATCTTATACAGCAGTGTAACAGTACAGACAAATAGTGCACTAAATGTGATTGTTTCCTTATAAAACACTAAAAGTGTTCCGTAATTGAAGTTTATTAATATTATTATTATTTCCATTTAGTATTTCGCATTGGTTAAGGTAAATCAGATTTTGTCAAATGTATCTAGTAGTCAGAATATAACAGGACCATGGACAGCTCCCATATTGTGTACAAAGCTGTATCTGAATTTGTTCTATAGCATTTGTTCTGATATACTCCTTAGATAAGTGCATAAGTATTTGCTTGCTTTTACTCTTGAGGTGTCATTCTAAACCCATGGTGAACATAGTGTTATCTTGTTTCATGTTTAACACTGTTCACGCAGTACTTGCCCTGGGCTAGTTATTTATCTTAGGAAGTCAGGTTTTCAGCAGCCATTACTCAAGTCTTCAGTGTCACATGATCCTTAAGAAATCCTTCTAATATGCTGATTTTGTGCTCGAGAAATATGTGATATTATTATTAATGTTGCAAATGGTTTTGCTGCTTAATATTTTTGTAGAAACCATGATACATGTTTTAGGATTTTTTGATAAATGTTTGATAGAACAGTATTTATTTGAAATAGAAAACTTTTGTAACATTATGCACATCTTTACAGTCAATTTTGAATGATTTAATGTATCCCTGCTGAGTAAAAGTATTAATTTCTTTAAAAAAAGAAAAGATATCTAATTTACCTTCAACCTTATAGTGTATATATATCAAACCAAGGTTCTAGTTCCTGACTACTGGAACAAAACAGGCTACAGAACTGAAATTAGTTATTTATCATTGAATTATTTTGGATTAATCTTTTAAGCATAGTTACACATCTATTCTCTTCAGGGAATTAATTAATTGAGACTACAGGATGGTTTCAAACTGATTGTCAGCTCAAAAATACTAAACAGATTGTGTGATGGAGTTGTTGACATCAAATAGTACTGAATGAATTGGAAGTGAGAAGTAATGTGAGGTTGTGGGACATTTCCTTTTATAATTTGTAAGTATTTTAAGAATTTTAACATAAGTTTATAAGTTCATGAGATCGATTGTAAACATTGATTGCACAAATATAGCATGGCACAAGAAACTTTAAATAACTGCTTGTCCATTTGTGGGAATGTTGACACTCTGGTTGTCCTACGTTGCCTATAAAAAAGCAAGGTAACACAGAAATAAAAGAAGAGCTAAGTAACTTACAAAATTACAAGTGTAAAATGTAGTTTCACCTAGTATTTAATATTGTGTTTTTTATTTTATTTCCAACAAGACAGGATTAAACCAGAGCATGTGATCGGGTTCATCACTTTGATTCATGGGGCCTGGGAAGTTCACCAAAAAATTCTTTAAATAAATCTCTTTCTTTTTTCTCTTCCTTAGCAACTCTTCAACTGTCAAGCACTCAAGAAGCTGAGCATGCCTGACAATGACCTCTCCAACCTGCCAACCACCATCGCCAGCCTTGTGAATCTAAAGGAGTTAGATATTAGTAAAAATGGTACATCCTTAACTTCATTTATTCTATATTTGCTTTTTTAAAATCTATTTTTCCAAGCTATTTTTTGTGCTGAGCATATTGGTATGATTGTGTATGATTGTACTTTAATACAGTACACATCTACCCTCTCTCAAAATGGTAAAACTGGCTTTATCTCAGGTATTCAAGAGTTTCCAGACAACATCAAATGCTGTAAATGTCTATCAGTTGTGGAGGCCAGTGTAAACCCTATAGCCAAGTAAGTAGAGCTGCTCACATTTCTTAAATCAGAAAGACTGAGAACTGTAATGTTTGATAATTGTGGTATTATGTACATATAGGCAGTTGACGAATCCATATATATTTATTTAACATTTTATGTGAATTTTATGTAAATAGATTTTAGTTCAAATTTTATGGCAACTCCTTTCTTAAATTTTTTAATATCACTTTAATCTCATTTTCCTTCACTAGTTTTAATTTAAATAGTGTTGTGGATTTTTAAAAACATGAGTATTTCATACCCCATAAATGTGAGACAATAAAATCTGCATGCAAAATAATCATAGAAAGAATAAAATAAAAAAAGAATTAAAAAAGCATGTTATGTTTTTTTAATCACAACTAATTTAGCCAAATTTCTGTTTGAATTTCTTCATTTACACTCCCTTAAAATGTAAAGAGATGGAGCTTTTGTTTCGTACACCTACTATAGCAGCTAAAGAAATAAACCAATACTGATTTCAATCTAACACCACTTCACATAATTGCATTAATATGTAAATCTCTTCTCTTATCTTTCCTGAAGAGGATTTCCTATCTACAGTAACACAATATGAAATTGTTTATTATATCATACATGGATTTGCTGTATTTATTCTTTTCACTCTCAAATGAAGGCAATTATTTGCCTTCCTTTTCTGGGTTCCTTAGGATAAAAAATACAAAGTGAACATAAATGCAAAAGCTAGATGTTTTCATTCTGTATTTCATATAATGTTTTTTTCTCTTTCTCTTTTTAATCTATTATTAAACACAGTTTTGAATTCTAAAGCACATTTGTACATTAATAACGCATATTGTAAGTTGACATCATGCCTTAAAACTGAACCAAGCTCAGATAAGACATGCATTACTTTTTTATATCAGTGTATTCGTTTGGCCTTCCGTCTTAAGCTGAGCTTCAAATCTTTGATTCAGAAGTTTATGATAGAGGACCAAACATTCAGGATCCAGTGCATGGTCTCTGCAGAGAACCCTTTTCTTCATATTATGATTAAATCAGCCCTCTAGTGACTCCATTTACTGGGATGCTAACAGAGCCAGTAGAAGGGGAAGCATAGAGGGATTACAGATGGCTCTCACCGCTCCTGAAGTACTTAATGCTTATCAAATCTTAAGGGCGCTGGCCTTTGAGAGGGTCTGATCACCTCTCTGTTCCTGCAGGCTCCCAGACGGCTTCACCCAGCTCCTCAACTTGACACAGCTCTTCTTAAATGACGCCTTCCTTGAATACCTGCCTGCCAATTTTGGGAGGTAAAAGCTTCATCTTGGGCCTCTCTGTTCCTGCTCTGCTGGGGATTGTGAAACAACTCTTTAGCACACCCGTCTGAGTTTGTCTCGTTCTTGTAGTTGTCATCGTAGCATTTTTATTTTTAGATGTTATTTTGTATCCGAGGAGCAGCATGGGGCTGATTCTGGCAGTGTTTTTGACTAAAGTTTTAGTTTGTATATTTCTTTTTTGCAGCTCATATTGGGTTTAATAATGAATAGTAATTTCATTTGCATTGGGGAAAGGGGATTTATTATGGCAGCTGACATTGGTCAAGGGCTGTTGCATTTAGTTTTGATAAAAGAATCTGGGGAATTCACTAAAAATTAATTGCCCTGACAACACTGTGTATTTGCATGGGCTGTCTGTGTTGTTATAGAGCTTGATTCATTCTCTTCAAGCGCTTTTAGAAGGTGGTAATAACACAATGTAAATTGCACAATGTCCAGACAAATAGCCCCAAGTCTGGACATTTATAGCAAGGGCACATTCATGCTGAAATGATTGACATTAATTTAAATACTCATGGTGCAGCGCTATTTCGGCACAAATAGCGCCTGGTTAAACTGCATTGTGAAGGATTGATAATATATACAGTACAGACCAAAAGTTTGGAAACATTACTATTTTTAATGTTTTTGAAAGAAGTTTCTTCTGCTCATCAAGCCTGCATTTATTTGATCAAAAATACGGAAAAAAATGTAATATTGTGATATATTATTACAATTTAAAATAATTGTTTTTAAATTTATTATACTTTAAATTATCATTTATTTCTGTGATGCAAAGCTGAATTTTTAAGATCATTATCACATGATCCTTTAGAAATCATTCTAATATGATGATTCATTATCAAAGTTGGAAACAGTTCTGCTGCTTAATATTTTTTCAGAACATGTGATACTTTTTTAGGATACTTTGATGAATTAAAAGTAAAAAAAAAGAAAAAAGAAAAAAAGAAGCTATGTTTTTTTAAAATATAAATATTTTGTAATAATATACACTACTGGTCAGTAATTTGGGGTCAGTAATTTTTTTTTCTTTCTTTTTTTTTTAAATAAAATCAATAATTTTATTCAGCAAGGATGTGTTTAATTGATCAAAAGTGATAGTAAAGAAAATATATTATTAGAATATATATTATTAGAATATATATATATTTTTTTAATAAATGCAGTTCTTTTTAACCTTTTATTCATCAAATATATTAGATAGCAGAACTGTTTCCAACACTCATAATAAATCAGAATATTAGAATGATTTCTAAATGATCATGTGATAGACTGGATGTTACATGTGACACTGAAGGCTGGAGTAATGATGCTGAAAATTCAGCTTTGCCTCAAAGGAATAAATAATTTTTTAAAAAGTATATTCAAATAGAATACTATTATTTTAAGTTGTAATAATATTTCACAATATTACTGTTTTTTCTGTATTTTTGATCAAATAAACTGCAGGCTTGATGAGCAGAAGAGACTTCTTTCAAAAACATTAAAAATAGTAAAGTTTCCAAACTTTTGGTCTGTACTGTATATATATATTTTTGTGCTCAAATACCACATGCAAAAGTGGCAGAACTGTTTATTGAATTCACCCCTATGTTTTTGCTTTGAAAAAAATTAGATTGAGATTTAGAATTTTTCCAAAAAATTATTTGCAACCTTTTTTTTCCAGATTATCTAAATTACGAATCCTGGAGCTTCGTGAGAATCATCTGAAAACTATGCCAAAGTAAGTTACTTAATTTCTTATGAATTATTCTTTCGCTACTGCCAACATGGGGTCATTAAATAAATTTCATGAAAAAAAAAAAATGTTATAGGACAAACATTGAAATTTTGATTCACCAATTTATTTATTTATTTTAATTTATTTTGTTTTATGGGTGTCCATTTGTTTTATATTTAGTCTTTACTTCACAACAAGACATTTTGATTAAATACCATTTGCATTTCTTCATTTACACTGCCTTAAAATGTAAAGAGATGGAGCTTTTGTTTTGTACACCTATAGCAGTTTGATATTTGAATATTGATATTTGAATCTAACAGCACTTCAAATCATTGCATTAATATATAAAACTCTTCTCTTCCTTGAAGATAAATTTTATTTAGTTTTTTATTCATCCCTCAATAATGTGATTTAGACACAAGTTTATGTAACAAACTCAGAGTAGCAGAGTCTAAAGTGTCATTTGTCACAGTGGGGAAGACCTCTGGACCCCTGTAGAGAGGGACACATATTGCACACGAAGGTTTATGCTTGCTGACTTGTTCAGATGTACTGGTTCAAGACTATTTTTATCTGCCAGCAATAATACCGCCAATTTTTCCTTCAAAACCAGACTGCATGAGGTAATGTTCTCCAATCTGGGAGAGCAGTGTTTGCCCACATATTGAATGAGGGCCATGTTGTGAATACCGTCACAAATATTTGAGTACAGAGTTACAGAATTTTCTCTTTTGGATAAACAAGTTCTTTAAATCCTAAACTTTAAGTGCATTTAGCAATCCCTAATGTCTACATATATTTGAAATGAGTTTGATTTCTTTTCTTGTCATGTTGCAGGTCAATTCATAGGCTGTCGCAACTGGAGCGGTTAGACTTGGGAAGCAATGAATTCTCTGAACTGGTAAGAAAGATGTTCTCTTTTTAAACACTTTTATCAATGGGACAGCTGTTACCTCACTCAGTCTTTATTCAGCATGGATTTTGGCTTAGGGGGGATAGAGGAGGGGGGTAGGGGAAGCTGTTGCCTCTTGTCAGATCTCTAGTGCTGCACTGCGTTTTGGTTGCATCATGCGCTGATCCATTATTCATGAGTTTATTCAAACATGCAGTGCTTGCCATGACAGAACGTTCACCACTGAGCTGCATTTAATTGGCTCACCCAAGCTGGAGTAAACAATGGCAAGGAATTTATCATATGTATCCCATGTAGCCCCACTCACAGCATGCCTATAGTTGTTTCCTTCAGTGCTTAATGCTGGCGTTGTTGCATTTATTTATTTGAGTATAAATCAATGAAGAGGTCCATGAGCAGGCAAGTTATTGTGTCTAGGGTAACTGTGGCAGTTGAACACAAAAGTAGCTATTAATAGCAGTTTTATTATTATTATTATTATTTAAATTACAGTGAAAAAAATGTCCCATTGTATTTGTTTTTGTTTTTTGATATATTGAATAGGGGACGTTGGTTGTTTTTAAATTGGTCCATTCCAATGACCATGAAACATGTTGAAAGAATGACTGGAAAAACGTTTAATTTAGGGCTGGGTGATGAGTAGATATTGATATTTAGAGAAAAAAAATAAATCCACAATATCAATAATAAAAGCAATTTTCCAATTAGCTATTGTCAAATGCACACTGAATCGCACATGTCTTGATAAATTGGCGAAAATAAGATTTGAGGAACTTACGACAAAAATATATTACAAAGTACATTTTATTTTTATTATTTTTTATTTTATTATTATTGTTGATGTTGTTTTTGTTGCAAGGAATATAATGCAAATATATTTTTTCACTAATTTTAATTCATAACGTATAAAATAAGATGTTGTTGTGCAGCAAAAAAAAAAATAAAAATGCTTGGCAAAAACTGTTGTAATTTAATTGTTAAATTTCCATTTGATTGCATTTTAAATGATTAATCAAATTGTTAAATTTATGAATTAATTTCTTAAGTTGACAAACCATTTTTGATGATTAATTTGTCTTTAATTATAAAACATGTAAACATCTGTAGTTACATTACCTTTATTGTTGAGTCCTATTGAACATGTGAAATGCATTCCATGGAATATCATGATAAATCAATATTATGTAATTTGGAAAACATATTGTGAAAAAAAATTGGCTATGTCACCCAGCCCTAATTTAAGATTCCAGGTACCAAGGTGGAGTTTGTAGAGTTGTAGAATTACTTTTAAACCTTGTATCAGTGTCATACACACGTTTGGAATATCCAGGGCACTTTGTCCTTGGGTGATGAAAAAATGCATGCGCGCACCAATGCTTCCAAAGGGAACAGATGGTTTGGCATCACAGTAAACGTACTTTACTGCTCAAAGCCCCCAAGTAATAAGAGAACACCCATCAACACTTCTGCTGTCTGGACTTTCAATCTCAGTGTCCCACTTCAGGATGACTTTTCAAATAACTTTTGACCTTTCCTGTTGGCAGCCCCATCAGTGCTCTTTTAATTTTGAACTCAGCTCCTTATCAGTTCCTGAGAATTGTTATCGTTCTCAACTGTGTCCAGCAATTCTAAACATGATAAACTTTATATATTCTGTTTAATCTGTGAAATTGGTATTAAATGTTTCATTCCATGTTCTAAATGATGGAATCTCACAAAAAATACAGTTCATATTATATATAGTTTAACCTTCTGTGGTTGATGATCTACATTATCTAGAGGTTAAACATCTTTAATGAGAAAATTCTTTATTGAGAAAAACAACAGCATATTATCAAGTAACAATCCTCAACTGAAATGTAACTGAGCAGTTTCCTCAAGCATTTTTGGATGCATTGCATCATGTCAGGTAATCATGGCATAGCAGTTGCACAGCCTAAAAACAATCATTAGTTTAATTTATCACAGCTCTGTTGGTGTCATGTTCTTTTAGGCAGATATTTCTCTGAAAAAGTACACATTCCCCAAACAATTAGTGTTGAGAATGGAACACTGATGGCAGGAGGCATTTGTCAGGATATCTGACTCTTGCTGTGATGTTGGCAGATGTTGGCTGGTGTGGTGCCCTGAGCTGCAGATAGTTTCTTAATTGAAGTCCTTGCTGAGAGGATCATGAAGGGACAGATGCTGGTGCTCAAAGGGAGAGAAAAGCAGAGAGCAGCCATTAAGAACTGACTGAGTCGGTGGCGCATAGGGGATTTGGGTCTGTTGAAACTCAATTTAAAACAATAATTTGTTTTTGAAGCCTCTGGAATGTTGTCAAGAGCTTGCTTTTATTATATAAGAATTGGTTATTGGTTTCATCACGTTGTAACGTTTGTGCTGACTTTAAATGATTCAAAGGATGTGCAGTAAAGTGGTTTGATTTAAAATTTGATACCCACTTTAAGGTGTTTTTCCGAAATTAAAATAGGCTCCAATATTTCCCTTTTACAGTAATGTTTTTTAAATATCTTGGATAATGTAGAAAAGCAAATCAAGCTTCTCTGAGAATTTAGCAGACAATTTACAATACATTTATTACCACATACTGTCTCTCTCTGTTTAGTAGTTTTTTAAGACCCAAAATCATGAAAATCTGAGCTTTCAGTTTGTGTCCTCTATTTCAAATAAGTTGAATGCATTAAAAATTGTACAATATATGTATGTATGTATTTATTTAATTTTATTTTTTGCCAAGGGAAGTATAATTGTATAATGCACCTTGAGAAGAAGCTATCGTAATGATTTAATTAACATTCATAAATTGCTATTCATTTGGGATGCAAAACTGTATATATTGTTCTTTTGTTGGTTATGACCCTCTTTAATGTTACAGCCAGAAGTGCTGGAGCAGATCCATAGTTTAAAAGAGCTGTGGTTGGACAACAATTCATTACAAACCATACCAGGGGTAAGCAATTTCAAAAGTATTATAGAATTCCAGAGTTAGCATCTATTGCATGTACTAAATATGAGCATACCTTGTCAGCCCTGTTATAGATTTCATGCATAAGAAATACCATTAAGGCTTTAAAGTATGAAACATTTTGTCATTATTTACTCGCTGTCATGTCATTCTGTCATTTAATATGGTGTTGGAAGAACTTGAGTGCGAGTAAATGAGAAATGAGAAAATCTTTGGAGGACTATTGGAATTTGACAAGACATTTTAGTATGCAAGTACTAGACTATAATATATGTATAAAGCATAATATATGATTTCTTTCATTTATCTCTCTTGTCATCTGCTGAATCTATTGGGAAACTGAGGCAGCTGCGATATCTAGACTTGGCTAAGAACAGGATTGAGAGTCTAGATGCAGATATCTCTGGCTGCGAGTCCTTAGAGGATCTACTTCTCTCTTCCAACATGCTGCAACAGTTACCTGATACAATAGGTGAAGTTCCACTGCTTACTCTTTTGAAATATTTGGGTTTTTAGGTTTCGGTGTGTCTTTACAATGCTAAACATCTTTCACAGGAAAGTTGAAAAAGCTGACAACATTAAAAGTTGATGACAACCAGCTCACCTCACTGCCTAACACCATTGGAAGGTTAGTAACTCACTTACGACTCATCCAGCTGTGTAAAGGAAAAATGACAAAGGCAGAAAATACCTTTGCGATGTCTTAGATCACAATCCCTGAACATTCCTCTAATGCACAGTTTTTTTTCCAAGTTTATGGAATTATGTTGTGGTTTATAGCCATATAATAAAACCTTAAGCTCAAAGTGGTCAGTACAGTCTTTAGTGACTTGAACCTTTGAAATGATATAGTTTTTTTTTTTTTATGATGATACTTGTGACATTGTACTGTAGCTTGTACTCTCAGTATTGGCTTTTTCACTGAATTGCAATCTGGGGCACGATATAACAATTCTGCTGTCATTCTGGCAGTTTTTTCTCGCCCCAGCATGAGAAAATGCTGACTGTCAACATCAATGTGACTGTCAGCAATGTTAGCAATGTTTTTAAATCTTTATTACCTGTATTTGAGGGAAACAATGTATGCAATGTAAAAATCTAAAATATTGAAACCTTTTAACTATGCCTAAATAAATAGTTTAATCTTTTTATTGGTCAGTCTACAAAATCAGTGCCATTTGTGTCTCTCATACACTACCAGTCAAACGTTTGGGGTCAGTGTGTTTGTTTTTTTAAAGAAATAGTACTATTATTCAGCAAGGAGGCATTAAATTCAATAAAGTTAAAATCAGATTAAACTAAAAAACTGTCAACCCTGTAACCTTTCTGATGGCATAATTATATTGCAGCATATATTAAAATGAGATAAATTAGTTTGAGTTGGCTCAGTGTAATTAATTAACACTGAATATATTAGCTTATATTGTTCTGATAAAATCTCACACAATTTAATTTTACAAATTGCAAAGCAAACTGGCTAATCAGTCTGACTTTAGATTTTTAATTCAGAATCAAATGGGAAATTTGGGGACGAGGTGCATATACCACATTTCTTAGCATCTGTTAATTAAGATGTCATATTTTCTGCAGACTGCCTTTTTCATTTGTCATAGCTGTCACCACTACCTCATTCCTGTGATACTATACTCCATGCATCTCTCTTCTTGGTTTGTCATTGCTCGGTTCTGTGTGTTGTGTTAATCAAACATGCATCTTAAATGGGCACCTCAGTGCACGTGGCAAAACCGGGTAAGTAGACCAGCGAGTGTTTGTATTCCCCACACGTCTGCCACAGCATGTTTATTTAGGCAAGGGCATACCTTTGCATCCATATCTTGCTTAAAGAGACACATTGAAAGCCCTGCATATGGAAGCCCAGCTGGATCAGTCTGCTAAAACAAATGTTGGACTAATGACCTTACTTGGCTTAACAAATATACATTGACCTCTTTCAAATTCATTCAATTAAAATAAGACGAAAAAGGGGGAAAAACTAAGGAACAAAATACGGGAGGGTTACAAGGGGAAAAGGGTTTTAAATGAGTAATGTGAGATCCGTTACTTAAAAAACTGAAACTCATTTGACTCAATAAACACTGTGGCATATACCAGATCATTGTAAATGTTCTAAACTAACATAAGGTTTATTTTAAGAGCTCAGTATTTCATATGATTAGTGCTTTTTACAATCACCAGAATTGTATTGCAGTGTAGTATATTTAGTAAATTCATCATCAATCCCTTTAACATGTCTTCATACCTTTTTGACATGGAGACAATAGTTCCACATAACTCATAATTCTCATTTCCATTAACATAACTCATTTACTCCCTGTCTTAATATAATATGAGCCATAGACACTGATACTACTTCAATTAGATGTACTTAAGCTTTGATAGTTTGTTTGCACATTGTAAACATTTAAATGGGATGTTAGAATGTAAATTGCATATTAAAGGAATAGTTTACTTTTCATTATTTAATCACCTTCAATTTCTTCCAAACCCTTTTGACTTTATATTCTTCCGAGGAACACAAAAGGATAAATGTTGATGAATTTACTGGTTGCTCTCTTCCAATGAAAATGAACAGGAACTGGTCCTGTCAAGCTCCAAAATGACAAAATAGCAGAATGAGCATCATTAACTGGAGTATACTGCATAGTACAAGTCTCCTGAAGACATACAATTTAAGGAAAGATTGTAAAAATAGGGTACAATGTACTGTGTTATTATGAAAAAAATTCTGTATTGATTTATCACAGTTGTTTTACCTACAATTTAAATTATGCATTGAATTGTGTAGTGTTTTGGGTAATGTCCTAGCAGAAAATGACCAGTATTTTTCTGTTTCTACAGATTTCTTTTCCTCACAACGTATGATTCCTTGTGAAAACCTATTTACCTTCACCTGGAATTATCATTAAGGCTGAATGCACTATAAATATAGCAAGATTTTCTGTAAATAATCAGTTTAGGTCTGTTCCTCACACAAAGATTTTGCATGGCTTTAGAAGACATAAAAAATAGTGCACAGGTTGTTATAAACAACATTTATGATGCTTTTTGGAGCTTGACAGCCTGTATCCTCATTCACTTTCTTTATATAAAAAAGTAGATCATATGGGTTTGGATTTGGAACGGCATGAGGGTGAGCAAAAAATAAGAGAACTATTCCTTTAAGACTTTGGTTAAACCTGCTATTTAACCTAAAATCTAAACTTTTTTTTTGAAGAATTATTCACTACAGTAGAGGCAATTATTTCTTTATCTGCCGACCTTTAAAGAGACGTCACATGATGTATGCATTTATGTTATCATCTCATGAAGTGTTTTCAATAGGCTTTAAATAGGGATTAAGCGTAACTGCACACTCCTCACCTGCTTTCTCTCACATCTGCCAGTTTATCACTTTTAGAGGAGTTTGACTGTAGCTGTAATGAACTGGAATCCCTGCCACCCACCATTGGCTACCTGCACAGTCTTCGGACATTTGCGGCCGATGAGAACTTCCTGACTGAGCTGCCCAGGGAGGTGAGTATTAGTGTTATGCACTTTCTACAGTATTAATAATGAGGGAAATCAAAGGCGCATTCTCTATATATTTTACCTCTTTGTGCTGAAAATATAACCTACACCAGCGAAGTCAGTTTAGATGGTTGGCAGCTCAAAACCAATAAAACTGTCAAAACAAGTTTATATGTTCAACAATAACTTGGCCAGCTTAGACCAACACTTGTGAAAGTTAAGTAAAACTAGTTAACGGTTGAACTAAAATCAGTTAACCAAGACCATTCTGGAATTTTTGATTAGTTTATTTCAACAAGGCTTAGAAATTACTTGCCAACGAGGCCACTTTTTTAGCTCACCTTCAGAACTTAGATAAGACCTAGGGTCTTATAGATTTTACATAAGTAATACCTTCATGATATATTAATAGCTGGTATATCCATAAAAACTAGCATATTTGCTGCCCAATATCCAAAAGTAACAGTGTTTGCTGTGCAACACACAAAGCTATAATTAAACTTGCAGATGAATCTTAAATTAAATATAATACAGTATATACATTTTTGACTACCACAATTTGAGATCCACTTAAGTGGCTAAAATCAGGACAGCTTAAATCTGTTAAACCAAATGCATGGTAATGTCCTGCTGACCTTCACTCGCCACTCGCTGTATTGACAGAATACAAGAGTCATTTTACCTGAGAGAAAGATGCTGATATTTAACAAAAAAAGCTGACAAAAGTGCACTTCACCAGAGCTCTCATATCCTGTTCTATGTTGCAGATTGGAAACTGCAGGAATGTTACGGTCATGTCCTTGCGCTCCAATAAAATAGAGTTTCTGCCTGATGAAATTGGACAGATGACAAAGCTACGTGTTCTCAATCTAAGTGACAATAGGTAACACCCGATGTTCCTTTTTTTCATTTTACACCCTGTGCACGCATTTGTCAACATTCACACCAACACATGATCGAAATTGTTTAATGAATAAAAGATGAGACACATTATTTGCTTAAAGAAAGTGCTTCTTCAAATCTCTTATAGATTTGATGAACAGTCTTGATTGGTTCATGTAAAGCAGTGTGGATGCTGTTGATTATTTTCCATAATGGCACAGTAATGGGGCATAACATCAGAAAAGTGCCTGACCTTCCCACAGGGTAATTAAGAAAGCTCTTTATGAGCTGTGCGGACAGATTTGATGCTCTGACTGCGATTATCTGGAAGTAGAGTAATTAAACTTAACCAAGACTAAACATGGCAAAGCCATTAGAGTACCTGAGTTAATGGGGTTTCTGAAGTGAACGGAATCACCATAGGTCTTCATAACATTTGAACTACACAGAGTAACTCTCTCCAACAGTGTTATTTGGTTTTACCATCCATGTTTTGCCTTTTTGAATTCTCATGAACTAATTCTTTGTTCTGTTTTAGGTTAAAGAATCTTCCCTTCACTTTCACTAAATTGAAAGATCTTGCTGCACTCTGGTTATCTGACAATCAGGTTGTTATCTGGACCTCCTTTTTAAATTGTGTAAAAAGTATATAACTATATAGTTTTTGGAGCACGTTTTAACAACATTGCATGAACAGTTAATTTGCCAGAACTTTACTATAAAAAATTCTATTTTATTAACTGGTATATATATATTATATAGTATTATAGTACATTAAATGTCCTGTTAGATTTATTATAGTTTTATAATATAGGCAATTTAACATTAACAAATTAACCGTTTAATACATAGCAGTTTTACCATTAAAATTACAATAGTTTCTACAATGTACAGTTGCCCCAGTTAGGGTTTGGACAAATAAAGTACTTAATGTACTTAATGTAAAATATCAAACCAAATGTCATTTTGAATCTAGATTTAACTATTTCTTTACAATTAATGTAAACAAATGTCACTTGGCATTATTTTTATGATGCAATTCCATGACGTTCACACATTTATAATGTTTTTTTTATGTATCCAAATACTTTATGGGGGCCACTGTATTTAATTACTTGTGAAATGTGGTTAAAAGTGGTCAAAATACATACTGCAGTTTAATACATTTGATTTGGTACGTGTATTTACAACAATTCATTTTGTTATTCAGTCCAAGGCCCTTATCCCCCTTCAAACAGAGGCTCACCCTGAGACCAAACAGAGAGTTCTTACCAACTACATGTTTCCTCAGCAGCCCCGGCACGATGAGGGTAAGAATAAATCAACCGTTTCTATTTCCTTTGATTTTACATTTCACTGGATTTAAACTTCTGGATGGATGTGTGTTTCCCTGCTGCAGATTACCAGTCTGACAGTGACAGCTTTAATCCCACTCTCTGGGAGGAACAGAGACAGCAGAGGATGACGGTGGCATTTGAGTTTGAGGACAAGAAGGAAGAAGAGGACAACTCAGGAAAAGTGAAGGTCCCTTTAAGAATAAAATGTGAACCTTTTTGGCCCTGTATTTACCTGGTATTAACATCCATCTCTGGTGATCTGATCACAGATGTTAATATCAGATGTAACCAGGGTCACTGTGGTATCCGGTTAGCTGGGATTTATAAAAAAAAAAAAAAGAAAAAACCTTTAAGCATCAGAAAAGGTCACATCTTTGCCATATGGGCTAAATCCTCTTCCCTCTGTCTGCAGGTTGAGATTAATCTGAAGCGCTATCCCACCCCTTACCCAGAAGACCTAAAGAATATGGTGAAGTCAGTGCAGAACCTGGTGGGTAAAACCACTCACCCCCTCAACACTGAAAAATGTTCTTCTGGGACCAATATGGAGCTCCACAGCCAAGACAAGTATGAGCCCAAGTGGCCCATTGCTCCTAAGGAGGTAATGCTTCTTCATCTTACTTTGTCACAGTGCCTACTTGGGCTCATAGATCAAAGTCTCTGCAATTTGGCTACAAAGTGCTTTATATATATATATATATATATATATATATATATATATATATATATATATATATATATATATATATATATATATATATATATATATATATGTATAAAGGATAGATCAGACTCTGAATTTTGATTGGGCGAGCCACATTTGAAGCTGTTGAGGATTTTGAACAAGGGTCCAGGGATCTTAAAGTTGTTTATGGGTGCCAAAGCTAATGTAACTTTTGGGGTTGTAGTGGTTAATAAACAAAATGGCATGTAGTCGGAGCTACTTCTCTGTTTATGTATATGACTAATCACGCAAGAATATAAACACATATTATTGTCATACCATAGTGATTCAGGATAAGAAGGAAAAAAAAACACGTTTTGGATGATGGATTCATGATGTTCTTGCTATTATATCAATTTGCTGATTTTAAACAAACAAAAAAAGTTTCATAGTGTATCTTCAAGTTTTTTTTTTGGATATATACATTTTAGTTTAATACAATAATTTTAACATATTATGGTGATAATAAAAATAATAATACATCAATTTAATGATAATTAGTCATTTATTGTATTATATATATATATATATATATATATATATATATATAGTTATTAAATTATATTATATTTATTATATTATAATAATAGAATATTATAGGGTCATGAATCCCTGTTTTAGCACTGGTTAGCTCTTACCACAGATTTAAAAAATGATAAAAAAGTGGGCATGGTGCACTGCGGAGTGGAGTGGTAAGAGGGGAGACAGACAACTTTTGCACTCTGCATCGAAAACATATATATAAATATATATATATGTGATATTGAGGTGAAATGCTGTTGCACCTCTGATAACTTTAAAGGCTTATTCTGCGGTGTTTACAGTATATAAGCCTTTTTGATGGGTTGCACCAAGGAGCTGTAAAAACGCTTACACTTTATAATATAAGTGAATGAATCACATTTGTGCCGAACTCTTATTACAAAGTAAAAACAAACACTGTCCTTCGATCCATGAATATTTCTCTCAGTTACTGTACGTGGTCTCACAGTCTGAAGCATCTGTCATAGCAAATCGCTGTTGTGAATAATTAAGCAAAGCGTGTTCTCATAGGACAAGAACACACAGTCTAATGAATAATTAAGAGACACCGACATGTCAACAATGTACTGTAGTCCTTCGCCACAAATTGTGACGTCAGCACGATGTGGATTTTAAACCTGGAAGATGAAAATATCGCAAAAAAAGCTTAAAATTAACCTTCTAAAATGAACTTCTTCAACAATTAAAATTAACGGATGCTAACATTGTCTTCTATGATGTGTTACACAAACACCTCTGCTAAAATCTCAAATTTATTTTGTCATTGAATCATGAGACACTTTTAGATTAGTGTGTGTTCTTTGTAGGTGACAGAACGAGAGGTCAAAGACTTTTCGAAACTACCAATGTCCGAACAAGGTGTCATCCTCAACTCAGCCATTGACATCCCAAAACGCAAAGACAAAGAGGATCTGACCGAGAGCTCAGAAGTATGACTTTTTTCTTTTAATAATTTAAAGTTTTCTCTTTTAATTGTCTCTCTCTTAAATATTTATGCACAGTATTATATCAGGGTTGCAGCTTGTTTTAAGCTCAAAACAAATAAGGGATTTCCAAAGTCAATAATTTTAAAACAGAAGGATGAGAGTGTGTAATGAAATTCAGGCAGCAGTTTCTTTGTTTTTAAAGGCCTGGTATTTGCATCCTCGGTGTCTGAGTCAGTTCGGTTGCGTGTATAGAGAGTGTTGAGTAGTGCTGAGAGTGTTTGTTAAAGGTTAGCTGAACCTGCGGAGATAAAATACACAAAGATCAGTGCAAATGTTTCATCTCTCACAGCCAGCAACCCCCTTCCCCAACCGTCAGAGCTGCAGTGTTGTTTAGGACACAGAAAAACGACCAAGTCATTAACTTCGCCTATGAATATTAGAGAGAGCTGGAGCAATTAGCAGTGAATGTCACCGTAACCTTGTAGTATGCTTCATTTTTTACGAACTCGCTTTTAAAATATCCTACAATCATTTATTTACTAGAAATCTAGACCTGCAGTGTTTTACTTTAGTTTTATATCCTGTAGCACTGCTCCGAATACAGCTGGAAATCTTTTAGTAAACAGAAAATAAAGGTCAGCGTGAAATGACAAGAACACTCAGAGGATCCATTAAAGGTTCCTATATGAAAATATTAATTGAATTCAGGAATGCTAAGATGATTTGAGTAAACTATTATAAATCTCAAGGAATTATGCAAACACAGCTACATTCATAATTCATTCATTGATGCCAGGCTTTTTCTATGCTTGCAGTAGCTCTTTGTTTAGAATAGCATACAAGTGCATGGTGTATTGTGTCCATCGCAGCTTGGCTTCACACTGTATCCCCCCTTGGTCTCAGAGACCCCCCCGGCCAAACTGCGGAGCTACAAATATTCCTAATATTATCAGGGTTATCTGGACCTTGGGAGTACCAGTGCCATAAACCTCACGTATCTTACACATTCTTTTCTTTCTAGACCATGAAAATCCATTTTTGTTTGTTTGTTTGTATATATGTATGTATGTTTGTTTTGCTTAGATTTCTTTACACCGCGTCGTTCCCAAGCCGCATCAGCCAGAGAATACGAGCCTGGCCGTTACTTCCTCTTCCTGTTTCTGCCTCATAGTAAGTGGCTGAGAGACAAGACAGCAGAAAATCAGCTGAACATATGGGGTGGCTCATTTCAACTGCCTTCAAAGCAAATTCAATTCATTTTTTCAGACACCCCCATTGTGGGTGAAACATTTATTAAATACTTGCATGGGTTTGTTTCCCATAATGAAGTAATGAAGTCAGTGCTCGGATTACAGGGGGGCTAGATGGAACCGAGACCCCCAAGTTATCGTCATAGTCCCCAGATATCTCGAAACTCAGACTGTCCAGCAGCCTTGAAGTGTCATGTAAATTTCTTATTACAGCAAGAGATTGCTGTCTCTATGACATTTCAAAGAAATATTCTAATTTAAAATATATTGATGAATATTAAACAATAAATAAGAAATATTATAAAAGCAAAAATTTGTTAAAACTAAAGTTATAACTACTCACAATGCTTTGTCAGCAGCATATACTGTTACCACAGTTAGCCCTTTATTTCTGTGATTCTATAGATTAGGTTATTTTTTGAAAGCAAACAAAAAAATTGTCCTGTAGGTTTTTTTTATTATTATAATTTTTTTTAATCAAATGTGCTAAGGCTGCATTTTTTAAATCTAAAATACAGTAAGGCTGTAATATTTTGAAATATTTAAAACAATATAAAATAACTAATATAAAAATAAAATATTTTAATATATTTTAAAATTTTCTTGTGATGACAAATCTACATTTCCAGCAGCCGTTACTTC
This sequence comes from Cyprinus carpio, assembly GCF_018340385.1. Classification (NCBI taxonomy): domain Eukaryota; kingdom Metazoa; phylum Chordata; class Actinopteri; order Cypriniformes; family Cyprinidae; genus Cyprinus; species Cyprinus carpio. Next base: position 16,769,417 of record NC_056602.1, on the reverse strand, counting down.
AGTCTTCATTGTGGTTCTTTAGAAATCATTCTAATATGCTATTTTGCTGCTCAAAAACAGTTTTTATTATTATCGCTGTTGAAATCAGCTGTGCTTATTTGATATTTTTTCAGGATTCTTTGATGAATGCTGCTGTTCAAAACAACACAATTTATTTTAAAATATTTATTTAAATATTTTGCAACATTATACATTTACTTTTATAGATAATACTTTTATATTAAGATTTATAATAATATGTAATATTTATTTTCATAAAAAAATATTTTCTAAAAGAAATTTAGCTGCCATTTTGGTCAACATAATGTATCCTTTCTGAAAAAAATATGAATTATAAAATAAAAAAAAAAAATCTTACTGAATTCAAATATGGATTGATAGTGTATTAGAGTGCTTCTATTCCAAATATTGGGCTCCCCAAAATCTTTGGTATTATTCGAACACTGCACAACATGCATCAAATGGCCCACATGCTGAATTTTGTTCACAGTTCATTTAATACAAGTATGAAACCATTAGCCTGCCGCATCAATTTAAACAGTCACATTTCCTTTGACCTGTTGTGAGGGACCAATGCAGAAAAAAGACCAAATGAAAAGCAGAGAAGGGGAGAGGCGGCTGTTCTGAGAGAATCTTCTGATATGTGACTTCCCTCTTGCTCTGCTGCTGGTTGTGTGAGCCAGCCTGCTGATGTACAGTCAGGTCTGAGAGGTGTGAGTTTTGCCATAGACAGCTGTGAGAGAGCTGGAAGCAACTGATTTGCTCCTGGGAGATTTGACCAGACAAGCCAGGACAAGGCCTGTGAATCATAACAGTCTATGTATTACTAATGATGAATCTCAACTTGATGTTAAGGTGTTAGATCACACTCTGTTACTTCAGCTTTGTTTAACTTTGAGGTCATTTTAGGCCAGCGTTTGCATTTTAGAATCATGAAACTGTCACTGTAATATAAGAAAGGAATTGTTTTATTTAAAAGCTTTACAGAATCTAAATACTAGCTACTTAAATGTGTTTTTGCAGAGGTATTTCATGGTTTAGTTTACCTTTTTTTTTATTTTTTTTTTAACTGGAATCTCTTAAATTTATGCTGTCATCTGTCTTAATGGCTTAATGCCTAATAGAGTGTTATACAATATGCAATTAGGCAAACATATTTTCATATATCCAAAATTTTTGCAGTTAGCACAGCAACAGTTTTCAATATAATTAGATGTTGATTTACATTTATTGCCATTGTGACCTTAAATTGGATTATAAATGTAATTTAGTATAAGTTTTAGTATAAACAATTTGTGTTACTCGATCTCGTTTTTTTAAATGAAAGTTTGATTTGATTTGATTGCAGGGAAACCACACCCCACTCCCCTTGTGTTTTTCATTCCTTTATATTATTAGTTCACTACGAATTTGACACTTGTGTTTCCAGGACTCCATGGGAGGCTCCCCTAATGATATCCGAATTTCTGACATGCGGCCAACTTTGGTAGAGCCACCAATGTACAAACCAAAAGTTGTGTTACTGGGCAAGGAAAAAAAAGGTTGGTAAGACAAAGAAGCCTGTATAAATTAAAGTCAGCATGAAATCTATTTTTTAAATGAATGTTGTTGATTGTATTGTGAGCAATTCATTCTTTGACCTCATTTATTTTTAATTTTTTTAATATCATAACTATAATGATCTTCCAGTGAAATGGTCTCTTTGGTGACGTATTTCAGACTTCTCCAATTATTTAGTCAGCTAAAACTCATTACAATTGGCTGCAAGCACACATTCATATTTGCCTCCATCCAATCAACAACTAATAGATAAAAGTCCTTGGCCTACATTTTTTTAAATAATCTGTTTCACTCAGATGTGTCACAGTACAGAAGAAATGACTTGCAGCTTCTTCCGTTTCATCACAACATTTAACTCACAATCTTTCCCCCTCATTCTCTTTTAATGTTTATTAATAAAGTTCTTTTATTAAAAAATCCTTCTGTAAATCCTAAAATGCTTTGTGTGATTTCAGAGTTGTTGTGAGAAGCATAATAATTGGGGATTATTTTAGACAAAAATACAGTCATTTTTCATGCATATTAACTATTTTATCTTGTATACCTTTATACCTTTTATCTTTTTTCTAATGCATTCAGAGTCCACCGATGAGTCTGAGCCAGACAAAATGCATTGTTTGAACAACAGCGGATCATCTGCCACTTATTCCGACTACTCACCCTCCCAGGGATCATCTGGCTCCTCCAACCCACCTGGAAATGTCAGTAATCTGCAAACATCTGGGAAAGAGGGGCCATCACAGACTCACTGGACCAACAGGTTGGCAAGAATTTAATCACTGCCACTATTCATTTATATGAACTAACAGACCATCTGTGCGCTCATATGACATGACAGTTGATCAAACAGTTTAGATATCCAGCTCACTGACTTTTGGGTGGTCCAAAACTGACATTGTGTCACTTGAATAGTCTTGCAATAATCATCTCTGGCAATAATGCAAATTTATTCAAGCCATCAGTTCCATATTGTTTTCATTAACTGGCAATATTCATGAAATGCAGAACTGCATGTAATATTTGGTGTTCAGTACTATAGAGTAGGTTGCAAATCTGTGCCTTTGTAGGGGTGTCTATTATTTGCCTTTTTATGAGATTGAAGGTTTTCATTTTAAATTTCATATTTCTCTCCATTTTAATTAACAAGAAAACTGAAGACGGTTCTAGGTGAGCCTTATCTGTGCGTTTGTTTCTTTTAGCCCTCTTAGGGTGATTTTGGGTGTTATTGCACACATCACAATTTCTCTTTCGCTCAAAGTCACAAACAGCAGTATGCCTCTTGCTGTTATCTTGAATAAAGTGCAGCTGAAAATACGTCTCTGTTAATTACATTATATGTTTTCTAATTTTAGTACTGTTGAAAAACTTCAAAATATCACTAATTTCACTGCCTGTTCTTCAGAAGAGCTCATGGAGAGATTTCTGTTTTGATAGCATTGCAGAAGTATTACATAGGCAACATTTTATAAACACTGAAAATCTGTTTGATGAGGATGGCAGTCAACCACAGCGATATTTTTCTTGCATTTTTCAATTTAAACATAAATTAGACTATATTAAAAGAGTTGTAGGCTCAGTTAAATTTAATTTTCAATATTTCATCTCCAACATTACATGAAAGATTTTGTGAGCATCAGCTAAAATAAAGCAAAATACACAGAGCGATGAGGTTCTGTAGTGATAACCTAATAAATTTGGGCTGTACTCAGATGTTGCAGATTCAGTCCCATGAAGGAATGAACAAGGAATTAGACATTTACTAAGATTTCAGTGCTTTACTTGTAAAGTATGCATGTAAAGTCAATTTTTTATATTATAAGAGGCTTATTGACTTTGTCTTGAGGGTCTACAGGGGCTTCCGGTTGTTCTTTTAAATGCACCACATTGAATATGTATATATAAACGAATCATAGAAGTGGTGTTTTCAAGTCATTGCATTTATAAATTCTATTTAATGTTTTTTATCAATTCATATATATATTAGAATTTTATGATATCGAATATGCTTGTCATATCAGCCCGTGGCCATATTCTTGTTTATACATTTCTTTTCTATGTGCACTGATAAAATCTCAAATGTATTTTGTCTGAATACTTCAACAGGCTGGCTCAGTCTTTTCCAAAGCCTATTGAAAGTAAGCCCCTTCTGAGCCAGAGGGAAACACCTCCTTCCAGCACGCTGCAGCAACGAGGTGAGAGGCGGCCACTGAGCGACACCTTCGACAGCTGGAACGATGCCCCCCACTACGATAACACGGGTTTCGTTGCAGAGGAGACGCCTCTTGACACTCCAAGCAGCAGCGCTGGAAACCCCATGCTAGGCTCAAAGCCCCGGAGTGCCTCAATGGCACATGGCCGGCGGCCTCTCATGAGACAAGAGCGCATTGTGGGAGTTCCTCTAGAGCTCGATCAGTCGCAACTCACTTTCCACACTGTTCGCACCACCCCTGAAACTGAAGTGCCTCCTCCCTCTAACCCCTGGCAGAACTGGACGAGGACTCCCAGTCCCTTCGAGGACAGGACAGCTTTCCCTTCCAAGTTGGAAATTACTCCAGGCAACAGCCCCAATCCTGATCGTAAGGACTTCGAACAGGAGATGATGGAACTACCCGGCACTTTTCCCTCAACTAGAGCCTGGGGGTTTCTGGACTCTACGGACTCAGGGATGGGACGAGGTCATCCCAACATTTCTGCGCATGTCCAGGGTGTAAAAGAATCGAACAAATTAGGCACTATGGTTCTTAGCAAGAGTTCTGAAAGACTTTCGCCAATGATGAAGGAGGTAAAAGCGAAATTTAAGAAATCTCAGAGCATAGATGAAATCGATATGGGGTCGTACAGGGTTTACAGCATCCCCTTGGACAGCTACAGTTCTAGCATAGAAAACCAGGGAAGTGTTGATAGAGCAGACCTCCCTGTACCTCTAGAACAGAGCATGTCCAGGAGCCAGTCTGCTCCAATGCTGGACGATGATCTGGATGGCTTTGGTTCGAAAAGCTCTCAGCAACAGAAACCTGCCATCCCAAAGAAAGTTTACCATTTTGACCAAAGCTTCAACCCACAAAGAGCCATGGATCTTATGAAAGCGGAGAGGAGAGTTCCTCCACCATTCCCCAATGCCCCTGAATATGTAAACCAACCTGGGAAGACATTGTCAAAGGAACTGGTGAGCCCAAGAGGCTACCGAGGCTATCCACCGATGGAACAGATGTTTTCATTTGCTCAGACTGCAGTCACCGATGATGCCATCAATCCACAGCTCTCGGTCCAGCCCCAGCGCTCCAGGCCGGGCTTCCTGAGGCGCGCTGACTCTCTGGTAAGTTCGACAGAGATGGCGCTGTTCCGCAGAGTAGCTGAGAACCAAGAACTGCAGCTGGCAGAGCACTACAACAGGTCTCAACAGAGCATGCTGGAACAACAGAACAGCTTGGCTTCCATCACTGACACCCAGTTCCACAAGAGAAATGGTAGGTATGACGAAGATTACTCGTCTTATCAAGAACCCAAAAAGCCCATCATGGGTTACCCCACCAAGAGTCTGACACAACGTCGCCCCCTGTCTGCACGGAGCTACAGCACAGAGACATATGGGGCATCTCAGGCAAGGCCAGTGTCTGCCCGACCCACCATGGCTGCACTGCTGGAGAAATTGCCTTCAGATTACAATCTTAGTACATGCACTGAGAAAAGCCCTGAAGCTGACATGAAGATGAGACCTGTCCCTCAAAAACAAGAGGACCCGACCTCCAAAATGCCAGTAGATTGGAGACAGCAGCTGCTTAGACACATTGAAGCAAAGAGGCTAGACCGGGTGAGTAAGCAAGCTTCGCTTTTTGTTCTTCTATGTACTGTGTTTGTTAGCTTGGATTTTATATTACCTCACAATATTCTCAAGAAATAAATTAAACCATTATTTGGTTCTTTTATTCTGTCTTTATATAATTGTTGAGATCTCAATAACCAATGTTTTATATAATATGTTTAGAGTACACAAAACTTAAATGAAGGCTTTTTAGACACATAAACAGTGGGGTGAATCTCATGTAAACTATCAAGAAATGTCTGGGACATATTTCAGCCCAAAATTAAAAGAAAATAAAAGAAAATTATATTCTGCCTAAAAAATTGAAGTTTTTTCTTAGGACCAATATAGTTTTTTTATATATAATTTTCTTAAAATGTTGGCATTGTTTTCATAAAAAGTAATCAAACTCTCCCCTTTCTCAAAAAACATTATATTTAAGAGTAAAAGATTAAAATTAAACAATATGTTTTATTAAAACGTATTTTACAGTATAGTAATGGTATTTTTTTTTCACATTAAAGTAATTTTTCTCACTTTTACTGTAATGATAATTATGAAGAAAAATTTATTGACCTGAAAATAATAGTCACAATGCCAGAAATCCTCAAATTGCTTCAAATTCTTTCCGCAAAATATAATTTATTTCTTTTTTCTTTTTAACTGGGGTGGAATTTGACCCTGACATTTCTTTCCTGAGATTCACCCAGTTACATGCCTTTGTTTCTGTGTAAGTGGATTACAGTACTTCAGCATACTTCATTGTTCACGTAATTTAGTCCTACACTGCTCCTATTAATATTCTGTAAACGTAACCGCTGTGTATCACTAATGTGTCACATGGGCAGTAATGACGTTCTGTTGTTGTTCTGTTTGTCAAGCTTACTCACTCTGTTGCAGCAATGTGCAGTCCAGTGTATCCCCAGCCACAGCCTTTTGACCTTTCTGTGTGGCACACCCATTCACTCATGTCATGTGGTTGTTTCCCTCCAATCAGAGCGCTGTCCTTAAGCACAACACAGTAAACTTCGGCATGCTGTACTCTGGAGGCTATGCTGCACCGCATGCCAGCAGAAGCATGACAATAAACTTTTACAATAACACAAAGCATGAAAACCAAACAACTCAGTGGCTACCTCTACCGAATGTGAGTATGAAGCAACTTCAGCCCCAGTTTCAGCATGAAGAAGTAAAACATATATGAACATAACATCTCCTATGAAGACTTTCTTTTTAGATCTCTCTCTTTTGAGCGGCTTCTGCTTTAACTTCTAAAACAGTGGTAATATAATAATTTTAGCACTTTTTTTGTACACTACAATAGCCTTTTTATAAGGCAGACCATCTAACACATTTCACAGTTTAACACTAATCTAACACTTCACCTGTTCTGAGTTCCAGGCTAGACACTGTCTCCCACTGTGATGTTAAACATATATAGGTGTTTTCTGTTGCATGTGCTCAGTCTTTGTGTTTGGTCTATGCACTACAGTCTTCCTCTGTCTTTAACTCACAGAACAAAGCAATCTGTGACCGACAGTAGAGATACGTTTATGAAAGGCCTTCTTGATCCTTTTAAAATTACACCAAATATCAAATATAATTACTTATATTTTAACAGTCAGGGTTGAATTCACTAAATATTATTCTTAATATCTGTGTGCACAGTTCACCAACCTCTATTTACTTATTCATCAACAAGTGTTTGGTGAATACTGTAAGAGAATAGAGGATAGTGAACTACACAAAATTGAGTCCTACCAGGTGCTGAATTAGCACTGCACCATGAGTATTTGTAATTTCTTTTAATGCAAACATGCCTTTTTGTAAATTAGTTTCAATTAGTTTAGTTAAATTGGTTAGTTATAGTTTTTAAGTGTTTTTTTTTTCTTCAAATAAGCGCAGTATTTATTTGATGCAATTAACTGCAATGAATATTTAAACAGATTATGTGTCGAATTGTTATCATTAAAAGCATTTTGCTTCATCAAATAATAATCATATATTGGAAGGTCATTTTAACTAGACATATATGCAGATATACTGTGTAGTTAAGTGTTATTTCAGCATTTTAAAGTGTCTGATTTTCAATGGTTGTGTAATTGGGTTAATTATAGTGGGCTGTGCTTGTTGTATATAGTTAGTTGAATAAACTCAGAGTAGATTTAGAGTTGACAAAACCCAAAAAATATAAATAAATAAACAAACCTGGTTCAGTGAGCTCACAATACTTGCTACAAATTTTCTCTGTCAACGCAGGGATTGTTCAGAGTTTTTTTTTTTTTTTTTTTTTGTTTGTTTTTTTAAACTGTTAATAAGTTTAAGAGATAGTTGTGAAAAAAAATATATTTTGAATTTAAATGCATTTACAAGACTGAAAGAAATTCCACTGCCACAAAAGTTTGAGAGACCAGCTTAAAGACAATATTTGAATGTATCAATAGAAGTGAATCAACTGAATTTATTCCATAAAAAGATTAAAAGTAAACACACAAGCTTAGTAATTTTAAAAGCTTTATTCATTCTTATGTTTTTACTTGTGTTAAATTATATTAAATTAAAAGTTTAATATTTATTGTCAAAATCTAATTGTTTTTGCATAATGCATTAAGGATATAATATAAATTATATATTATAAATAATTAGCTGTTAAGTGTTACCATTGCAATGAACAATGCTAAAAGCCAGTTCACCTTCTTGACTTGAGCGCTGAAAAAACTTCAGTGGTATAGTCACTGAAACCAGATTTGTGCAACAGGCCTAGAACCGACTCACAAAATTGGGAATTTTACCATGCAAAATGCCTTTACATTTTGTAAAAGCAGTGTCATTCTAGACCGCCTCTTGAATTCTGCTTGCTGACAGCACTATATCCTTTCAGACACCTTCACAACAGAGCAATATTTTAGATAATGGACAAGAAGTGGTTTCCCCAAGTAGCCAGTGGGCCCCGTATTCACTGGGACGAAGAGACGTGCCACCAGAGAACATGAATATCATTAAAAAGGTATTGATTATGATAAGAGTATTTTTACAATTCTGTGTTTTCGATACAGGATGTACTAAGGCTGGGCAGTAAATTGAATATATTCATGATAATTGTAAATATTAAAACACTGTAAAGATTAAAACATTTTAATGTATGTTTTTATTTGGCCATTAAGTTTCCTAAAAACTACATTATCACTGAAGTGTAAGTTTGATGTATTTCATGTGTTAAATTTTTCTAGTTAAAACAAAAAAACAAACAAACAAAAAAAAAAAAACACATTGGGGCCTGTAAAATATTTTTTAAAAGATAATAATTCTATTCAGCAAGGATGCATTAAATTGATCAATTATTTAAATCATTTTTTGTAACTTTTCATATATAATATTAAGCAGCACAACTATTTTCAACACTTATATAAAAAATGCTTCTTAAATCAGTAAATTAGAATATTTTTGGTTACATAAATACAGTTTCTTTGAGCACAAATAAAGCAAAAGTTATATATATATATATATATATGTGTGTGTGTGTGTGTGTGTGTGTGTGTGTGTGTGTGTGTGTGTGTGTGTGTGTGTGTGTGTGTGTGTGTGTGTATATATATATATATATATATATATATATATATATATATATATATATATATTAACAACTCAAAATAAAAAACAAATCTTATTAATAATAATATCTCTACTTGGTCTCAGATAATAAGATAAATTGTCACTTTCTCACCTCTAAAATTATCCCTTTTTTTCTCCATAAGCCATGCTTGCACTGAAATGATTAATTGCATTAGTTTGGATCTCATTATAGTTTTATTATTTCCACAATGTGTTTTTAGAGAGACACCCACATGTCTCTAAGTATTAAACCCTGTCATGTTCTACTCTTTAGTTTCCTCTGGCTTAACCTGTTCTCTGTGAGATAGACATCTCTGTTATATCGTGATTGCCATGTTAATTTTTTCAAATGCCAGGGTTAATTACTACCTGCTGTCGTGATTCATTTCACAACGCATGTTCTCGCTCGGTCTCCTTAGCAACCTCAGTCTATCGGTGAATGTCTTTAGGTTGTCGCTCAATATTGTGGAACATTTTGCTTCTGCTGACACATTTAGTGTTATGAAGAAAAGTCTAATTAAATTAATACATCAAATAGGGAAATCAAAATGTCATAAGGTCCTGTGTAACTAATACATGTCTTTGTGCCTGTTACGATATGAAGGAGCTTGCCATCTGTATGAAGTCTACATCATTAAAGGTTTGCCTAATGTTTGCCCACAGCCTGGTGTTCACAATCCCCATCAACAACAGACTATGATGATAACCTCTGCCAACCATCCCCACCGGACGGCCCGTGACCAGCAGTATGAGGGGGCCATCAACAAGGTGTCCATCCAGCAGTACCAGTCCCCTCTGCCCATGCCCATCACCACCACCAGCCCCCGGCCTCAGAGTGCCCGCTGCTTCATCCAGACTAAAGGCCAGAAGAGTATGGATGGCTTTCCAGAGCAGGTACAGGTCATCTCTCAGAATACATTCAAATAAAATGGCAAGAAATGGACTGTTGCAAATGGATGCAAGAAAGAAGATCAACTGACCCTTCGCAAAGACCCACCCCCTTAGTTACTTTTGCTATGTCCGACACGTATGGCCACGGGTCTGAAATTATTAGGTGCTTGGGGCAAAAATGACCCTGTACAATTAAACTAAATCTATTAAGGATGTCACAAATAAAGTGAAAATGAAATTAAAAGTATCAATTACGGCATTAAATGTAGATTTGCTAATGATGCATCAAATTATGCGTTTTTACAGTGTTCTGCATTATAACAAATCACACATGATTCTGTTGAGCTTATGAATGCAGCACATGCTGAGTGATTTCTAAACTCAAACAACAAAGTGGAAATGTACTTATGTATGATGCAAGTAAGAGATTCATTTGACATTGTAGGCAGCTTTATTGATTAAAACGGGAGAGTTTTTTGAGCGTGCTTAAACCCACGCTAGACTGAAGTCGGTCATGTTCTATGATAATGTAAATGTTCTTTGCTTGCTTTTTGTATATGTGGTTGTTATTTGGTTTTTTTTTTTTTGTGGTTTAATACCTGTTTGGATAAGTTTAATATTTGAGCTCAGATTATAAAAAGACAAAATAATTTATTATCCTACTTGATGTCTTAACCAATTGATGTGTTTGTTACTACATACCTCCGGTAGTTTCAAGTCAGTCAGATCATTGCACACTGAGATACGTGTTTCCATGTGTTCACACTGTCTGGTGGCCATTTTGAAATTTAAGCCTTTATTTTGGGTACGTTTCCCTACTTACTGTAAAATTAATAGATTAATGTTCAGACTTATGCATATTATAACCTGGAACTTGGATGTTGGGAAACAATGACAGTTAGATCCAAAAGATAGTTTTAGCAACACAGCACAGATGCTACAGAACACAGTTAGCTGACTAGCTGTATAAGATTGTGGCCTACACTAATATATTACTTCACAGGCATTGCTGGCTTGTACTTTTAAATCCATAATATTATAAATTGTCAGTTTATTGCTGGTTTGTGGTTTCATATTTTTAATTTATTTCAGATTTCATATTATTTTAAGGTGAGCACTACTATGAAAATCACACAGCTTCAGTGTGACATCAATAAGAAAAAGTATAATTTCATAGATATTGTTAATAATAGTTGTACATAATAAAATATGTATGAACATAATACATGATCTAGATTCATTTAGCAAAATATTGTCATTTTAATAAATATTACATGAAATTTATAAAAAAAAATTGCTGCTCCAATTAAGCTCAGTGTGCTCCCTTTAAGCTCTTCCACATTGAACGTCTAAGTAAATACATACTTTAAATATAAACTGATGGCTGTCACTTGAGTTAATCTTTATAAAATGGTTAATAACTTTTCACAGCTTTAAGATAACAAAATCTAGACATAACTATAGTTTATGCCCAAAGATGAAAGAGGCAAATCGTCCATTCAAAGAAGGAGCCAACAGAAACCTGTCATATCTGTGCGGGGGGAAAAAAACGGCTAAAGGCTGGAATACACTACACGACTTTTAACATTTGAAGAGATTTTTAAAACACCAGGCATCATGCACTTACCGACTTTGTAAATACTCACAAAGGAAAACTGGGCATCATACACTAAACGACTGAGGATCTGTGATCATACACTACGTAATTTTCTATTAAATATGTTCTTTTCTATTAAATAACTAAAATCTGCAGACTGGCTCTGACCTTTTGGCATCTTCTCCAGACTGTAAATCTGTGGAAAACCGGGGCAAAAAAATGTGTAGTTTATTCCTTGTGTATCCTTAAGAATCCATTTAATAAGAGGTTTCATAATGAGGCTAGTTTCTGTGTTCATCTCCATGAATGAAATGTTCTATTGGTTTGTTTTATTTGATTTTTGAACATGTGTTATTTGGCTGAACGTGGACTAGTCTAGATGTTGCAATGTACTTAAATGACAATTCACTATGAATATATAACTGATCAAATTGAATGCCTTGTTGCTTGATTTTAGTGTTCTGTTTTTTTGTGATTGACTTTGTACTTTCAAATAAAACTTATTTCAATTATTCTTTAAAAAGTTTGTTTAAAATAAACAAGAATTTTTAATAAAACATGATGTGAGCTTAATAGGAACAGGGGTGTGCTTAAAGGGTACAATTAATAAGACTTTATGTGATGTTAGTCTTTTTGCATTTAATGATGTACTTCATCTTAATTGAAATGCTTTTGTCATTTAAAATAAAATTACATATTTTTGTGTGAGAGATTAATATTTTATTACAACCATGTCTTGTACTGAAACCAATATCTTGTGCACTAAAAATTTACATCTTGTGTACTAAAAATGTAGATTTTGGTGAGCGGAATTGGTACGTTTACCCCTAATTTATGTGCTGTTTGAATAAACTTGGAAATGAAAGCGTTAGAATTAATAAATTACAATGTTTTTATTAAATCATGATCATGTTATATACAAATTCAGTCGTATAAATTCAGCTGAGTCCTTAGCCATCTTCAAGAATCGGCTTAAAACACATCTCTTCCATATTTATTTGACCCTCTAACTTTAGCACTCACTATTCTAATTCTATTCTTTAAAAAAAAAATCTAACTAGCTTTCTAATCTTTTTGTATTCTGTTTTCTTTTCATTTATTATACAATTAACAAAAGCAAAAAAAAGACCTCTAACACTAGCTTGTTCTATTCTTTTTCTATTCTATCTGTTTTTTTTTTATTTATTATATTATTTAAAAGCCCTTGCTACGTGTACTGTGTTTAAGCTAACTGAGACTTGTTATAGCACTTATATATCATTGCTCTTTTGTTGATTTTGATTGCTTCCATTGTCCTCATTTGTAAGTCGCTTTGGATAAAAGCGTCTGCTAAATGACTAAATGTAAATGTATTAAAAATATTTTGTACATAACACCCATATCTGGTTCTTATGGAAGCCTTTTTCTGCCAGTGAATTAAAAAAAGGGTAATTGGACAGAATTAGTCAGAGTTAGCTACGATGTATAAACTCGCAATTGCGAGAAAGAGTAAGAAATTGTGAGATAAAAAGTCGTAATTACTATGTTTTATTTTTATTCAGCAGGTACCATATGTGCTTGGCTAAAAGAAATGTACATTGCTTTTACATTTAGTCATTTAAAAGGCGCTTTTATCCAAAGCGACTTACAAATGAGGAGAACGGAAGCAATCAAAATCAACAAAAGAGCAATGATATGCAAGTGCTATAACACGACTCACTTAGCTTAACGCAGTACACGTAGCAAGGTTTTTTTGTTAGAGGCCTTTTTTGCTTCTGTTAATTGTAAGTCTATAATAAATAAAGAGAAAACAAATAGAATACAAAAAGATTAGAGAAGCTAGTGTTAGTTCCCTTTCAGTCGGTCACTACGAGTCTCATCGGCCTCGTTGACACTCCAGGTCTTGATGCCCAATTCTGATTTGTTGCCTATATCCGATTTTTTTGGCTGTCCGTTTACATGTTCTTTCAATTGCGACCCATATCCTATTCATGTGTTTACACTTGCCATACCATCTGAAACATTGCGCATTCGTTGTTGTCATTTACTGCCCCCCCATGTGCTTCCTCTTGATAATATTGTGACCTATGCTGACAAAACGAGTCACAATGAGCAATTAAAAAAAAGACATTCTCCATTAAAAGACTGAGCCAAAAAATGACTGAGCCACACACGTTTGAAGTCGATAGAGTGAAGTCCTCCATCTTTTCTTATTATTAATTACTATATTAATAATCAAAATACAGTTATTTTTTATTTTATCTTTGCTATTCTTAAATAAGAACAACAACAACAACAAAAAAAAAACAGAACAAATAACCTAGAAATAAACAAATAATGCATACCGTTATCATTTTATATCTAATCTAAAGCATTCATGTATGAAAAACAAATAATCAAATGTCAAAATAACTTAAGCGTGTTCATTACAAATAAATTGATTAAAACTACAAAAGCAGTTCAATGAAGTGCAGCGAGTGATCCCCTCTTTTCTTTTGTTGTTAGATTAACATTATGATAACATGATATTTGACGTTCTACTGTAATGCTCTAATATAATGTTACACATCAGATGTTTTCCCCCAACAGTTCCCAAAGCATTCACTTAAGATAGAACAGATGATGTTTGCGTGAATACTGAAATACTGTAATTCTGTATATGTGTGTATTTATCGGGATTGGGTTATCGGGATCGGGTTATATGCACGCTCTTCGGATGACAGTCAGCGCGAGAAGCGAGCAGAGAAAAGGTAATCCTCTCAGAAAATGTACAAATTTACACTGTCATAGAACAGATCCGATCTGTGTCACATATGAGCAAAAAATCAGAATTGGGTCACAATTAACTGGCAGTGTAAACGAGGCCATCTTGATCGACGAATTGGGATCTCACTTCCATAGACCAATCTACTTCAAATGTAAACTAAACGAGCTAATGCACACTGTCATGAGATGATTACATCGAGCTGCCGCTGATGACAGCGTGAGCATAAACCAGCTTTTCACTTCGGAGCTGAGCTACAAAATCATTCTGCTCCTGCAAACAACCTTCGTGTGACGACAAGTTCAACGCACTCCGAGGGAGCTTTTGTTTTGTGGATGGTGCTTCAGAGGTCTCAGCACCTAAAAGAGCATTTACCTGAAAGAGCTTATTTCTCTAAAAGTGCTTTGTAAAGACGACAGATTGTCTTTTTAAAGATGCCGTTTCTCCTCTGCATTTCTGGATGCGGTTGTTACCTGGCGGGTGATGATCACAATTGCTACTACTCATCACGATTGCCCTACTCATGCACCCTCTGCCCAGACGTGGAACCTGCGTTCCACCTTGCTGCCCCACTGCGGGTACGACAGTTGTTCCGCTGGTCCCACTTGCAGGGTATCTGAGTGCCTGGCTAAGTGCAACCCGGCCCGTCTCGCTGGCTCCTGCAGCTCATCAGCCTCGGCTATGCGATTCAGGTCATCTGGCGTTCCCCCTTATTCAGTGGCATCCGCATCATGACAGTTAAGGCGGCCAAAGCTCCTGTCTTGTGGGTGGAGATCGTAGTCCTACTGGCAAGGGACATGATAGAGCTGGTCCCTACAGTCAATATGGAGACAGGGTTTTACAACCCCTACTTCATTGTACCCATGAAAGGTGGTGGATTACGACCAATCTTGGACCTGCGTGTCTTGTACTGGGCCCTTCACTGGCTACCGTTCAGAATATTGACACAGAAATGCATCTTCAAATGCATCCGTCCCCGAGATTGGTTTGCAGTGATCGACCTGAAGGACGCATACTTTCATGTGTCGATCCTTCCACACCACAGACCATTTCTTCGGTTTGCGTTAGAAGGACATGCATATCAGTACAAGGTCCCCCCGTGTCTTCACGAAAGTTGCGGACGGGGCTCTTGTTCGGAGGGGGCTCAAACCTTCACCCTGTGGTCAGACCTTGCATTTCTCCAGGCAGGAGTGCCCCTAGAGCAGGTCTCCAGGCATGCTGTGGTTTACACGTATGCCTCTACCACCGGTTGGGGGGCCACGTATGACAGGCATGCAGTGCCGGGGGTTTGGACGGGCCCCCAACTACACTGGCACATCAACAGCTTAAAATTGTTAGCAGTGCACCTTGCCTTGAACCATCTCAAGGGGCGCTTATGAGGCAAGAACATGCTGGTCCGGACAGACAACACTTGTGACCGTTGTGTACATCAACTGACAAGGTGGTCTGTGCTCCCATCGCATGTTGCAACTCGCCCGCCACTGGAGTTGGATGGTTCTGAGGTCACTTCGAGCCATTCACGTTCCAGGTCTGCTCAACTGTCCGGCTAACAGGCTGTCACGAGCTGCACTCCTGGGAGAATGGAGACTCCATCCCCAGAGAGTCCAGCTGATTTGGAGTTGTTTTGGAGCCACTCAGGTAGACCGGTTTGCCTCTCCAGAAACTGTGCACTGGCTGGCTGCAGGGCCTGCACAAATATACGTTTCCCCCAGCGAGCCTTCTCACACAGACATTGTGCAAAGTCAGGGAGGACGAGGAGCAGGTCCTGCTTGTGGAGCCTTACTGGCCCACTCGGACCTGGTTCCCGGAACTAATGCTCCTTGTGACACCCCTCCCTGGCAGATTCCTCTGAGAAGGGATCTACTGACTCAGAGATGGGGCACCCTGTGTCACCCATGTCCAGACCTCAGGAAACTTCATGTCTAGGTGACCTACCCCAAGAGGAAGTTGACACCATCACTTTAGCATGAGCACCATCTATGAGACATGCTTACACCTTGAAGTGGAACCTGTTCGTCGAGTGGTGTTCCTCTCGCCGAGAAGACCTCCAATTAGAGTCGTGCTGTCCTTTTTGCATCAAGGGTTGGAGCGAAGGCTGTCTCTTGGGACCCGACTCTAGTGCTCAGAACACCATAGCAAGGTTCATTTGAGCCCTTGCAGTTAGTTGAGCAAAAGTTTCTTTCAATGAAAGCTCCTGGTTGCATTGGCCTCCATCAAGAGGTTAGGGGACCTGCACGCATTTTCGGTCATCGAATCGTGCCTAGAGTTTGGGCCGGCTGAATCGTAGGTAATCCTGAGGCCCCAGCCTGGCTACGTGCCCAAGGTTCTTACTATCCCCTTCAGGGATCAGGTACTGAACCTGCAAGCGCTGACCCCGGAGGAGACAGGCCCAGCCCTAGCTTTGCTCTGTCTCGTCCACACCTTGAGAGAGTACGTGGACCGGACACAAAGCTTCAGGACCTCAGTTCAGCTCTTTGTCTGTTATGGAGGCCCGCAGAAGGGGAATGTCATCTCTAAGCAGAGGATGGCCCACTGGATAGTGGATGCCATCACCTTGGCTTATCAGGCACAGGGTTTGCCCTGCCCCCTCAGGTTTCGAGCTCACTCAACTAGAAGTTTTGCATCCTCCTGGGCCCTGGCTCGTGGAGCCTTGCTGACAGATATTTGTAGAGCTGCAGGCTGGGTGACCCCGAACACATTCTCTAGGTTCTAAAGTCTTTGTGTTGAGCCGGTATCCTCCTGTGTTCTCACCTCAAACAGGTAGAGGCACCGAGAGGCCCCAGTTTAGTGTCAGCTTGCTAAAACTGCTCCGGAGTGTCCGTACTGTAGACCCTGTTGAGTTCCTCCATCCCCTCGGCAGCCTGACCATGCAGAACATTTGGTGCCAGGCCCTCACTTGAAGAATCCGTGAAAACCGGTAGAGGGAAGGGTTCAATATGTAGAGACCTAAGTGGATCCCATATGTGTAAAGTCCACAGTATAGCGTGACTCGTAGTGACCGACTGAAAGGGAGTACTGAAGGAGGGAACAGAGATGTCACGTCCCATCACCATGGCTGCTATACCACCGCTGGGCGGCCTGGTTACCAGCTCGACGACTCAGCGAAAACCTTGTATGTGCTTATTTATGCTCATGCTGTCATCAGCGGCAGGTGGATGCAATCATTGCATGCCAATGTGCATTGGCTCATTTTGTTTACACTCGAAGTAGATTGGTCTCTCGAAGCGAGATTCCAATTTGTCGGTCACAACGTGATGTCTCCGTTCTCTCCTTCTGGGATGAGGGTTACATATGTAACCGAGAAGGTTTTTTTTTTTTTTAAGAAAACAAGCATTTAGTAAATGAAAGTCTTAGTTTACCCAAAAATGAAAATTAGGCTGCGTTTTACCCCTGAGGCATCCTAGGTGTATATGACGTTCTTCTTTCAGACGAATCCAGTCAGAGTTATATTAAAAATTGTCTTTGATCTTTCAAGCTCTATCATTGCAATCAGCGGGTGTTGCATTGCTTCAGTCCAAAAGAAGTGAAATAAAAATTTCCCCCGGAACTGCTTCCGTTTACAACAGTGAGTGCAAGCTAGATTCAAGTGATTATTATGTTTTGAATATGGATATTTTTTCTGAAAAAAAAAAAACTACAGGTGGGCTGTGTTCACCCCCGGAGCCATGTGAGACATTTTTTTAATGGAAGGGCGCTTTTTATTTCACTTCTTTTGGAATGACTGCTCACTGCCAGGATAGAGCTTGAAAGATTAAAGACAATTTTTTAATATAACTCCGACTTGATTGGTCAGTAAGAAGAAAGTTATATACAACTAGGATGTCTCGGGAGTGAGTAAAATGCAGCCTAATTTTTATTTTTGGGTGAACTAACCCTTTAATAGAGTGCAAGTCTAAAAGGGAAATTTTCTGACCATTTTCTTCTCAGAATTGTGAGTTTATGTTATTAACATTTTGGCTGTTTATTTGTACTTTTAAAGCACGTACTGTTATTGAGGCAAAAGTCATTAGTTAATGGTTTGTTAATGGTAAGAATTGGACCTTAAAATAAAGTGGGACTGAATTGTGAGATAAAAAAAATTGCAGTTTAACTTTTGTTATTCTGTAGCAATGCTTGTATAACCATAGATATCTTTGAGTACAATATGCGTCAAAAGACTAAACATCATAGTTTTCAAATATACCTCCATTTTCACAGATGACACTACAACACGAAAATAGCATTTTCAAATTTATCCACTTGGGAAGAGTGTTTCAAAAAGCTGAAGTGTCTACAAAAATGACATCTCAATGTGGATGGAAGGCCAAAACGCAGATAAAGAGATGTATTTTCAAATGCATCCAGATGAATGTAGACGTAGCCTTAAATCTGAAATTCTGTTTTATGTTGTTGACAGCTCTGTGTGAGGATCGAGAAGAACCCTGGCCTTGGTTTCAGCATCTCTGGGGGAATCAGTGGACAGGGAAACCCCTTCAAGCCCTCGGACATGGTAAGACCATTTCACGCTCAGTTTTAAAGGACAGAGCATAATGTACAGTAATATGCTAATTTCAGCATTTTATTCTCAGAAATCACATTAAAATGATGCTTTATATAGAACAAAATCAAAGCCATCTCTCTTCAGTTAGTAAAGTGTGTCTCTCAGTAGAGTTACCATGGAAACATGCGCTACTGCAATGCACAACCTTGCACACCAGCTGACTGCATTACCTTTTAACCTTTTCATGTCTTGGCAACATTTGGCGATAGTTAAAACAAAAGTGTTTTGTGACTCAGATATTGCTGAAGCATATGAAAAAAGACCATGTTTCCATTTCATGTGAAGCTGTATGCTAGGAATCTGTATTAATATCATACTGTGTTTAGATTAAAAGTGTCGTTCTTTTTTCCCCATAAATTTTTCAGCATAGCATAAAGACTGCTTGTGTTGAAAATTGTTGCTTTGGGGTTCTTCTAACAAGCCGAATCCCTGTGAGCCCTGAAGAAATGATGTAAAGTTTGGTGGACTCTCAACATGTGGCGCCAATAATAAGACTTAATATGTGTTGACATGGCACATACTGATGGGTCCCACATGTAATTTTAATCTTTATGCTTTATAATCTCTGCCTTGATACCAGCACAAAAACAGTCACTGACAAAACTCTAAAAAAGGTTTTAATCTTTTTATATTTGTTTTTCAGTTTAACATTTGCATTTACTTATAAAAGGTAATACTTTTATAGATGAAGGTAATTGTTTCATAGATTGCCTTTGAATTTATTAGAAAAAAGACAGAGAAACAAAAGAAAATCTAAATCCAGATTAAAAGGCAAAGATTCTAAACCATAGTCACCATGTGGTTCCTAACCTCATATCACTTTTGACTTATAGGGTATCTTTGTTACTAGGGTACAGCCTGATGGACCTGCCGCCAACGTTCTTCAACCAGGGGACAAAATTCTGAAGGTAACACTGTTCTCCATCACATTGTCCCACAAGTTGCGACAATGCATCTTCCGCCACACTGCCAGTGGAGGGCTTTGCATGTGGCATTAAATGTCCAGTGTGTTTGTGTGTGCGTCTATGTTTGTGTCTCAAACAAGTGAGCATGGACCTCTGTTGTTATGTTTGACCTACTTTGACATGCGTTATTGTTCTGATGTTAAAAAACAGATTCTTATAACATTTTGTCTTCCAAGTCAGTTAAATGGCATGAAATATATTTGACATTCTAAAATATAAATTGATGAATTTTATTAATCATATATTACAAAATGAATGTAAATCAGTCAAACAGACTAATCCACACCACCAACTATCTTAATTTACATATAACTTTGCGATGCAGATTGAATCTGGATCTTGAATCTTTTTAGTGAAATATATAGTGGACTATATACCTTCACCTCCCAAAAATGACTAAATATTATTATGATTATTATTATTAGCAATATTATTATTATTTTTAACAATTTACAGTAAGTTTTAATTTGTTAAAATTAGTTAAACAATACTTGCACAACATTTATTATTATTAATCAATGTTAATGTCAACATTTACTGATACATGTTTAAATTAAAATTTTATATTGTGAACTAACATGAACAAACAATGAATTATATTTTACTAATTAACATAATGATTACATGTAAATATATTGCCCATGGTTCATTTTATCTAGCTAATGCATTTAACATATTGTAAATTGTTACCTATTTCTTATTATTATCAGTGTTGAAAACAGTTATGTTGCTTAGTATTTTTATGGAAACCGTGATACATTTTTCTTTGATTAATAAAGTTCTAAAGAATAGCATTTAAAACACTGTAAATGTCTTTCCTGTGACTTTTGATCAGTTTAATCCATCCTTACTGAATTAAATAAAACTTACTGAATTCTAGTAAACCTTTTCAATTGTAGTATGTATAAATATAGAGTATATAAAAATGTAAAATATTATTTTTTTGTAGAACATTTCCAAAAAAATTAAAAAAAATAAAAGCACATATAAAGTGCAATGCAATCATCATCATCATCCAAGCCTATAAATTGCTGTTCAGATAGTATCTGTCTACATATTTTGCCAAAAGCAAAAAGCCTGGCATTGCTGCCTTACTTATAGAGGGGCAATCCAGCCTCTGTTTGCCTAAACAACTTCATGGGAAGTTATTGGTTGTCTCTGGTTTTGTGTGTTGCTGTCAGTGTATGCCACTAGAATGGCCTGCAGAAAGCATCTCCTTCTCTTTCCACAGATCCAGAGTTAAAGACCGGCTTCTTTCCACCTTCTCTCCTTTTACAGCATGATCTCCCGTGTGCATCTCTCTCTTTTCTCTCCCTCACAGTGTATATCTCTTTATCCTCTTTGAGCTAGGCCTGCTCCCAGCCCTCCTGTGCTGCCGTGCCTGTTCTTGCCTCCCTGCCTCCCTCCCTCCTTTTTTCCACACATCTCCCAGTTCATTTTGTTTACCATGTGCTTCATTCTTGCATTGCAGGCCAACGGACATAGTTTCTTACACATGGAGCATGAAACAGCAGTGTCTCTTCTGAAGAATTTTCCGAAAACTGTGGACTTGGTAATCTTAAGGGAGAGCACAACATAAATATTTTTATAGACTTCTCACCCAGATGGAACACAGGAACTTGTACATCTTCTTTTTATCTAGGAACAATTTTGCCAATTGCTGGACCAATGGCAAATTCCAGTGCCAAATGTACACTAGAGGACATATACAATAACGTAACATATGGCTCACACATTCTACACGAACATACATTGGTTGAAATCTTTGGTTGATGTTGCTGATATTCTTCTTTATCTCAGCCTGTGGCTGTAAGTGGGTGCATTTTTTCCTGCTTATTTATATGGCGTATTATTTTGTACCTATTTTTCCTAGCAGCTTTTCGGTTTAATCTTGGAGCATGAAAGCACATCTGCTTTTAAGGACATTTACCCACCATAACACTGCCTCAACTTTGTAAATGCCTTGTGTAAATATATACATCTACAACTCAAATGTGATAAGAGCGTAGAATGTGAATGAAAGACACATTGATGATGATTTTCTAACACATCGATGAGTTTTTGTAACAACTTAGAAGAGACATCCTTCTCACGAAAACAACAATTTAGGGAAATCGAAAAAGTCCCCTTTTAATCTTGATAAACCCTAATCTTCTGTATTTGCACAAATCAAAAGACAGAAATGAATCCCTAAGCAATATTTCTTTCATTTGTGTGGTTTTCCTGCAGCACCCTCTATTGGTATTCATGGATTTTTCCCAGTCCAGATCAGGGTGGGTTTTGTTCATTTGCTAAGTATTGTGAATATACATTTCCATGTTTTTTTTCATTCCCACTTACCTTTGTTGGCTGCCAGGAAAATTCATACATGTGGCAGTTTATTGGCAACACAGTTTTCTATATAAAATGTACTTTCATATCACATACTACAGTTTAAGTGAGGAAAAAAGGGCAAAAAAGCTTAATTCCAGTTGCTTTGTTGTTGTTATGCTGCTTTAAGGTTTTTAAATATGTTTTTTTTTAATGGAATAAAGGGAATTCCTGTCATAATAAAACTGACTAGATACAGTGTACACATGTAAGGCTTTACTGAGCATGCTTTCACTCTTAAACTTGTTTTATTAGGATGCTTATTAGGGGTCAGTGTGTTTTGGACAAAGCATTTTTGCATAACCTTTGTTTTACATCTCTTTTGGCCTTTTTTTTTTTTTTAATACGTCATTGTGAAAAACAGTGCCATAATATCCCTAAAAAAAAAAAAAAAAAAAAAAAAAAAAACCCTGGGCATGTTTCAAATGTTGCTAAAAATGTAGCATTTAGAAGGAGTTTCGAGCCGAAATGCACTCTGAAGGACCCCAACACAACATCCACTGCATTTAGCTTCAGATAAATATTGTTGATTAAATAAAGATTATTATGGATGATGCAATTAATTGTTCAAATACTATTGTGAAAGAACATTTGATAATGATTATTTTTACTAAATGTTTTCAAATAATGGTTTCTAATATATTGATATAATTAGCTATGCTCAAATTGTTAAATTTTATAAAGAACAAAGCCAATGTATGGACAGAGAGTTAGATTGTGAGGGAAGGACAAACACTAGAAACAAATATGTACAATTCTTTCTGAAGTAATTGTGAATTTGTGTCATAAACATATATATGTATATGAATATACAAATGGTCATTTTTGTATGTGTTTAAAGACCTATTGAATATAAAATATAATATTGTACTATTCAGTCTAATTGCAGTATTGATGTAAATAACTATGAATGGGAGACATTTAAAAAATTTATTCCAATAGATTGTGAATGTACTTAAAGCTTTCTGCAGTATTAAGACTTACTGAACTTGAATGCCGTTTCATTTTTGTGCAAAAAGTAATTATATCTAGAAGAAATTATTCAATTTAGTTCAAAAGAATTAGTGACAATTTATCATATTTATTTGCACATGCAAGTTTACTCCTTCCAATTTTTTTCTGTATTACCGCAAATATGTAATTGATGACATATATTCTGTGTCTAGAATGCATTTTGCAGATGATATATGTACATATTTAAAATAAATTTTAGTTAAAAAAAAAAATTCAATTAACAAACCTGTATAAAAAGGAGAAGAAAGTCCAATGCTGTTCAGCAAATATTGGAGCCATTTTCGGCTTTGGAGTACAGATTTTTTCCAGTATCTAAGAGGTGTTTTGAATAATGTATCTTTATTGTACAAATAATAAAAATGTCACTATTGTTACTACTAGTCATTCTGTGGTCTTTTATATACTTTATTTTCATCATTTATTACTAGTGCTTTCATAATGGAAAATAGAAACATTCACACTGGAAAGCAATTATAAAATGTAAAACTTCAACACAAACAACGTTTTAGGTTCATTTGGTTGACAAAGTCTTAAATTCATTACAACGCATGCCGAAGGTTTGTTTACAATGCCATTTTTAAGGGTAAGGTGACAGGGAAGATGAATTAAAACAAGTGGCAGGAGATGATTTATTATTGTGTCTTCTTGTTTTATACTGTCAGGGACTGCAAATACAGTGTTATGGCACAAAAATTGATCGTTTATCAATGATGGTAAAAGTTACATTAAACGTGAAGATTATGTTGGAATACGACTTCGGAGATACTCAAGGACAGCATCTGTTCCTTTACTGAGGATGGCAGCTCTTGGATTACGGAAAGGATTCCCATCAAGCATTAGAGCCCTAAAGATATAGGATAAATCATAAGATAATACTTAACTAACAGGCCTTTGTAATAGTAATCAGCCTTTCTGAGTTTTTGTCCAGATTTTGGGTTGAATAGCCTGTGCGATTGTTCTCGCTGCCTCATTTCCATTAAAAAAGAAGTCCACAGTTTGTTAGAATCAGATGGAAAATTACACTCACCTCAGACTGGTACAGTTGCCAAGTTCTGGTGGCACTTGCATTATATCATTGTTGGACAGATCCAGAGTAGATAGATTATTAAGGGTCTTCATTTGGACTGGATCAATGCCTCCAACTTGATTGTTACTGATTAAAATGGTCTCAAGGTATGAGATGCGGTACAGCACTTCTGGGAATGACTTGAACCTAAAGAGAAATGTAAATAACTATTCGGACCACAAAAGAACAGCAAAACAGTGATATTATTTATATTTTGTCAAACTGATTTGATATATAGTATTTGCTCATGTTACATGGCGGGGTGAGGGTGCAAATGGTAGAACCTACCTATTAAAAGACAAAATAACACTCCGCAGCTTGGTTAAGCCTTCCAGCTCCATTGGCAGTGAGGTCAATAGATTGTTTCTGAAAAAAAAGAAAGGGCATTAGTTCAGTGCACTTTGTTATGGTAGATTATGGTAATATGTCACACTTAAGTGACCTCAGAGCTCTTATTTATTTAAATCATCTTCATTAAGTAATATTATGCTTTGAAGTGACATTTATCAGAGCACAAAATATCTGAAAAAAGAGATTAGTCATTTAAAAATCCAGATATTACTTTTTTCCCCCATCTACTATACAATTACTATAGTTTTGTTTACCCTCTGCACAATCTTAAATATAGCACTCTAGCTAAAGGAGTAACATTTTGAGAGGATGTGGCAAAAACAACTGTGAACCACTGAATTAGCATAATAAGATCTTTAAATTGGAGCCTTAAAAGGACATAAATTAAGTTAAGGATTACCTGAGATCTATATGAACCAGTTGTTTCAACATGGAAAAGTCCACCGGAATGCTTGTTAGCTTGTTAAAGCCAAGATTAATGTCTGCTAGGGTGTCCTTTAACTCCAAAATTCTGCAGGAAATAAGAGAATAGTAAGTGTTCAGTAAATCTTTGAAATGCTTCTAATGAGATGGAATGGCCATATGTATCACCTGGATGGAACTGCCATCAGCTGATTTTTGCTGAAGTTTACGTTGGCCACAGGACTATCGTCAACTGCATCAAACACCTCGTCTGGGATGGATGCCTCTTGTTTCTCACTAATTAAAATGGCAGGTTTTTACTGTTAAATACTCAAAATCAGTCTAAGTCACTTTGGGAGGATTTTTTGTTACCTGTAGTCTAGTGTTTTGAGAGTTTTGATGGCATGCACATTGATTTTAGCTTGGCTTGGGAGGGTCATTGCTGTTTTTGGCTCTTCTTTCGAGCCCCCATCTGGTTGCTCTACATTTCAAACAAGACAAAACCCGCAATGATGTTACAAAAAAATTGAACATTCTTTGTCCTTTTAATAATAAACGAGGCTGAAAAGCCATGCTAAATC
Organism: Cyprinus carpio; assembly: GCF_018340385.1. Classification (NCBI taxonomy): domain Eukaryota; kingdom Metazoa; phylum Chordata; class Actinopteri; order Cypriniformes; family Cyprinidae; genus Cyprinus; species Cyprinus carpio. The sequence goes on along the minus strand of NC_056602.1, from coordinate 16,743,926 downwards.
TTACATGATTAAATAGCCATACCTTGTACTCGACTTCTGAGATATTTCAGGAGTTCCCCAGTGCCTTTCTGCATAGAATATATTTTTATATAAGACTTTCTGATCCATTTCAATATTTTGTATAAGTGTTGAATCTGAGATGATTAAGAACAAAATGAATCAGCTGTGATATGTTGAACACTCACAGTCAGGACATCTCTGCGGATTCCCCTCAGTGGATTGCCCTCCAAAGACAAAGACTTCAGCTTGGGTAATGTGCCAAGTCCACACGGCAGACTGTTTCACGAAAACACAACAGAAGATATTTCGAAGAATGCTGGTAACCAAACCGTTTTAATGACCACTGACTTTCATTTTGCTGCATTGTTTCTGGTCGTTGAACGACTATGGAATTTATTTGAGTATTAAGGCCCGTTCACACCAAGAACGATAACTATAAAGATAACGATATTAGCGTCCACACCAGCGAACGATATCTTCTGTTTATTCTAAGCGCACGCTCGTCTGTCGCTTAAATTCTCGAGCTCGTTATAGCAGGATGGATTCTGATTGGCTGTCAATTTTTTATCGTTCATCAGCTGGAAAAAAAATCGTTCTGAAAGTGATTCCAACGATATCGTTTTTCTTTGTCTTTATCGTTATAGTTGTGGTGTGGACTCTGCTGTTCTTTAATACTGAAAACGATTTTTAGAACTATATATTTATCGTTATCTTTATAGTTATCGTCCTTGGTGTGAACGGGCCTTTATGGAACCAATTTGTTAAAAAATATTCAAAATACCTTCTTTTTTAGGTTCAGAATGTAGAAGGTCATATAGTTTTGGAATGAAATGAGCAGAGTAAATAACAATTTTCATCACTTTAAAACTGGTACTCTACAAAAGAGAATCTTTTAAGCTGTGCTCTCCCGTCTTACGGGTGCAGAGTTTTCTGTTTACTGAGTTATAAAAAGGAATGATAGGTCATAATTCTGTTCTACAGTGGAACATGCCACAAAACAGCACTATATTTTACAGTACACATACAATAACATATTCCCAGCACCTGCCGATGTCATTGTTGGTAAGATCCAGGCGCTCCAGGCCTTGCAGTAGGGTTATTTCTTCAGGAAGGCTCTTCACCTTATTATCTCGGAGCTCCAATAAACTCAGAGCACTCAAGTGCTTCAAATGGTCTGCCTCCAATATCTCAATCTGGTTGTTCCCACAGTGGAGTTCCTTAATATATATAAACAGCCTCTTGTTAGCCTTCTTAAAACAATCACAACTTATTCTACCACATCAGTGGTACCAGTTTACCTTGAGTGTTTTACAGCAGGGCAGTTTGGGAAGGAAGTGTAACTTGTTGTGTCTTAAGTAAAGCTGCTCGAGGGACTCCATCTGAGCCAGGACAGGAGGAATGCTCTCCAGCTGATTCCGGGAACAGTCCAGCATCCTCAAGTCTGTGAGGGTTAACAGAAGATGGATGAGTTCACAGGTTAATCCATAAACATGATTCACATTCACACTTGCTACTGTCAAAACATACTTTTCATTTCACTGATGGCAGGAGGGAGACTCTTGAGCTTGTTGCAGAACAAATTCAATTTCACAAGATTTTTCAGGTTCGCCAGGCTTTCTGGAATGTCCATTAGATGATTGTCGGAGAGATCCTTTAAGAGGGAAGAGTAGGAAACAACTAAATAATCAGAATACTTAAGTACACCTTTTCAGCCTCTTGAAATCACAGCAACATTTTTAATCCCTAAGATTTAACAAATGATCATCAATACAGCAGTGGATTATTTCACACAGATGTACAGTACACTACAGATTAAAATATAAGGGACTTCTTTCAAAAACATAAAAAAATCTTACTGACCCCGTATACATGTTAAACGAAAGATATAACTACTATCTGAGGATCAAGGCTTTTATAATGCTGTTCGAAAGTTGAGAGTTTGTTGCTGGTCAAGACAAGATCTCAGTCACTTACAAGGTCATCTGAATTAACCAGCTGCCCTAAATCCTGGGGAATCTGTTTGATCAGATTCTGTTGCAGATGAAGACATCGCAGGTTTGTAAGTCTCCAAAGACCCGAAGGCAATTCTGTCAGTTTATTTTTACTGCAGAGAGGACCAGGTATTATGAAACAAGTTTTACACTGAAAATATGTAGATACAGTATATTGCTCCATACATAGTGTTGCCCCCATCATACCTTAGTATGAGCTTCTGTAGTTGCTCTAGATCTCTGATAGAATCTGGCAGTGAGATGAGTTGATTGTCATGGAGCTGGAAAAAGGCAACACAGAAAGCAGCTACAATATAAACAAAATTAAGACCCACAAACATGGAAATTAAAATACTAAGACATTAAGAATTTTTTCAAGTTACATTTATAATTTGTTTTTTTGTTTTTTAAATATAACAATGTAATAGTAACGTGTGGTTTATAGAAGTAGCTACATTTATTTAACCATAGGAGAGTAGCCATCCATGCCATTCATATTTCTTTGCTAAAGAATAGAATAAAAGTGTTGACATGCAGGTTTTAGTTTGGAACAACATTCTCAAACAAAATGAGTTGTGCAAAAACCTACATCCAGGACAAGCAAGCAAGGGAGGAGTTTGACGTCTTCAGAGAGGCTCTGGAGTTTGTTGGAAGACAGCAGAAGTTTGGTTAAATCTGTCTGTTCCCACCATCGATCTGCAGCTCCAAATGATAAGTTCTGCTGCGCTTCCTGAGGTGTGTCTGTGTTCAGCCTCCACACACTCTGAGGAACTGAACCCAAATACAAGAGCACACTTAGTGCAGAAGCCTACAGAAATTCACCACAGTAAACATTTCATCCCCCAACATACAACTGTTGCACAGCTGTTGTTGTTGTTATATGTGAGTCGTGGTAAGATCTCATTCAAACTTTCTGGACAGAAACCTGAACAAAATTTTGGCATTTTAATGTATTTTCCAGTGCCATTAACGATAAATGTCATATCTGCAGGAGCCACAAACTACGGTCGCTATGGCAATTTTCGCCGCTGGTGTCGTGTAACGTTACCGCTCCACTAGTACTGTTACCTTCAGTTAGACCGCGCCCGGATAGATTGAGCTGTCCGCTCTTTCTAGCAGCTTTCAGTAAACCATACGGGACGGGACAGTCTTCTTTCTCCTGCCTAAATCCCGCTCTAGAGTCCACATGTGCTCCTCGTTTGAAACGAGACATGAATGCGGAATATGAGATTAAAACACCTGTAAACGTGAAAGAGGTTGTAGTGAAGTAAAGCTGTGAAGTAAACGTCAACGATTGTAAACTAAAACTATAATAAGGGGCCTCCCATTTTTTAAAATAAAAGTCCCGAAAAAGGAAAGTTTTCACCGTGTGACATATAAATAGTATATAAAATATTTCTAAATATTACTAATATTTTCCAATATAGAAGAAAGCTTTTTATGATTTGTTGACCCTTATATAAGAAACATCAATTACACCTTCAGCTCCCAATAGTTGCTGATATTAAATACAAAACATTTTCCCCCTTAATGTTAGAACCGTTCCCTTGTTTGCTTATGCAGTATTTTGAAGCTTTATGGATGTACAGTACACGTAGAATCCAGTATGGTAATATGATCAGCAGATGGTGCTACAGCTGTTATAGAGCCAGACTTCATGGTATTTCCACTCATCTATAATAAAGTTAAATAATAAAGTTGATATAGCTTTTTAAAACTTTTTTTGTGTAATATATTAAAGTTAAAATGGTATATTGAAGAAAGATGTGTCATTTAAATAATAATAATCAGATAAGAAAATATTATAAATTTTCTGACATAACTAATCTATTTGATCTATCTGTCTATCAGTCTATCTATCTATCTATATTTGAATAGCTCAAGCCTTATGCACTTGAATATAATGTCAAATTACATATAAAAATAATATTTAATTATTCATATTTATTTTTTAATAATACTTAAATTATTATAACACAGGCTGAAAACACCTTATTATACATTTTATATTATAATATACCTGATTATATTATTATAAGACACCTGAAGTGTCTTCTTCAGGGTCATTTTACAAAGTGAACCTTTTAAAAAACATAACTGGAGAATAACAGATCTGGACTAAAATAAAATCTCAGACATTTTGACATAATTTTCAAATAATATAAGACCGATGAAAATGCAATCCTCTTCAGTAAATAATAAGTAATAAACATGTTTTGTCATTTCCCTGTCAATCCTTAAATCATTATGCTGCAGTGATGAACAAAAACACAAATCTTAAGATGCTTGTTTATTTCAAATAAGTGACAATATACTGTAATACTTGAGCAGACGCACTGGTCTGGCAACTAAATATTAGTTAAATCTCAATCATTTCATTAAGAAATTGCAAGACAAAGCAGACATTAATGAAGGACATTCATGTTTCAGCACATATACACTGATATGGTATCTGAACAAATAAAAATAAATCTCTCAAAGAAACATCATAAAGCAAGAAAGCAAAAGAGTGATATTGTGTTAAACAATGTGTAAATCATCAGCTGGAGCACAATTGTGGGTTTTGAAATGAAATACTCCTCCTCCCCCTGATATGAAAGCATTGCTGTGTTTATCACAGCTCAAAAGCTTATTTCATCTCAATGACTACTTATTAGATTAGTCACAAAATATTTTGGATTTCAAATGCATTAGCACAGTATGTTGTTAATTTAAGCAAGCAAGAATCAGCTTGTATGTGAGAGGAAAAGAACCTTTCAGTAGTACAACTCCAGTGCATGCTGCATTCAACTGCACAATACAAAAATCAGCAATGAGGAACATGCTAGACACAGCATATTCCCTGATATGGCATGTGCCTTCAAATAGTTCATAACATAATAAAATGTCGGTTTTAAAAGCTGCAATAAACATTGTGCAATAAATATGTAACAGGCAAAGCATATGCACTGATATGGCTATTGCCCTCAGCAATTTCAGAGTAGAAATAATACAAATGGTCATAATAACAAACCAGCTTTGGTTAAAAAAAAATAAAATAAAAAAAAGGCTTTAACCAACTCTTTTCAGTTCCTAATTTAAGACGGTCCCCAAAATTACCCACTTAGAAAGCTTATCAACCATACTAGGCATGTACTGTGTACTATGTACCATTACAATCACAGATAAAAGGCATTGCTATTGCTTAAGCATATTGTAGCTTTAGATTTAGCGATTTGATTTGAACTTGAATCACCTAAATACTAGAAATTTCAGCATGTGTATGAAGATCAGAGTCAAGAAGGGATGAAGTCACCAGAAACACTTCTGTGGCTGGCAGACCCCCTATAAAGCCAACAGAGACACCAGGGAGCTCACAATGGACATCAGCAATAGTGAGGATGAGGAAAACACTGTAAGAGAAAAACAAAGTGAAAAGACTTATTAAAAGAATCCAGAGATATATAGATATATATATATGGAGAGAGAGAGAGAGAGAGAGAGAGAGAGAGAGAGAGAGAGAGAGTGGCCTGTTGATGAGAGCCGTACCTGTTGATGAAGCTGAACACTCCATGGCTATTACAGCATCCAAGTAGCTCTGGCCAAGCCATTCCTCATACGTCTTCCTCTCTCCTACACCAATTAAAGTGATAGTTGAATCCTTGAAAATCAGGTCGGATCCCTCATAGGGTTTGGAGTCAAACATCTTGAAGCCTGAGGCAGCATTAACTCCAAAGAAGTTCTGAAAGATGCCAACCAAAAAGTCATACAAACAAGGACAACTCCATTTTCAAATGACCTTGAAAAATGACATTTGGATTTACATACCTGGGCTTTGTCCAGGAGGCCAAAGATGACGTGACGGTTGGTATCGGGTCTTATCATAACGGCGTGGGAAGGGACACGGGCCAAGTTGCACTTAGTGTACTGAGTGACTTCAGCACGAGACTCTTGAGAGCAAAGCAGCTGAAATTCACGGGAATCCAGGTGTACCGCCCAAGAATCTGTATTGGTTCCTGGAAATAACAGTTCTGACATGAGAGAACTACCAGAGACTTTTACACATGATGTAATGGTCTGCTTGCTGCATGTAAAATACTTGGCAGTCTGGCCTACAAACTGACATCATGACTGAACAGCTCTATAAAGATGTTTAAAGGCCTAAATCAACAGAGATCTTTTTACCATCTGTGTTCTGGAATACAGTGGAATGTTTGACAAAGGCCACATCACCATGACCTTCAACAAGGCACCTGAGAATATAAACAGAGACCATGATAAATATTTAGCTGTTATGCAAATACTCAATTGGCAAAACGCAAATTAGCACCAAATCTTTCAGATCTTTTCTGCAGTATAGTGGATTACCTGAAGGCTCCATCGTAACCGTCGTATAGGTCCTTGCCTTTTTCACACTTGTTCTGGCCACTGGAGTCTCCAATGCACTGCTCACACAGGTTACTGGGAAAACCTTTCTGATTGGCTCCAGGTACACAGGCTGATTGAAAGAACTCCCCAGCAGCTAAAAGCAGAATCACACCCTCATTACACTGATTTTGCTATTTATATAGCAGAACAATATGCCTTTGTTTCAATACCTTTGTAGTAAATGATACAAAGTTACAAGTAACAATCTGAGTTAAAACCTGAAAGCTTTCCACTGTTGTTCTAGATTTTAGGAACCCATGGTATGTGTGCACTACAGGACATGTCCTACCTTGGGCCACTTGGCATGTCTGCGGTCTGATGATGCCTTTTTCTATTAGCAGACCCATTGGAATGTTCCAGCCTGCAGTCCTTCCATAACCTGTGTGACAGGAGCGCTTGCTCTTGAGGTCACTGAATCTCTGGATGTCTCTGTTGCTCTTTCTCAGCACAGCCACAGCATAATAAATGCTTCCGTCAGTGTCTCCTAGCACAGAGAATCACAGTGGCTTGTGAAAATGAATCATCATTTATGAATAAAACAGCTGATGTTTCATCAGGCACTGTTGAAAATCTTTCCCAAGTAACCTAGTGAGCACATTTAACTGTTCACATTATACTATATTCAAGTAATTTCATACATTTATAATGACTTATTAATTGAATAATCTAATGAATTAATGTGTATTAACTATACATATCTATTAATATAATGAATCGCATAATCATATCTCTACTGCCTTTTTAAATGTGTTTTTTTCTATGGTCTTATATTTTCTATTAATATAATGAATGGTCTTTTAATATCTATTAATATTCTTTTTTCCTAAAATGCCCCCCCCCCCCATATTTTAAATGTTTACTTCATATCATATTGAAGTCATATAAAAAACATTTGATCCAAAAGTCAAAGTACATTGAAAGTGTATGGCTCTAACCTGTGTAGCTCTCCCCGACTGCAGGTATCAAACCAAAACTCTTCCCTGCTGTGTAGATGTAACCTCCGTCAAGAGTGATGGCATCAGCTTCCTTGTTCTGGAGGAAAAGAGTCTCATTCAAATACAGCCCAGTGACCGGCCACTTTTTCAGCAGCCTTGAGTTTATACAAATCTGTTTCTCCATGGTGAAATTTAATAGAATTTTTAGTCACTGAACTTGACTGTTGTGATGTACTGCAGATTTTAGTGAGGGAAACTATGAGTATAATAAGGGCTTGATATATATGATGATACAGTTGTCATTATATCTATCTTTATAGTTATCGTTTTGGTATCAGCGGGTATGAATAAGTGAGTTTGGTATTCAAATATCTCTTAATTGGCATACTTGTATTTTCTTCATACAGTCCTCCGCAGACGCGCCATAGATACACTGAATATTAGGAATCAATGTTTTGCTTTTGAAAGCCACAGCCATGTCTGCACATTTTTGCTGCTCTCCATGAGACAGGACACACCAGCGTAGGTTAGAGGGAACGTCTACACACACACACCCATCACAGAGAAACACAGATTTTGTGTACAATATAAAAAAGTAAATCGCATGCATAGTAAATTTGCTGCATTTCAAATTCTAATTTTTGATTGTTCGATAAAGATGCAAAGATTCCCACCTGACTCTGTGCAGTCCACAGCTCTCAGTATGTAATAGTATCGGCCCATCCATTCGATATAGTTTTCATTTCCTGCTTGGATAAACGTGGTTGAAGCGTCGCTGAACAACAAGTTTGTCCCCTCAAAGCCTGCTGAGGAGAACATGGAGAACCCAGACTTTTGCTAAAGAGAAACACACACACACACACACACACACTTAAATGAAACAGTCATTGAAATACAAATGTACAAATTTGTTTTTGGATTTCAAAATCCTAATAAAGGATGATTTCAAAAAGGATCATACCAGTCCCTCACGTAACATGTTGTAAACCACTGAACTGCTGATGTCAGTGCGGACAACAATCCCCCTCGATGGGACTCGAGCAAGATGGCATTTCTCAAAATCACTGACTGGACTGCGGGTGCCGTCCCGACACAGGAGCTGATAGTCCTCAGAGTGCAAGCCTTGAGCCCATGAATCACCCTGACCTGAGACAGAAAGTTAAAAGATGTATTATTAACTTCATATACAAATGATAATCTATCACTTATCCAACTTTACTGTCCACACTTCCTGTATATTTACTATGTATACTTAGCATAAGAAAACTCCAATGCATGTGTGCTTGCGTTCACTTTATTTTCTTATAATCACTAACATACTCATTGCTATGCATAGAAGCTCTAACCATAATATTGACTATATTATAGCATTAACAGAAACTGAGGATTTATTTTTGATTTGCAAATTTATCTGATAATTTGCTGCCATGTACCTATTTTTGTTTATATGTGTGTATGATTTCATGTGGCATCTTCATTAATTAAGATGGAATAATTATACTTTCTATGAGTTAATGAATTAATGATATTATTATTATATCTTTAATTATATATTTAAATATAACATTAAGTATGCATCCCCCTTGGAAGTTTGCTGAAGTTCCCTGGTTGAGAACCACTGGAGTACACATTTACCATCTGTATTCTCGCTTACAGTTGTGTGCTTCACAAAGGCGACATCACCTGCATTCTCAACCAAGCACCTGTGAAGCCCAAAACAACAGTTAAGCGACACACTGAGAATATTTCTCATTATCAAAGCTGTAACTGCACCAGCTATGTTTCACTATGGTATGATTTAATTTTTTTTAATAAATATGGTACCTGAATGCTCCGTTATATGCATAGTACTGCTCGGAAGTGCTTTCATCACACTTATGTTTTCCTGTTCCATCTCCTACACACAGCTGACACAGGGATGCAGGGTCATCTTTAGCCCCAGGGATACAGCTGGCGTTAAAGAAGTCAGCAACCCCTGAAACATGAAGCCACCAAAAAAAATGTTTCCTTCTGAAAAAGAGCATCTGACAATTTAAGATGTGCTGCACCATAAACAATGGACTACCTTGAGAGATTTTGCAGCCCATGGCTGACATCATTCCACTGTCAATCAAATACCCCAGAGGGATGTTCCAGCCAGCTGTGCGGTGCTTGCCAGTGTGACAAGACTTCTTCCCCTTCAGATTGTTGATGTTGATAGCAGTATTTGTCCTTTTCACCACAGCAACACCGTAGTATGTTATTCCTTTGCCTGTGGCCGTTAGATGAAGAACAAATTTTAAGACTAACTAGTTATGACTAACTAGTTGCTCTAAAAGTAGAATTTAGCCAGATAAAACAATGGATATAGTCCATAACATCCATACTTATAATGGACATTCACTACATTTTTTTTTATTATAATAAAGTATGCAATCAAATACAGATACAGAAATTGTAAATCTGTTAATATTCAACCTAATGGTACTGTTGACATTTATGGCTTTAACCACTGCTTTTCCATTTCAAAGGCAGATTTCAGAGTTACAACTTGCATAATCTGGTGTCTACAGCACCAAAAGAACAACATACCATCTGCTCCAGATTCTCCAGCTGCAATTTTAAAGCTGGCTTGCTTGCCAATGTCATATATCTCTTTAGCACTGGCTGAGAAGGCATCAACTTCATTTTTCTGTCAAAAGCAATATTGATCAAAACTGCATATTGATTATTGAAGATTTTCTGAGAAGAAAATGATATTAGTGTACTTCTGCAAATAAAATGAACAGACAAAATACTACAAATGCACACTATCTGAGCAGGAACACATTACCATTTGTCATATGTTTGTGATAAATTCTCTGTGTGGCAGAAAAGCTTTTTAAATCTGAACCTTGGATTTTTCTGTGAGGCTACGACCCTCATAAACAAATGTATTAAAACTTATATATATATATATATATATATATATATATATATATATATATATATATATATATATATATATATATATATAATTTCAATGTGAAAATTATAAAAATGTAAACATGATTTTTATTTTTTACATTTTCAGGTAGTTTGACATGTTCTGTTCTATAAAAGTGATACAATTTAGAATTTCAATGTTTAAGCAAAAATAAAATAATAATAATAAAAAAAATAATAATAATAAAAAATCTTAAAATATAAAGACAATTGTCACATGTAAAATTTCATTTTATCACATGCACATTTCCATCACATTAAAAAAAATGATAGATATACCAGCTAACGTGTTCTGAGAACGTTCTGCTAACGTTCCTATTAAGTTATGAAAACATTAATTCTGAATTTTCAAAAACTTTGTTGTCGTTACGAATATTCCATATTTTAATGTTGCACACATTATGGGAGCTTTACTTTTAAAAGTTCCCTTAAACAAGTAGGCCTAGTAAAACTTAAAAAGCATTAAGTTAGATGAACATCCAACAGAAATATTTCGTAGGCCTATATGAAACTTTTCCGTGCTGCTAACGCTTTGAGAACATTATTAATGACCAGAAATCTCTGACTGAGTGCTGTATTAATATTACTGGAAGAACGTTTGTTCTTAACATTGCCAGAACGTTAGTTAAAGTTCTGAGAACGTTTTCTGTTAGCTGGTTTGGTGACTGGACGGACAGACTTACGGTGAGTTTTTGAGCGCATTCGGCTTTAGATGAGGAGAGGACGCATTGTAGCGCTGGCCGAATTGCAGCGTTGGTGAATGCCTGAGCCATTTCTTTACATTTGGACTCCTCCGCAGGAGAAATAGTGCACCATCTTATCGCACTCTGCCCTGACACTAAACGAAGATATTTATAATATTATCACCATTTTTAGCCTTCCACCTTTATTTCCAAAAGAGTCTCATAATCATACTGTTGCTAACATAATTCAAAATATACATTTCATACAGCTACAATACTTAAAAGACAGAGATACAAAAACTATTTTCACCTCATATGAAATGTTTCTTACCGTAATGCGTGACCGCAAGCAGAATGCTTAGAATAGCCCAGGTGTCCATCTCTGACTCGAGAGTGCGCAGATGTTAGTGTGTTTCTGTAGCTTTATATCTGAGAGACTGTTGCAAAGTCCAAAATACGACTCAGCCCTTCGACATAACTAAAGGGGAAATAGTAGCCTACCTTAATCATAAAAGATACGTGCAGTCAAAAATCAGGATAATGTCGACATGACGACGACACGTCCAACCGACGGGCAGAGGTCCAAGGTGCACACAGAGTGGTCTTTCATTCTTTAAAACTCCACCTTTTTCCATAAGGGAATTTAAAAAATGCTCTGAATCAAGGGCAGTGTCACTTAGACACCCAGGAAAAATAACTTTTAACCTTGAAAAAGAAGCAAATGACAATCTAACGTAGTTTAGATATTTTGTTCAAAAGGTGTTTGGACACATTCTGGTTGCCAGTTTTCGTTTCTCCCCCCAAAATTGTCCAAACAATACGTTTTCAAACCATGCAGGATAGGCTATAAGAATAAAACCGTAGAGATAGACACTTCTTGACTAAGTATTGATATTATTCAGACTCAAACATTTTGATTATGTCTGACTTAAAACTTAAATGTATTCGTTTCAATAATAATTTTATTGTCATCATAAAGCATCTATTCAGCTGCTACCTAGAGGTGTCATGCCAACAGGGAATTGTGACTGTGATTTATTCCTGTTTTACAACAGGAAGGAAACATGTTTAACGAGACAAATATAGTACAATTATACAATAATGCAGCATACTTTATGGTGGCAGTGTTTTCTCCAGCTCTTCTGGTGTGTTGCTTAAAGTGATAGTTCAGCCAAAAATTTGCGGAACACACACGTTTTGGTTTAGCAATTACTTACAGTATGGAAAAAACATCTTCCTTTTATGTTCCACAGAATAAGAATGCAGATTGATGGCAATTTTCAATTTTGGGTGAACTATCTCTTTAAAAAGAAGGATATAACTGTTCAAAAGATGAAGCATTTGTGACATTTATTTATTATTCACATAAATTGAAGACCCCTTTTTTTGTCAAACTTTAAAGAAATATTTGTAAAGAAATACAAATAGATACACAAAAACACTGTATATGAGAAAAAAACGTTTTTATTAGCTGTTCTCCTTTTTGACAAATGGAATGAATCAAGTTGGCAGATTATGTACATAATCTAGTCAAAAATGTGTTAGAAAGCCAAGATGACAAGTTAGAGAAGCAATCTTTTAGAAAACAATCATCTCCGAGTAACTTAAGAACGAAAAGGTTTACGCTGTCAGCGCGCCCCCTTGGTGGAGAGTTAAAGGCTTGTGTTAGAGAGTGGCAAAGCAAATCTCTCTTCAGCTGTGGGCAGTCGACAAGTTCACACACATGGAGGCAAGAATCTCCTAGCCTCAAACGTTTACAGTTCATGCTTACTCTGACATTTTCACAATCCCAGGTGAAAACAGAAAGAGAAGCCCTCTCCTCCGCTTCTCGCTCATGTTTAATGTGTCAAAGACTATTGCTTTTAGAAATCATGCACATCACATGAAAAAGTAAATATGACATAACTACACAGGAGAGAGAGAGATAGCAGAAGACTACAAACTGCCAACTTGAGTTTTATTTCATATTGTTTGAGCAGATGCAAATGGAACACCACCATTCAGCCAATGTGTCCTGTGTGTCTGTGATTTTGCATAAAACAAACCATTAACAACAAAAGTGATGGTGGTAAACGTAAAGGAAAATATATATTTATATATCTATTTATATTTATTTTTATATACATACACGCATATTCATACGAGTGTATGTTTGACATTATAAAGAAAATAATTCCCATAGGTGTGGAGTTTAATTAAAGCTCAATATAGACTTTATTATAACAAAATAGGCAGTATACTGAGGGTTGAATATACATTACAATTTATACTCTCTTATTTGCATTTTGCATTTGTTTCTTTAAGTAAGAATATGTCATCACCTGGATTTGAAAGATAATTGTAAGCAGTTCCTTTTCACCTCAGCTAAAAGCTACTTCCCATTTGCACCTTGATTAAAATGTACACAGATTGTTAAGACAAATAGACATTTAATATAAAAAGAAGAACTTTTGTGCCAAATGTTTTTGTCCTCTTTGTGCACTTGTGACAAAACTGATCAGCTGCTTAAAATTAGTGGGCTGCTTGATTTTACAAGATAAACGAGAGAAAACAGAAGTAATATGGTGGCTGCAGTTCACGTAGCTCAAAAACGTAAGAACATATGTTAACTGAAAAAGAGTAATTCAAAACATGCTCTTAATGCAAAAAAACGTGCAAAGTGTGGCTTTATGTCTTTTCAGAGACAGACATGAAAGAGTTAAGTTCTGATCATATATGGGAAAAAGAACAAACCAAAATGTATATAATGCATTAACTTATTGGTTTTCCTTCGAGCAAGTCACCTCCCTTAAACATTAAGGAATCTGTACCGTATAATCTGTCCCGTAAGTCGCTGGTCAGGCATGTCTCCTCCCACCGGAGGATGAAATGCGGAGATTGGGATGCGAGTTCTAGACAGCAGTTTCAAAGAGAGGCATGAGAGAGAGAGAGGTGGCCGTGAGACCACCATGACCCCAAGCCCATCCAAAGAAAATGTATTTCCTATGCTTAAGGGTCAAAAAGCCAATGCAAGCAGCAGGCCAGGTTAGTATATATATAAAAAAAGAAAACAGAAATTAAAAAAAATACTAAAATAAGGTTCATTTGTCTCCAGCCATCTCACAATTTCTCTTTGAAAGGTACCCAGATGAACGGCCCAGACTGCTCCTCGATGATCTGCTTAACCTGGTTGTAGATCTCTTCTAACGTGTCCCCTTGTACAATGGCTGAAGGAATGATTAGATGAACATCATTAAGTATCATACATCTTCTTGTTCAATGGAAAAAATATATCTTTTAAAAAGTTCTCAGGAAATGTGGGACTGGATACAGGCGGCCCACAACGATAGCAAATGCTGTTACTCTTTAGTAATATTTAATAAAATAAATACAAATAGTTGCTAACGGCAATTGGAATACTTCAAATTATCGTATAAAAAACAAAAAAATTGGAACATTTCGTTTTGTCCTAAGGTGCAGCCACTTAAGCAACAATTTAGAGAATTTTCACGTTCATTGCCCATTGTCATTAACTCTTTCACCGCCATTGATGAGTTATCTCATCTTTTAGAAGACGACGCTTCCCCGCCAAAGACGAGTTTTTACAGCTTTACGTGTTTTCACTGTTATACACTCGGGGGCGCTATTACACATCTTCTGAATGGGTACAAAACCTCCCGAACAAAAACACACGTAAACAGGTCGGAGAAACGAGGGATCTCTTATGTAAACAGATGGATATTAAAATATAATATTAATAATGCGATCATCAGCAATAGACAGCATATAAATGAAAACTGCATAATGATACGGAGTAAAATGATGATCCAGGAAGTGGTATATGTCTGTGCAAGCTTTGGAGGTGTTGATGGAAGCGATTTATTGGATTTATGCTTTGATAATCGTACTGAATATTATCCAGATGTAGTTTTTGATAAAAATGTGATTTTCTCACCTCTTTGCTCAAAACTATATATTTTTATGAAACCTACCTACATTCAAGTGTTGATAAAAAAAAGAATGCTTTAAGCTAGAATAAAACTTAAAAAAAAAAAAAAAATAGAAAAAATATATATATATATATATATATATATATATATATATATATACCTATAGCAAAATATACTGGACGCCATCAATTTTTAGTGAAAATAATCAAAATCGCTGGCGGTGGCTGGCAACTTTTTTCAAAAATGCTGGTGGGGAAAGAGTTAATGTAACGATGTATGAAGCACACCTCTTACAGAAATCACTTCCGAACCAAGCAGCACTTTTTATTGGTCAACGCGCATTGTAAAATCTATGCGAATTAAGCTGGTGTTGCTACATTTCATGTTTATATTGTTACAGCAGTATAAAACTCAAAAATCTTTTGTGTAAGCACTAATACAAAGATACCAAATGTCATCTGCAGTGAGTTTGTTTTCAAATGTCTGTTCCCACTTTTTTATTCAAAATGATTACTTCGTCTTTTAAATGCAGATTACGGCTTCGTTACAGGTATACATGAAAATGACGAAGCAGAAAGGTCACAGCTGATTTGGATAGAAGTTTACTTTACTGTTCTCACCGGTGAAATGCTCTTGGAATTCCTGCTCCAGTTTCATGGCTCTGTCATAGGTCTTCCTGCCTTGCTCCTCCAGCAATCTTTTATTCATCTCTCTGCGAAGGACACAGAGGACATATTATTAGTGCCAATCAGTGTAGCATTTATTGTGTGTTTGACAGTAAAAGTAACATACAAAATATTCTCCACTGATTTGGGTTTCACGAACACTGCAATGGGGAAGAGCTGTGCTAACTGGAGTCGCTTGATGGCATTGCCTGAGACATCCAGGATGCAGTGCTTGCCTTAAAGAACAATGAAAAACAGATCGTCATGTGAGAAATGAGAAAAATGGTGTACAATGCAAATCTGAAGGTCAGCATGATACTCTCACAAACCAATGCCTTTTTTATTACTGCCATAATTTCCTTTATTACTTCCTAACTAGTTAAACTCATTCACCTTTTCTGCAACCTCTCGCACAGACTGCACGCTTGTCCCGTAGAGGTGGTTGTTATATTGGCCGGCTTCGATGAACTTGTGATCTTGAATGTCTTTTTCCATTTGTTCCCGTGAAATAACAAAATGGTAGTCTCTTCCATCAACCTCATAGTCTCGCTTTGGTCTAGTCGTGTCTGGTTAAAGAACAGAAACGAACATAAAAACAATGCAGACGGTATGAAATTCTGCAGAAGAAATGATAAAACCGTGGTTATGTACTCACGGGGAACACATGATCCAAACTTGTCCGGGAACTCCGAGATTAGATCATCATTGATCCGGTCTTTCATGGGTCCAAGGATAATCACCGGACGAGCATAATTCACTGTAAACCACAATAATAACTTTACAATGGGTCCGTACAATCAATCAGTCAAGCAAAATTACACACAGACACAGTTAAATGAAGATATATGAACCAATGCACCATAATATAAGAAAGCCATTATGAAAGACACTCACCTTCTTGTTGCATGACTGTCTCATACGAGAGGACATACTCTTCCTGTCCACCTAATAGATACAGAAACACTGATATAAGTTCAAAAATACTGTGCACTGTGTAAATCTGATGTTCAAATGCATTTCTTTTGCATTCATTGCTATTCATTTACATTTCAAATATATTACTTGGTCACCCTATGCCTACATGCTTTTGTTTTGAACAGTAGTCTCCAATTTTCACTCACTGTTCAAATGAGATTTAAGAGCCATGTAGCATTCACAAAGTTCAAGAGGTTTTTCAGACCACTCGATGTGAATGACAGGCCAGTTACAAAACTGTTGAAAGACACTTGCTGTTCAAATGACTGTGATTGTTATTTGAAGGTAATATTCCAGGCCATATTATTCTGTGTATCCAGTATGATCACTAAGCAAGGTACACAGATAACCAGCACCTGTTTTATTACATGAAACTACCATGTATGGGAAACTAGCTTATGAACTATAACGCATAATAGAGTAAAGTGAGCTTCTGTTGGTTAAAGGAAAGCTGGGATAACAAAGGGAAATAAATACTCAAACTAATGAAGTTTAAAGAGATGAAACAACGTGATGAAAGGAAATAAAGGGGAACACAAACTTACGGTAACTACTTTCACTATCGCTGGCATTAGAAGTTACATGCTCTGAAACCATAAAAAGGGAAAATGAACACCACAGACACAAAAACAAGCTTTGCAGGAAAATAACAAACGCAATACTAAGAGTGGTCACCAGCAGATGGCAGTGTTAAGAACCTGTGCAGGACATGACTCTGAGGCCCTAAAGCTGATTTTATTTTGCTCGGTTTTTCACAAAATTGCTTGTACAAAATGAGTTTGGTAGTTTTATCAGTATGAAACATTTCAAATCATCTGATACCCTCAGAATGCATGTTAGAAACTCTCAAGGGTCTTAACACAGTCATGGTGCGGTGAACACTGATGAACAGAGGGGCTCCACTCCACCACCTAAAAGAAGTCTAGAAGTCTTAGAGAGGACACACAAATACTAAACATCCAGGAATCATGGAAGATTGCACATAACTTTCCATCATATCAACCATGCTGATCTCAACCCCCTCATGTTCTGTTGTGACTGTTTTCACACTACCAAACGTTCAAAAGTTTAGGGTCATTTGTTTTGTTTATATTTTATTTTATTTTAGAAATAATACCTTTATTCAGCAAGGATATATTAAAATCAATTAAAAATGACAGTAAAGACATTTTAAGAATTAAAAAAAATGCTGTTCATTTAAACTTTCCATTCCTCAAAAAAAAAAAAAAAGATATAATAAAATATTAAGCATATACTGTATATATATTTTTTGACATTTATAATTAATAAGAAATCTTTCCTTAGAACCAAATCAGCATATAAGAATCATTTCTGAAGGATCAAATGACACTGAAATCTGGACTGCTGAAATTGAGCTTTTCTATCACAGAAACTAAATGACATAAAAATATGTTCTATAAAATATTATATATAAAAATGTATATAATGTATATATTTTTCAGCAAATAAATGCAGTACTGATACAATTCTTTCAAAAACATTTAAAATATTACTGTCTAATTGAAATTATTTTTAAAAGTATCTTCTTTTTTCCCTTTATATTGTTTTAGCATTTTTGATTTGACCAAGTGTGTAGATATTATTGAAGATTGCTCACAAAGAAGACATGCATTTTTTTTCTTTTAGAAACTTGTTATTTTAGTTTGAAAGAAATCAAAATAAAGAACTGAAGGGAGTGTGTATCTTAGTGTCAACATCAAACAGAACACGAGCATTAAATTCCTTTCTGTCTATGGCATTATTTGCATTTGTCCCCAAAAGCACATATCAAACTCATCTCCCAAAGCAAAATTACAGCAGTAACTACATTTTTACATATTCACAAGAAAATAGAATGGTGCAAAACTTGCTCCAATGCTAAGGTGTTGTGGATGATTTCCAAGGCATTGCCACGCAGTTGCTAGGCTAGGTGGTTGCTTACTGGCAAGATAAAAGAGCCCACTTTCCCAAGCCCTGAGATTTATTTATTTTTTTCTGACCATTTTGTCTTTCACCAGGATAAAAATAACGTGTCCAATTGCTTAGTGGGGGGGAATAAGTAAAGGAAAAGATGTGAGTTACACACCAACATTTAATACTTTGGGTTAGGCATTTGTTCAAAGCCCTAAACCCAGGATTCCCAGGGGTTTTTGTTAGCCGAAACCCTTAGAAGTAATATACTGACTTGAAGCATCCCCTGAGATTTTGAGTTAACATTATAATTTGCATGTTCACAGTTCTCTGATGTTGGTTAACCGTCACAACATACAAAGACACAGATAAAATATCAAATCTATTTTGGTGTATGCAAATTTGTGATTACGTTTCTTATTTTTCATATTTATTTGTACAGTATATTCCTTGTGATTTATCCTTGATTATTTTATTGTTGTTATATTCATATTACATATTCATATTATTCATATTACTGTTTTATGTTACTCATATACACAATTATTATTCATTTATTCTTCTTTATTACTGTTCTTTTCTTCATATTCCATTGACAAAGTATATTTTTCTTTATTTGACATATAAAAGTACATTTTGTTATGCTTAAGGGATGTTGGAAACTTATTCTCTGCAGAATATTTTTTATTATATGCAAGGATGTTTGCTTAATTTGTCTCCGATTTTCTTGGTACCAAGTGTGATTTTCTAAGAGCTAAATGGTATTTGCAGACTTATATTTGAAGATTTGCAAAGCTTGCTGTTTGTGCTCCATGGATGTAAAACCACAAGTTCATCTGGTACTTTTATCTGATCTTATCTACATTATGACCCATATTGTCATGTCACTGTGACCTCTCTTTGACTTAGAGTAACTTGGGCAGAGAAAAACATGTAACAGGTGTATATATAGAAAATTCCCTGACGTCTATCGATCAGACATGACATCTTGTAATATCATCTGGTTGTATAGAATGTAAGTTTCTAGTATATTATGTATATTACTCCAGTTGACTTCTGGCACAGCTTCTTATTTTCTTCTGCTCATATCAAATACTCCAAAGGCTTTGTCTTTTGACTTCTTAAGATTATTATACTTAAATTTAGATTATACTCTCAGAAATTTTAACAGAATATAGTCCGTATATTCAGTTTTAGATTTTGTATTGATTTTTAATCTTTATCTATTTATTTTTTTCATTATTATTATCAGCTGTGACTGTTATCATTTATAATTTTCAATAAATAACAAATTTTACTTAAAGACTTTGCTTGCCTGGGACTCTCCATTGTTTTTGCATTAGTTTTATTTCTAGTAAGTGGTTTATTTTGGTTGTTTAATATTATTTTCTTTTATATTACATAAAATATGTTGCTCCTGCTGAGACATCCAGACACAAAGAAAACTACAATTCTGAGGCTAATGGAAATAGTTACTTTTAAGGGTGTTACGAAACAAATACTTATTTCTTAAATGTTTTACTTTCAAACGTTCAAACACTTAAGCTTTTAACATGTTACATCCTCAAGTATTTATTTTGGCAGAATACTGGTTTTGCTCATTTTGGTAGAAAATTGTTGGAAAATCTGAATATAAACAAAATGAATGTAATGCAACAGACTATTTATTTAATTAAATTGCAGTTTTGATTTGAAAATCATGATTTCATAAGATATTCACTATTAGATTTATTTCAGTTTTCAATTATGCTGCACAATTTGTTTATTTTAATGTTCCAGTCAATTGAATTACTTATTAACTTTTTAATCAGCTCACAAACCCCTTGCAGTTCCCGCACAAACCCTCATTTAGGAAACCCAACACCGAAGAATTAGACATAATAATCACCACAATTTAATCAATGCATTTATAATGCAAATATTGTTAAAGGGAGAGTACACCCAAAAATGAAAATCTCCCTCACATCATTCCAAACCTGTATGACTTACTTTCCTCTGTGGAACATAAAATAAGATATTCTGAAGAATGTTTGTAACCAAACAGCTTCAGTTCCCATTGACCTCCATTGTATTTTTTAGCCCATTCAATGTAAGTCAATGTGAAATTAAACAGTTTGGTTACCAACATTCTTGAAAATATCTTTTGTTCTGCAGAAGAAATGCATACAGGTTTGGAAAGACATATTTTTGGGTGAAGAACCATCACTTTAAGCAATACTCTAGAAGAGCTGGAAGAAAATAATTTACTGCCACAACAAATTCTATTGTATTATTGTCACAGTTAAACATGTTTCCATCCTTTTGTAAAACAACAAAACTTACGCCATTTTTACAAATTAGTAAATTATGACAGAAAATTCATTTTTGATTGAACTATCCCTTTAAGAGCAGTAGAATTATCATGTTCAGGGTATAAAGCACAACAAAGGAACTGAACATAGCACTGCTCTGCAAAGCTTGTGTTTTATAGCCATCTAGACACAACACAGGCTTCAGACACAATACAGTTCTAACCAAACATCACTGCTAAACGTGCAAAACAGGTTTATGGGGAACGAAGGGAGTTTGGTGGGGCCGGTGGGGTACTGTACGTCTGCTGTTGCCTTTGTGGACTTACTCAAGCCTTTGTCGTCACTCAGGTCCTGTGGAGCAGTCGGCAGAGAGCACGGAACAAGAGAAAACCACAAAAATAACAATGATTACTGGAACAACACATCACGTCTTACCGATGAACATTGCTCCTGCCTTGCAACAAACCCAGATAAGTAGACTTCAATGGTTTTCAGTGGACATTCTGTCCCTACATCAGCTCATATTAAGGTTCAGTAGAAGGGATCAACCAAATTTGCCGTCACATTTAGGGTTGTTGCAGAAGCAAGAGATTTGTTCAGCGGTGTTGGCGTTGCCGCGTGTGGCGCTACCTTGCCCTGCACACGCCTAATGTACTTACGGTCCACATCGCTTGTTTCCTGTTCGCTTGGGTCCTTGTTCTTGTAGAAGGTGAATTTTCGCGAAAAGAGGTTCTTTTTACGCTTGTCATTGAGTGAATGCTGGGAAGGAGGAGAGGGAGGGATGGGGAGGGGGGGGCAAAAAAGGAAGAACAGATGGAATGGTGTTGGGTGTCTAGTTGAAGTATGAACAAATGCCCAACTTAACAGATGCCCATGTTACTGACTCTATAGCCACCGCCATCCAATAAAATGATGCTGGAATGACAAAAATCACTAAACTGAGAACTTATAAATAGATATTAAACCAGATCTTGGTTTGGAGATGGCAACAGACACAGTAGAGTTTATGATAAATAAATTTAAAGGGTAGTTACCACAACCAAGGTAAGCAAGGTGGGTTTATAGCACAAATGCAAGGACATGCAGACCAGCCTCCTAAATTAGTTAGCTGATTAAAGTTAGTGATTGGCATTGATCAAAGGGTTTGGACAGGAACAAAGTTACAACACTCTTAAAAAGATGGACAGATGAGTAATGTGCAGGAAGAGAAAGTGACATCAATGGCAAGCGTATACATCTTTTTGTTCTCTGAAATATTCATGCACTCATGCTGCATTAGTGAATGTAGTTGAAAATGCTAAGACAGTGATGAGCGGATGATGAGTTGGTCCGGTGCTAAACACAATACTGCTGCAAAGACTAAAGAGTTATAATCACTAGGGCTGGGCAATACATATTGAATTTCGACAATATATTCTGTGGTCATTTAAAATCAACATTGTGAATATTGCAACGATTTTAAGGAGCTTTTTTTCCTGTTGCAATTTTTAAAGATACTGTCATTAGACTACTTCTGCAATTTTTTTTCATGAATCAGTATATACTGTATATTAAACTTCATTAGAAAAACTGTGTTGGAGTAAATTGGTAAGCTTTCTTTCTGTTAATGAGGTCAAACTTTAATTTCAGTGAATCTGTTCATAACTGATGCAATGATGTTTGTATCTTTCACTGAAGCCCATTAAGAGAGTAGGATATTTCATATAATTAAAACTTGTTAGTCAAAATATTATATCAGTGTCATTATTTATTACTAGAGCATACAGAATAGATGAAAAAATATATAACATTGTTTCTGTTAAACAATGTGAAAAACCTGGTTATATACAGCTTACTGTACATGTTGAAGCTATAATGGCTGATTGGCTGAAAAAAAAAAAAAAAAAAAAAAAACATACACATACATATATACACATACATACATACACACACATACACAAACATATATACACACACACACACACACACACACACACACACACGTAAAAGTCTTTTCTATCATGTTTTGAATTTAATAATGAACTGAATGTGTCCTTGCTGAATAAAAGTATTATATATATATTTGTTTTGCCACATTGCCCAGCCCTAGTCACATGTGGTTAAGAATCGTCTCACATGAGAGAATAGGGAACAAACATACAGGATTAGTACACTACATACAGTAAAAAGGGATCTGAATTCATTTCACAAACAGAAACTTTCAAACAAGCATCTCATTCATGAAGAATGGTTCATCACTTGACACTTCACTACTTTGTTAGAGTTTACACTTGCCAGCTGTTAGTCATCTTATGTGAGAACATTTTTGGCTTTGGAAAAGTCACAAGAGAAAGGTGCAACAAAATGTTTCTAATGCTGAACATCTTGTTAGCACTTTTCATCTCAAGTTAGCATAAAATAACAATGTTTCAAAATAGGGTACAAGGCGTGTTCATAATGGTTTCTGATTTCTGACAAATTAAGGTTATGTCGGCATGACTGCAAGTAAACTAAATAAAATTTTTACACAAAATGCCCATTTATTATGTATAAGTCTATAAACAGCTGCTTTTTAAAGGCATTAAAAGCCTGTTTGTGTCATGCCAGACATGGTAAATATTTGAGCAGCAAACACTTACCCCTTTGTCTCGAGTCTTGGAGTTGAATTTAACCGTCTTTAACCTGGCTCTTTCTTTTCTCTCCACCCTGAAGAGGAAGGAGGCAAAGACATTAGGGCAAGTATTTTCACTGTTAATACACAACAACTGTCCTGAGTTCATTATGTACATGTGTTTAAACTAAAAAAAGTTGAGAAACATATGAAGCCCAAAAATGTTTGCTTTTTGCAAGGATAAAGATAATGTATTCAAGAAATTCTTGAAAAGCAATAAAGATGTGGCTTATGTAATATTTATTCCCATATTATCCTTAAAATACATGTTTTTATGTTTGATTGGTAACATTCACCAGATGCTGATCTGACATGCTTCTTAGGGAGAGTTTACATGAGACGTTTACAAAAACTGTGCTTTGATGGATCTAGATGACATCTAACCTCCAAAATCCAAATATGTTGAAGTATCATGAAATATAACGCAGATCAAAAACTTTCACCAAGAGAAATCCCAACTTGTTTCTAAAAATACAGAGCATTGCTGGCTGTCCCCTGTGCTTCATCAGTAGGGAGACAAGACAAATTTTTAGAACGAGGTGAGAATTCAATTATCAAGTCTCTATCAGCATACAGTTGGGTGGAGAGAATGAGAGAGAAACTCTCACAGCATCACACATCAGTGCTGAAATATAAGGCTCTAATTAGACACAGGCGACAATAACCCATGACTTTGGCAAAAATAGAGTAGACTTGTTTGCATCTTTGTATTCTAAATATAATTAAATTATTTTGTCACACGTTTGTATGTAACTCACTCATAACATCTTATATTTTATCTCAAGCATTCTGTCAGTTTAGTAACAAAGTATTTGATAATACTTTATGTGGCAAAATTGTTGGTTGTGGTGGAAAAGAAGTCACGACTGATGTGCCATTGTAATTTTTGATAATTTATATCTTTTCCACACAATAAACATTGAACGCTTTTATGATTATTTGACTCTTCATTTAAAGCCTGGGAATGTGACAAGTGTAAAACTGTGTAAGCTATACATAAAATACATTTTAAAAGCAGCAAAATAAATAATGAAGGCACAGAAGTCTCCATTTTTTATCTATAAAATAAAACCCTGGGACATAAAAGAAATGCTCTTGATTGAAGAAACACCCACATTCTTCAAACAGTTTTCTATCTCTAGCTGCTGAGTCAAGTTAAAACCCTCTTCACACAGAGAGAAGAATTCATTTTACTTCAGCTTTTATTTATGTAAGCATATATATTCTCAAATATGATCATTCTTGGATGCCATTGTGCAGATGTATGTGTGCTCATTGCTCATTATTACAAATTACAACGAATAATGCACGTAATTAAACCAAAATGAAGAAAGGCAGTGAACTGAAACGGAAGACACTGTGAAAGGAACATTAGTGGAAAGACTATGAGTCGTGGGTAATGTGGCATTAAACACACAATTGTGTTAATCACTGTAAAGAGGGTTAACTGAACTATATTTCTACAGTACAGTGTGCTCAGGAATGCATGGGAGCAGAGTCTACCTCTTCTTGCTGGGAATGACGCCCATCTCCTCCATCTCGCCATCTGGAGTCACATGCCGCGCTTGCCACCACTCCTCGTCCGAAGCATTCAGGACATGTAGGATGTCGCCAAAGTGGAAGTTCAGCCCCTGACTGGGCAGGCCGGAGTCTTTCGTTATGTCATAATCAAACAGGGCTCTGGAAGAGTCAGAATGTAATAAGAATGATTTTTCAGAGAAGAAAAAATATGTTAATAAATCTTCTTTTTTGATAAGGTATTGTAAATAATAATAATAATAATAATAAATTAACATTATAAAATATATATATAAAAAATAATAATAACAACAATAATTATTACCAATACATAATGACTATATATAAAACTCCCACATAAAAGTTTGCATAATGTTACTCTTAAATATATCCTACTGAAGTTTCAGTCAAAAACATGATATTTCAAGTGGAATATTTCGATTTTTTGTGTAATTTCTGTGCCACTAGCATCACCAAACAGAAATTGCAAAAAAATTTTAAAATACGTTTTTTGCTTTTCAAACACTCCCTCATTTTCTATTAGTAGGACAAACTGATAGTCCCGCCCAAAACTCATGCTATTGGTTGTTCTAATGCTGCAAAGTTTGACTGTTCTGGATGTTAAAAAAAAAAAAAATGCACCTTTTGATTTCGCCTAAGAATTTACATTTCTAAGCTTTATAATAAGCTAGAATATGAAAATTTATTTTAAAAAAGCACTTCAGTTTTAGAGATGCAGTAGCAAGAACAGCATTTATTTTAAAGGTCAGAGGGAAGGTAAAAGTGGGGCAAGTCAAACAAAATTATGATTTTCAGGGGGGGAATAAAACCTTTTCTTAAAAAAAAAAAAAAAAAAAGCACAATAATTCCGAAAGACACAACAGCAAGAAAAGCCTCTAGACTGTGCATACATGAGATTCTATGAATATTAAACAACAATAAAGACAGTGAAACCATTCTCTAGCCTAATGCCAAAGTTACTTTTTTTTTTTTACCATACAAAGCAATTCTTCCTAACTCATTTGCCCACAGACCGATTCCCTCAGATGTTAAGTAGGCCACTGCTGTTCTGTGCATGTGTGCATGTGCATTTAAGAGAACTGGAGCTGAAGTAACTAGCTGCCCAAGCTCTTGACTAGCTTATCTCTGTTTCCTCATCAATAATGAAGCACTTCCAGGAGGGCATCTGAGAAGCTTATGGGGCTTTAATGAACATACAGACACCAAAGCCGCCTTTAACTCCTAAAAGCAAATAAAGAACCCTTATTTAACTCTTCAGCAAATGATGCAAATTATTTCTGTGCAGTCTTAATCTGCTTAGAGGTGTAATAGGCTACATTTGTATCCTTGTACAGTTGAAGCAGAGACCTTCAGAGTCATTATAGTAAATGGCTATAGCAGACCGAAGATTAAAAGCTCAATCAGTGTAGATATGAGGTTTTAATGTAATATCAGACCATAAAACTGGTGTCTCTTTCAGACAAGTCCAAATTATGTTTGTACTATGACAGCCAGTGGAACAATTAAATATTTTTAAAGGCATTTACTAGACACTTAGTAGAAAATATTACTGATTTATGTTTTCAGTGAGTCATGAAAAAGGCCTAAATACATAATTTCTTAGCACTACATGTTCTACATGTCATCAGTTGCCTAGTAAACCTCGACTCTGTGTCACAAACATGCTGTGGGAAATATAAACCCAAAGATGACTACAACCTTGCGTGATTTTAAGCTTCCATCAAAACAAGCTACGTTGACATTTCCACAACAGCTTGTGTTAGTATAAAGTACATCATTAAGAAAAAGTTAGCAATAAACCAAACTAGAGCAAATAGCCTCACTGCAACATGCACTTTAGAGGCAGGGTAATTATTGAAGCGCTTCTTACTCTTCATTTCCATCACGGTTTGTTTCCATTAATCATTCATTATATACATTTACTATGTAAAACGCTCTGCTGTATGTTCCTCAGTTCATTTTAGATTAGATTTCCTGTCACTTAAAATAATGCTATTTTTCTTATGATGACCTATTTGACTAATATTTTTCAGAACGCACACATAAATACACAGGGACAATATAGCTGAATGTGACCTACACAGCTGAAAAATCACATTAGGTTTTAAATCAGTGAATACCACATGCATGCATAGAGAATCCAGTGCCCAGGGGCTTTCGGATCCTCAAAATGTCAAAGCTGCTCTTATTAAAACATAAGAGCAGCAACCTGAGAGCTAAAGAAAAAAGTCAAACAAAAGCCACATAAGAGCAAAACTTCAGGAACGGTTTTACATAACAATCCTGATCATCTATTGCTTTATGTCTAACTGCTACTGTTGTGCTAGGCTATGAGCGATGGGAGTCCGTAAACACAGGATGGTAGAAAGGTAGACTTTCTCCAAAAACATGGCAAACTTTCAGTCAATACAGAGCCCTTCATGCCTCGCCTCATCTACTGTGTAACTACTGGCCTGAATGTTCTGAAAGCAACAAAAAAACACAGGCACACTTCAGAGAATGACATTTTCACATAAGGGGCCATCTATGACGCATTTAGTGGCAGACAAAACAATATACATAAAAAATACAAGGAGATGTCTGGTCAAATATTAATGAAAGCCATTACAAGATGACCAATTTTTGCCAGGGTTTTAGAGATGGATTGTGAACTATGTGAACATTTAGGTTTTATTTATAGACATTACATCCCATTGTGTCTATGTATGAAGCCATCAGTGAAAATGCTTTTATTTTGCATTATTATACATTTTTTAAATCACACATTATATTATCAGCATGATATTTTGCTTTTTTTAGTTTTTAAAAATAAAATATAAAAATGGATCTTAAATCTTAGATTTTACAAATAAAATAAAAATAAAATAATTTGTTGTATACAATAATAATAAAAGGGTAGAAAATATAGTACAGTAAAACTGTATGTAATGCATACTATGCAAAGTGCTTTTTTGCCGAAGTGTCACAGTCCTGTGTTGATCTCTGAGGATTAAGGACCTACAGTAAGCATATTTGGAAGATCAAATGTAACTAGTGGTGATTAGTAAAAGCTCACCTGACATACAGGGTCCTCTTCTGACTAGTCCGCAATGAGCCGGAGCCTGAACTAATACTGCTGTTCATCATCTGCTCCCGTAGATCATGGATTTTGGCTTCAAATCGACTGTACTCTGTTAAAAACACAGAAAACAACATTACACATGCTGTCCTGCTGATGAGAGATAAACAACAAGGAAAAAACCCTCGAACACCTAGAGCCTCAGGGTGGATCGGTATTATCGATGGAGATGAAGGGAAGAAAAGTCAGACAGAACAAGAGAGACATATATAGATGTGTGGTTTAGAGCATTTGGAGAAAGTATAGGACCTCTGTTTGAGGTCTGTAAAGCGTGAGCATTACAAATGCATAAACATTTGTAGACAGATGCATCAACATACGCACAGCTGTGCAAGCCGTAAAGTGGTAGAGAGGATGGATATAGTCTGATATGTTGGAGAAATCTTATTTAATAAGATCTATCAAGTGAATTCATCATCCATTCCCAGGACTCAAACTGCGTGAGGAAGGTTTGCGCACGCTAGACTGAAACAGTGAAAAGGTTCATGAATTATTCAGTGGTTTAACCCACTTAACGCTCCTGCTCTTTCCCTATGTTTGACCTTAGAGAACGTAAGACAGACATTGAAGCTAAAGAACAAGAAAAGCTGACATTATAGCCCGATAAAGACCTCATGGTTTGAATCATCAAGAAAGTCTTACTTTGAAGTAAGTGTCAAGGAGGAAACTCTTTTAACCAATCTGTTAAATAGCCTCTATATAAAACCTCAAACAAAACAAAAACCTCATGAAAAATACAATCATTATACTATGCCACATATCAATGCACAATAAAATACTAACTCTACTTCCACTGAACAAATGAACCACCTCGCTACAAATTAAGGTGAAAGTAAATCAGCATACTTACAAGCTCTTTTCTCAGAGCCGCGCAGGAGTCTGCAGTGAGCTAAAGTTTCCGAGCGTTTGTCTCCGTGTCTGTCTCTACCCCTCCATGTGGGAGTTCAATTGTGTTGTGGTGCTGAAGGACAGCTCCAAATCACACACAGCTGCTCTCCGTGCACGAATGTGTGTTTGAGCGCGTGTATGTGTGCGTAACTTGCCTCAGTTGGACACTTCCACGCAAAGCCTCTCTGAGCACCTACAGCACAGCAACATAACAGATGCTAATGGACTAAACAGTGCTTGAATTGCTCACTCACCCCTCCCTCCTCTCTCTCTCTCTCTCTCTCTCTTTCTCTTCTTGTTGAAGTCACAGCCCTAACCCATGTTGGCTTATTTAGCACAAAACCGTGCATTCATTTCACCAAGCAAAACAAGGAAGTAAATATAATCAGAGAGTGAACTGACAACAGAAGAAATACTAGTGTACTGAGGCATATAATGATATTTGTATCATTTTGGTGACCACTGCCATTGCCTTCCAAAAAAAAACAAAAGAGTGCCAGATTTACTAAACGGGGCAAATTAGTGATGACTACAATCACATGAAAGCGCCGATGGGAAAGTTCTGTGGGTGATTTACTGACAATGTTCTAATTAAAGAACACAGAATCAGCCAGACCATGTAAGAGCAACACAAATTAGCTACTATCACAACCACGTCAAACGCACAATGAATTAAGACATTCTTTTGGGGCATTGAATAATGGTAAACTGACTACCACAAAACTTTGTAAATCAATTTGCAAGTTTCATTTAAATACTCTCCTCCCATTAATTTTGCATATACAATGGAAACTCCTATAAATGCATATGTATTAAGGTCAGCTGCTAAATAACTGCGCCAATGCTTTACATGCACTCTTAAAAATAAAGGTGCTTAAAAGGTTCTTCACAGCGATACCATAGAAGAACATTTTTGGTTCCACAAAGAACCACTCAGTCAAAGGTTCTTTAAAGAACCATCTCTTTCTTACCTTTTTATAATCTGAAGAACCATTCACCACAAAGAACTATTTGTGAAACAGAAAGGTTCTTCAGATGTTAAAGGTTTTTCATGGAACCATTTAGACAAAAAGGTTCTTCTATGGCATCGTGAAGCACCTAATTATTATTTTTTTTTTTTAAGAGTGTGGCTAATTTGTCACTTTGTGTCATTAAATCCTAGTAGTTTTTAAACAGGTTTATGTTGAAAGAAGCTAATAGTAAATCTGGGTGGAGTATTTTTTAATATGTTTATTTTAATGGAATATTTTAGAGATAAAACAACTAATAATCTCCCATCACAAAATTGATCAAATCCATAACTAATAGTTGCTGATATTACTGTTGTTTTCTCACCAATATATACAGGTATGTCACCACTTTTCTATAAAAGACTAACAGGATGGAAGGTGATATTAAGGACACAAGAAAAACAATATTCACAAGAATAACAGTATTTTGAGTGGAGAGGAAGAAATTAATAAAGACCTTGAATATTTCATAATAGAAAAAAAAAGAAAAAGAAAAAAAAAATTAAACGAGTGAAATTCTTTACCGTTCACTCCAGGTACAGAATAATAGCAACGACCAACACACACTAAAGTAAAAGTCTGTAAAACACTAGATATATTTTGGCTAAGCATCTCTATCTGACGTACACGCGTTCCTGTATTGCTGCAGATACTGTACCTTCTGATAAGACAACATGGATATTTCATAAGTACTGTAAAACATTTAAATTATCTTCAATAAATGATCTCTCTGACTTGTTTTCTCTCTGAATTCACATCTTCCCTTGGTAGATCAACATAAGACAATGAGACATAATGGATGCGAACAAGTCTCTGGTGATGAACAAAAGTCTATAATTAGATATAGCAGAAATGCAAAGTCATTCATAATGAAGACTGGAGAACATTCATGACTTCTCGCCGAGTCCATGCAGACGAAACAACAGGAAACTAAATGCTAGTACCCCCAGGATTACATTGGTTTGAATGAATAGTTTAATGAGAGTAATGATGCATGTGCTGCCATAGAACAGTGAAAGGCTTTCATGTTATCAGGAGTTCAGAACATTATCGTCATCAATTTTGTGTCAAACAACAAAACAATTAAGGGGCTTTCATAAAGCTCGAAAAGGAAGGAGGAGGCAGAGAGGGGAAATAATATACTTTGAGTCACGTTTCAAAAGAATGAAAGTTGGATGAATAATCATTAGGAGCTTTTATATTTAGTAATGGCATTAAGGCACAATGGTCAAAGCTAAATCAACTGATTTGAAGTATTATAATAACAAATGTACAAGCTCCAAAGTTTAACACTTCCTTTATTAGATAAATAGTAATAGCAAAGCCAATAAGCCAATAGTTATTTCACATCATCCCTTGGAAATGATTGTACTATATAGTGTACAGTGCATAAACAAACTAACAATTTTTTTTTACTTTTTCAAGTAAACTTTGGTAACACATAATGAAAATGGATATTCATTCAGAAAATTGCTAAAGATCACATATAACAATGTTATTTAATTTTAAATGTTTGTAAGATTAACTTAAAGTGAGTTTTAGATGATGGCAAAGGTAACAAATGTAAAAATCTAATCTTCCTGCCAATAACTGACAGGGTACAGATATAATATTCTGTACATCCATAATGAAGAGTATCAGCAAAATACTGGCACTGATTCTCAAAAACACCAAATATCAGCAGTGTGACTTTAGAAACATCTGGATAAAGAAACGTTTGGCCATGGATCACTTTCTTTCAATTGTGCTATGTAGACAGAATAAGCATTCACGAAATTTTATGAGTCATCAAATCAAAATAAGACAGCTATGATCTCATGAATATATGAATTTTAACAAGGTGCGAGAGAGGATTTAGTCTTTGTTAATCTGAGTTTGTCGTCGTAGTCACTAAAGCACTTTCAGTTCATACATAATATCGACTAATACTTTTTAAGGCATTAAAGGAAGTTTAACTCATTTTTGACCAGCAGAAACCAGAATAAAAATAGAATTGCTTCATGCCATCTAAGCTTTACAGTGCTGCCAGATCTTACAAGAAAAGCAAGCAACCTGGTCTGAATAAAGCAATATATTAACTCTTTATAATATATTAATCATTATTCTAGTATGCAGACAAAATATAAAGTACATTTCCATATTACTGAGGTAGAGGGAGGGTGTTGGAAAGACATCATTATAGAAATTAATATCTAATAAATGCCCAAAGTTGCTTATAATAATGAAAAAAAGTGTTTGTTGAGGTAAGTGAAATGGGTAAATTTCTCCTTAATTCTGTAAATAACTGGAGGGCATGTCACTGAAGCAGGACTTGTGCTTAGCACAGCTGTGTGAGTGTTTGTGTGTGTGTGTCAGACACTGATGTCTTTAAGCTCCAGCACAGATCCTCAAAATCCCGTTAAATCCCTTTGATCAAAGCAGTCTGGCCCTAAGGGGTTTCATTTCCTATCCAAACACCACCATCAGTGCACATTTAATGCCATTTGTTCCTCATGTCAAAAGATGGAGGCTCTGGAATGACTGCATTGCAGTTAAATCATTACACCACAACATCTGTTCTTTAGTTAGATATCTAAAGCATCCTCTGGTTATTGCACTTAATGGAAAACACCACGCAGCACTGACATATTCACTATGAGAAACCCTGGAGAGTTGACAAGGTCCTCCCTCAGCAGTTCTTCAGCAGCCATTGGTCAAAGTGAGTGCTGCATCTGTGCTTTCCGATGCTTTATTATGCATGTTGTCACAAACTGCATATGGAGAGCAGAGGGAGTTGGATCTAATCTCAGCTCATTCTCCCCACAGGGAGCTGCCTGAACCCTGCTCGCACCTGTGGCCGCCTGATTGGGCACAACCAATCTCCATCTTGCTGACTGAATACTGGGCAGAAGAGCGTGTTGATGAGATGTCTGGCATCGAAAAGGGATGACAACATACAGATTCACATGGAGGTCGGTCATTTCTCTGTAGCAACTATATAAACGCTTAACTTTTAATGCAGTAGCTTCACTGCTGGTCACACGTGTCTCAAAAATGGGTTTAATATTACAGCTGGATTGCATCTTAAAAGCAATTTATGATTAAATGTGAGAAAAAAAAACTATTCTACTGACAAAATGCAGTATTGAAATCGACCACATCTATATTTGAACGGAAAGCAGCGATGAGATTTTCCAAACTGAGACCCGCACTGTAACTCAAGATGATGATGACAGTAGGTGCGCTTTTGTTTTTTTGGAAAGCTATACTTACTCAACAACGACTATCAAGGGAAGATGAGAAGCTATGCTATGGAAAATTTTAAACAAACATTTGGGTAAATCAAATGGGTAAATCTCAATTTACCCACGTATTATTTCAAAACTAAAACAAAAGGAAGGAATGAGAATTTACTTTTTGGTAATAAACATGTTTTACCTTTTCCTAGCACACTGCTAGCATATTTTAACAAGTCACTGGCATTTTGTTAGCATGTTTTAACAATGCTAGCACATGTAGCCTGCACGTTTTAGCACTTGCTAACATGTATTAACATGTGGCTAGCATGTTTCAGAACATTGTCAAGCCAACATGTAAATAAATAAACATACTGTATCAATTGTGAAGTATGTTAGATAAATTTAAACAAAAGTACAAAGTAGCTATAATTTAAAGAAAATTGGAAAAACCTAATGAACATTTATCTTTTTAATTAAAGATAAAAATTTCAAAACAAAGTAAAATGAAACAGAAACAACCCAAAATAAATGTTTGGAAAAATTTAGCAGCCAGAAAGCATGTGTAGTCCCTTATGAAAATTAACCATGTTTTAATTATAGTAAAAGTGTAATAACCATGTTTTTTTGGTGTATTGATTACCATTTTTTTATAACAGTTATACTACAAATTGCATGGTTAAACTATGGTTAGTGTAGCCAGATAATAGCTAATTTGTGGTTCCCATGATATATAGTAACCATGTTTTTTGGCCTTATTTGTAGTAAATCCATGGTTAATTTTTGTCAGGGGTTGCTTGTAGTTACGTATAAAATCAACAAGTAAAGAGCAGGTCAGAGAACTGATTGTGGAACGTTCTCCTAATGAAAGCCAAGCTAAAGGGCAGAGTTGCTCTGTGTTGGCCGCGAACAGAGGAGCGTGATGGGTACAGGAAGCTAGGCTCAGGAGCCACGCTTTCACCAAACAGAGAAGATGCTACATAAACACACATACACTCGCTAGGGGTGTGAAAGGAGCTCGGATCACACATACATACACAGACCTGTCCAGAAGCTTAATTTAGACCCTCTCAGACTAGCTCCAGCCAAAACCCTGAGGGTCATCACTACCCCATTGGTATTTTAATAAACACTGCAGCCAGGCCTGCCGAGCAGAAGGAAAGAATGGCCAAGCTGGACTCTACTCCTCAGGGTGAAGAAGCTGCTATGAGTCACGACCACAACACAATCCAGCGAACTGTGAACATTAACACTTACATGTACATGAAATCATTATCCTTATTTCAAAACTTTGGGGTCAGTAAGATTTGTTTAAAAGAATTGAGACTTTTATTCAACAGAGATGCATTCTGTTGATCAAAGGGGAAAGTAAATACATTTATTTATAATAGTCCAAAATATTTTTATTTCAAATAAATGCTAATAAATTTCTATTTTAAATGAAAGAATCCTGAAAAATAAAAATAAAAATGTATTCCAGTATTCCAGTTTCCAGAAGAAAAAAAAATATTAAGCCGTTTAATCAGAATGATTTCTGAAGGATCATGTGACACAGAAGATTAGAGAAGTGGCTGTTAAATATTCCCATTTGGCATTACTGTAATGTAAAAATGTAAAATATATAATCAAAATTCAAAAAATAATAATATTTCACAATATTACTGTGCACACTGTATTTTGTCAAATAAATAAATCAAGTCCCACCCAACATTTTTTCTTGCCCAATATCAGATTATGGAAGAAAAATGGGTTGCGTATGGCATTTCATGTTGACTTTAAATACACTATAGGCTGTTAAACACAAATGACAGGTTTTCTATCAAATCCACAATGTCACTGCAACTGAGTTTCTTCCCATTATCACAGTCCACCATCCATGAAATGGTTTTCTGCCATGCCCAGCTATAAACAAATAAGCAATTGTAGAATTCAGGCTACGCTGCATCTAATCAAGGTTTTCAGCTAAAAGCTAGAGTTTGTGTCTTAAAAGAGATTCTCTTTAATAAAATAGCTGTGGGGAAACACAAATTTGAAGCAAAGTGTGGAAATTCATTATGAGATTTAGGCTACATTTCAAGTGTAGGCTACATTTGGTGGTATCAGAATGAAACATGACAGACCCTTATACAATCAACTGAAATAAACAAAAGGACTGAAGCTGTCATGTTACAAAGGAAAGGCCCAGAAATCCAGTTCTAAATGGAATCATGCCATAAGAATGTTATTTTATTTATTATTGTTAACATTAAAACATACTGGTCTGTTTGCAATATTTTGAGAGGAACTGCCCACCCACCTTCAGGTCTGTACTGAGCCACGATGGTGACAGTCTGTCCAGCATTCTTCAGTGCTGCAGCTGCCTGTTCGTGCGTTGCACTGCGGAGGTCCACCCCATTTACCTGTAGCACACATATAATATTAATAAATAAGCATTGATGCAAAACACAGCCAGTGGGGTGCAACAGTCTGAGAAAGCATTGAAAATTCAGAATGTAAACACTATAAACCTGGAAAAATTCTATAAATGTAGTATGCTGATTGAGTGCTGTTGTAATTAGAAAAGAAATATACAAAAGACAGTCTGAAAAGTACTAGAATTTCAAATAATTTTTTCTCTGAAATGGTTATGCTGGTGATGCCAAATCATTATTTCACTAAGACTGAAAAATGATTGACAATGAACAATTGTTGATGACTGAACAACTTTTTTTTCACTGAAAACAGAACAACTGTTAATAATGCAATGTTCTTACAGAAATGATACGGTCTCCTTTCCTTAATTCTCCACACAGGTCTGCAGGCCCTCCTGCTAATATGAATGAGATGAAGATACCCTCTCCATCCTCTCCTCCTACAATGTTGAAGCCTAGTCCCGTGGTGCCCCGATGTAGAACTATTTTCCTAGGCTCCCTAAAAAAACAAAACCAGCATTTATTAGTTGTGAGTGGACAGGTCGGGAAAGCATGCTTACAAAAATATTTCTGACCTACTGTACACACACACCAAACTAAACAAAGTATTACTTTTAAAAAACTAAAAGTATTATTTTTAAAACTAAAAGTATTCAAAACTGCTTTCGGTTATTTTTGAATTTTTTATTTTTACTTATTTATTTTTTTCTATATGGACAAAGTGTAACTGTATAAATTACACTTCATCAATTACATTAAGGGAGCCAATAAAAAATAAACGAATTTAGTAAATTTTTTAAATATTTTGATAAGTTATTAATTTATAATACAAATATAAAGTCAAAAAACAATAACATAAGAAAATTAGAAATGTTCCTGTTTAACTATATTAAGTTTAACTTATGAATTAAAATTACTAAAGCTCAAAATAAAATAAAAATAAAGCTAAACAGAAATATTTATAAATATACATTTAAATGTATTAATACATTTTCATATAACTTTAATAGTTTAATAGTGTAATAGTTTTTATACAATTAAAAATTAAGCCAGTATGTCCTTACATAAATTATTTCAATTTATTACCTCAAAAAATAAATAAATAAATGAACAAATAAATAAGTAATAAAATATATTTGACTGCATCACCATCTAGCAAACAAAATATTAACTACACAAACTACACAATAAAGGTAAATAACTGAATTCAAAAATCCATTTAAAATTAAAGTAAACCAACATGACCGCAACATACTCTTGGCTTAGATTAATTCTGTCATCTCAAAAATTAAAAGATTTGACCGCATCTCCCTCTAGTGAACAAAATATGAACTACAGAGAGGAGTTTGTAAAGCTGCATCACATTTTTGATGTGTGAGTACATGTGGATGTCTGTAGATGGCAGCAGAGCCTCAAGTTACTAGATCTGTAACATTTCAGTGTTCTCAAAACAAACCCTCACTCAACATGGCTACAGATGACAAAGGCAGAACATCATGCCATCAGAACATTCACATAAATTTCAGTTATAAAACAGTGTTTTTATACCCGTCCTGTAGAATTAAGTCTTAATTCAAAGCTTATCAGATGTGACAAAATTGACTTCAACAGATTGGTTGGTAATATCATGACGCTAGCTTATGACGTAAGAGGCTGTTTGTTTTTAACATCAATTTGACGTATTTGGTGAATTCTTCAAATAGGAAACAAATCCTCCCGATTAAAGAGGATTAAATATGGTAAAGCACACCAGTCAGTGTGTGCATGTGTGTCCTTGTTACAAGTCCACATTTCTCTACCAGACAAAATATGGTGGTCTGGCCAATATCATTTGTAAGACAGCTCTCATAATACTGCTCGCTACTGATGGACAGCTCTTACAAAATGAGCAAACAAATCAGGTAGGCGAGAAGGTGAATAGTCAACAGGACGATTCACAGATGCTATATCTTAATGAGCCAATATCTTCAACAGCTCTCTGGAGGACATTTAAAACTGTCCAACAAATGCTGTGAGTGATCTGTCATATGTCCCCAATAAATGTGTCCTTGTGAACCAGGACCTCAACCAGAGTGCCTCAGCAAACTTTCGAAGGGGCCTCAAAATGACTTAAAATGATAAAAAAAAATAAAGGGTAAAGAAGCATTAAATTAAGTTAAAACAATTATAAATCAAGAAATGTTTTTTTTTTTTTTTTTTTTTTTTTTTTTTTTTTTGAAGTACCAGGGTTCCTACCATCTGGATATAATGAGGTAGCATTTAATGTAATTTATAGACCTGTAAATTAATAAAATATGAGAAAAGTATACACTTCAGACATGGATATGATGACATAATTATTTCTAACTGGGTAAAATACTATTATTAAGTATGACCATATGGGACTTTTGTAGTATGAAACTGAAATGTTGTAGAATGAGTTTCTTTAAAAGAAATTGTAAGGAATCATGTGAAGACTGCAGCAATGACTGCTGAAAATTAAAACTAAGTAAAACTTTCAAATATATTATAAAAGAGAATAGTTATTTTACACTGCAATCATATTTCACAATACCTTTTTTTATTGTCTTTTTAATCAAATAACAGACCCCAAATGTTTGACCAGTAAGGTACAATGTACAGTAATGTATTTTAAATTCATATTAATTGAATTTTGAATTCCGTTATGCTAGACTGACAGTTAAAGGTGTGCAGCAATACTGGAACATATGTAGCAGCCAGCCAATCAAAGTACAATTGGCAAGTTTAATAAAGTTAAAAGTTGAGTTTATAGTCATTTCTGTTTAGCGATTTTGGAAACATGAATAAAGCATGTCCCATTTTGCAAAAGCCATGTTACATGATTTTAATGATTTGCACTGATTTGAATTGAACCTCAGTAACAGGGAATAAAGGGAATAATCCCAAAAAGCTGATATGACTTTCACAATGGCAGTAACAGCAGAATGAGGCCAGACAAACTACTAACAACTTCCAAGACTAATGTGAGGAGTTGTGCATGAGTGTTCTATATAGTCTGTATTGTAGTATACAAAGCCAGAACCATTATGCAGATATAAAGCATGCACTAAAAATTCCATTAACCTTGGGCAGCTTATCTTATGTGTGGAGAAATGCTATTCTCTTTGAACCTCATATCTATTCAAAATTATAGAGCTGTCTTCACACCAAGCTACATGTAATGAAACTTATATAGCATTATCTTCCAAAATTCAGAGGATGATACAGAAAAAAGACGTTTCAGAAAACTAAAAACAACCCTCGAATGTGTGATGGGAGTAAAATTAAAGAGAATGAGTGAGGTCAAAGGATATGCCTGCATAAAAACAAGTCATGATCTGTATCAAATTTCATTTAAAACAAATGATTATTTCACTTCACAAGGTCAAGGAATCGTAACAGGAATGATAGGAACTGCACAGACGACCTCTGAAGCAAAAGCCATCAAATGTGAAATTAGGGCAAGAGGATATCATGATCATGAAGACAAAGAAATGGGGAGGGCGAAGGCTCACCTTGTGATATCATCATCTCCCAGCATGCCTTTTGAGATAGGAGAGTACCGAGATGGGGTGGCGGGGGTTAATGGCTGACTCAGATAGCTTTGGGTGCTGATATGGTTCTCCATGTGCTGGGAATAGGCTGAAAAACCAAAACACAAAAGATATGATGTTATTGGCATAATGATGTAAAAATGTGAAGAATTACATGTACAAACAAGCCAAAGACTAAAACAAAACTTGCTGTGTAAAAGTCAAATCATAATTGATCACTCCCTCTTTGCACACAAACGTGTCACGTGTCAAATCCCTACGCAGTGCCTGACTGGCTGACAGATATAATGAAATGGGAGCACTAATGAAATTGTTCTGTTTACACCTTCTGAGAAAAAACACATTCCGTGCACACAAATGACCGAGACATTGTTGTCTGCATGTGCAGATATCCTTACACAGCTATAAAACTCCCTCTGCAACACAGATGCACTCTTTTCTTCATATACTGATGCTGGATTTGCCGGATGGGGGAGCTGGCCACGTGATGCACTTCATGATTAAATGTGCTTTTGTCCTTCATGCCTTTAAGCCCTAATGACAGCTTCCTTTCTCAGAATCTAATTCTGGGGGATATGTCCTGTCTCTGGAACATCACCAAGGTGCTACATTATTGACTGTCATCACTCAGCACTCTGCACAGTCAATTTTAGTGTCCGTCCTCACGAGTTGCTGCCACCATCAGTAGAAAGTGCTGTGTCTAGCAGCTTTGAGGTTGAATTTAAGTTATAAGTGTCCATGGGACCTCAGAACTGAGTCAAAGTGCCTTTAAGGCAAGTCGGTTCATTCTCTGACCAAACTGATAATGCCTCCATGTTGTTATTTTCTATGTAAGTAAAAGAATACAGTATAAGGAAGTAAGGAAAAGCTAACTTACAGCTGGTGACATCGGGAGGAACGTAACTATCATTCATAAAGACACTAGTGGGTTTCGCCACTTTTAAATAGACGACATCAGGGGTGTTTTTCAAGGCAGCCACGGCATCTTCATGAGTGACCTCTTCAAGGCAAGCAGCATTCACCTGTAACCAAGCACATGATTAGAGGAATCCTTCAGATGAAACACACAAAATGAAAGTTTGGGGTGGAGTTAAATGTTTTAATGTTTTTGAAATTAATCTTTTATAGTCACCAAGGCTGTATTTATTAGATGACAAATACAGTAAACTCAATAATATTGTGAAATGTTATAACAAATTAAAATAACTGTTTTAACATACTGTAAAATGAATTTATTCCCAATTTATTCTTGAAATGGCAATTTGATTTGGTTATAATAGCACTCTTGAAAATAGTAGTGCTGCTTATTTATGTGGAAATGGTGATGTGTTTTTTTTTAGGACTTTTAAAAGAATAGAATGTCCAAAAGAAAAATATTTGAATTTTTTTTTGTAACAACATTTTACTGTCATCTTGATCAATTTAATGCATATGTATATATGTATATGTGTGTATATATATGTGTGTGTGTGTGTGTGTGTGTGTGTGTGTGTGTGTGTGTGTGTGTGTGTGTGAGTGTGTGTGTTTGTTTTTGTGACATATCAGGACACAACTTTGTATAATGACATGGGTATGACACAGGTATTACAAGGAGAGGGTGACTTATGAGGACATAATCCATGTCCCCATTTTTCAAAAACGCTTATAAACCATACAGTATTAGTTTTTTTGAGAAAGTAAAAATGCACAAAGTTTCCTGTAAGGGGTAGGGTTAGGTGTAGGGTTTGGTGTAGGGCGATAGAATATACAGTTCGTACAGTATAAAAAACCATTACGCCTATGGGATGTCCCCACTTTTCACAAAAACAAACATGTGTGTGTGTGTGTGTGTGTGTGTGTGTAAAACATGAAGGCATTATTATTTAACATAGTCAGGTTACAACAGGACTAATTAAAGGTCAGTTCACCTGATTTCAATTAAATTTAAGTCGCAATTCAGTAACAGTGATTAACATGAGCTTAATTTTTGGGTGAACTATTCCTTTAAACATCTGCCATATACAACTCTGCCAGTTCCACTACAGGTTGAAAGTGACAGCTTTAAAAAAAAAAATGTAGAGGAATACTTAGCAATAAAAGTCAACTGCACAAGCTCTAAATAAATAGGTTGTAACATCTCCTTAAACAAAGTGCTCATAAAAACTGTATTTTATCAATTTTTAATGTAAAATGATGCTTCTAAATGTTATTTAGTAAATATATAGGAAATAGAAAAGTTAAGGTTTTACTTACAGCCATAAGTTTATCTCCAGTCTGTAGCCGTCCATCTTTGTGGGCCGCTCCTCCCTCAATGATTTTGGTGATATAAATACTGTTGTCCCCAGGAATATGTTGGTTTCCAACTCCTCCGGCTATACTGAAACCTAGACCTGTCAACAGTGGTCAGAGTAAACCATTTCCTAACATGAATTATAATGATTAAATATCACAACATACTGTAGCATGCTTTTATTTTGTAATCTTTAGATGAGAGACGGCTTTACCTTTAGGACCTTTTACCAGCTTTACATCCATTATTTTTTCTGTGACAGCTTTTCTTCTTCTGACGTACAGTCTGACAATGCAGCCTGCCTCCTTCAGTGCCTCCACAGCATTGCTGTGAGTTACGTCTCTCACATCTACATCATTTACCCGCAGTATACAGTCATTAACTCTGTACA
The DNA here is from genome assembly GCF_018340385.1 of Cyprinus carpio. Taxonomy (NCBI): domain Eukaryota; kingdom Metazoa; phylum Chordata; class Actinopteri; order Cypriniformes; family Cyprinidae; genus Cyprinus; species Cyprinus carpio. The sequence continues at coordinate 16,702,130 of NC_056602.1, read as the reverse complement.
GAGAGAAAGAGGAAGAACACTGACTAAACAGTAAAACAGTAAATACCAATGATAAAGTGTTCTTCGAAGTACAATCAATCAAAACACTAAATTGGTGTATAAACAAATTATCTATCATTGCAATCTAAGCTACATGTAAGGGAAGCAGCACAAGAGTTACATTGTGTTTTCACACTGCATAACAGAGCTCCAGTTCTATACAGAAAATAATGTGATTTCTGGTTACTACACTGAGGATTTTCTATAATAACTGCTGTAACATATATTATTATTGGGAGTTAGTCACTGACAACTATTAGAAACTTTTCCAGTAAATAACGTGAGGAAGAGAATAGAGAATCGTATTTATTGTCCACATGCTACAGTAATTAATTCACATTAAATCCAAATCTCAGTTAGAGAAGACTTTAAACTGCTTAATCATCAGGATTAAGTCCGATTTATTTATTAAAACTGTGTGCCATACTGCTACATTAAGCATTAAACTTGAACAGTAGTGTTTAGAGTCTGTTAGTGTTTTTTTTTTTTTTTTTTTTTTTTTTTTTTTTTTTTGATTTTTTCTTAAGAAATAATACTTTTATTCAGCAAGGACACCTGGAATTGTTTTAAAGTGACAGTAATAACAAGTGACATTAATGTTACAAAAGAGCAATGTTTATAATATTTCACAAAAGTACTGTTTTACTGTATTTTTGATTAAATAAATGCAGCCTTTTTCAAAAACATTTAAAAAAAATCTTACTGACCCCAAAGAGCAATATATTTTCTTCCAGTCACTACAGGAGATGTGCACTATTATTTTGTTGCTTTATAAATGCCCATATTGCATTTATAAGCAAAACCCTTTTGAATTTCCATACTAAAGCAGAAATGTAAATGCAGAAGTTTTCTTCTTTAAGTGCAGAAGCGAGTGTGAGAGTCTGACATTGCCCGAGGGAACGTAGTCCTGTATGCTAGTATCCTGTGTTCTTAGCAGATTGCAAAAGATTCTGTTGATAAATTTACTGTGCAATTTCAACATGTTTTCTGCTGAATTCAGTGCTCTACATGTGGTAAAAATTGGTTTAACAGTCAAAACTACCAGCAACTACACTTCTGCTACTTTAGCTACACAGAATTATGCTGTTAACTTGTAACTTGTTAATATGGGCTCAGAAATAAATAAGTGCTATTTACAAATGTGATGTGAAACAGGCCTAATAACATATTCTCTGACCTGAGTCTGCCGTCTTGTGCGGCAGCTCCTCCTGGGATGATCTTTGTGATAAAGATGCTTGGGTCCTCGCCGATGTGGGGGTTATCGGTACCGCCTGCAATACTGAAACCCAGGCCTGAATTCCCCTAAAGGTGAAAATAAGTCAGAGCAAAAACAAAAAAGAGAAAATGTCAATTTACAATAAGCATCATGACATTATTAAATCCAAAACAAATCAAAGTAGAAATGTGTGTGTATGTAAATGTTATAAGCAGTTGATCTGTGAAACATTTGATTGATTTGATTATATATATATATATTCAGTGCAGCACTCTAACATTTTTTTCTAATAAGGGCCTATATGGTTTGCATTAGTTAATGTGTTCAGTGTCATGAAATAACTTTTAAAGTAATGTTTATTTGTAAACAGTATAATAAACAGCACAAAACACTAACAACACATCAACAATGTTAACATATACAACTTTAAATGATAAAAAGAGTCTATGTAGAAAGAACTATTAATCAAATGTAATAATAATGTATTGTCATAATACAGTTCAAGTCTTTAATATTCTCTTTCTGACAGTGACTTTTAAAACCTTGAGCATGACCATTTTTTCACCTCTTTTCATTGTACAATTTATGATACAGTTTTATTCAGACACTCAATAAAAATGGCAATATTATGACATATGACATCATTGTCAGAGCAGTCTTACCCGTTCAAGTGTAATTTCTTCATATTCATAATCAGCTTCGTTCCATTCACCTGAAAGTTTTAACAAAACAAATACAATGTTAAAATATACAGATATAAATAAACGGCCTCCTCTATTACTGTCACCCAAAAATGTTTATTAGCTCTGCAAGTTTGTGTTATTCAGGAGTGTTAGTAATTATTTGATTTTACTCTCTGTATTTGGTTCTGTTTTGTTTCCCCCCCACCAAAAAAAATACCAGTGCCAATTATAGGATTGATTACAATCTCTAAAAAGACAGTGAAAAGTCTGTGACAAACCTGTTAAATAAATAGTTTTAAATATATTTTATCATTCGCATCATTGCATTTTTTTCATGAGAAGCAGTGACAAGATAGTTAAAGCAACCATTCAGGAATCAAAATCAAAGAGAGAAATATCCTGCTAGATTCACACTCCTAGTAATCTATTATTGAAATGCACAAATGTACTAATACGCTGTAGACAGACTACTATTATTAACCCACATTATACCAGAGCAAACAACAATACAATTGCAATAAGAGATATACAGATCAGAATGAACAGTTCCTGTAGGTTAAGGGTAGCATGAGCATTTAATTAATAATGTTTCTCACTGGTTATGTCTTCAACAACCAAGAAGTATTAGTCTCCGTTCTATAACAAGTATCAAAGTTCCATTTAATACACTTATATAAATCCACTCAGCAGAATTCCTCAGATTTTCTTTAAAAATCTGTGTAAATTTCATCTTTAGGTTCCCATCTGGGGCTGATTATGGGCAAAAATAATCTTATATAATAAAAATGTGCTAAAAAGTGTTCTAATTATGTAAGAATGAACTGTTTGAAAAAGTCTCAGTGTTTTTGCTTTCCACTCCATACATTTCACCTCTACTGATTCTACAGTTCTTGGCACTACACAACTCAGGCAGCACTGTATCTCTTGCCAGTTACTGTGAATTTCAGCCAAAGAGGCCACAGCAACCAAATCTATGAAGAACACAGACGCTAGCTGTCAGCTAAACATGCAATGCAGTCCACTCGTTTCCAACATTCTGGGTTCAACACAAGTTAAGCTGTATCAACAGCATTTGCGGCATAATGTTGATTACCACAGTAAATAATGCAGACTTGTCCCTCAATAAACGTCACTTACAATGAAAGTACACCAGGCCATAAACTCTAAAACACACTGTTTTCAAAGTAACTGTAACTTAAACATTATACATGTTGGCAAGAAACTAATGTGATAGAATTGCTTACTGGCCTTGTGTGTGTAAAACTATATCCAATCTTTCAACTTCAAAGTCATGACCATGTTACACACAGTAAACCTTGGTAACTTTCACATGATACAGGCAAGGATACCAGAAAGGAGTGTTTACATGGAGCAAGCATCACTCAGGATGAGTTCAAATTGAGGTTTCATTTAAATAAGTCTGGACAGCTGTCCTGTTTATCAAAAATTTATATGAAAATGGACTTAATGCTTAAAATCAAACTGAATGAAAACGGGGCTGAACGATGAGACAAAAATAAGCATCAGTGCATCAGCTTTTAGATGTTTGTGTGGTTCTGGAGGCTCTGCTTTAAGCTTCTAAATGACATTTTAAGACCTTAAATACTAAACGCCCTAAACATTTTGCTCTCACTCTTTCTGTAACTGCTGCTGAAACATCTGTCTGTGACATCAGTGGTGTTAGGGTGGGGTTAAAGGGGGTGAGAGATATACGTCAATACTGACACTGCCCAATACGGCATTATACTCTAATCATGCCACCAGCTCTCGGCTTGAATATCCAAAAAGGTCTTTTCATTCAGGCATAATTACATACAGTATATTGTCACAATTTTCAAATTAATATTGACAATAACCTTTTCTCTTGTTTTAAGGGAGCACTGCAAGCTGCTACTCACATACTGCATTGACTGGCTACAAACAACCAGCCAGGGATCAGAACCAATACAGGCATTTACACGATCAATATCAGACTACTACTATGTATGCAAGATAATGAATGATCAAAACAGGAAGAGATGTACATGCATAAGTTGTTCAACATCAGCACTGCCCTTTATACTGTACATTTCCTAAATGAAAACCATATTCTAAAAGCATTTGTTTATTAACGGGGAAAAAAAATGGATTTTGCATACCACAAGCCAGATCACTAAAAATCCACCTGCTGAACTGCTGGCAGATTCAATATCAAAAATGCTTGATCCCTGGGTAAAACAATGCTGAAAAATCCTGTGCTTCAGGTCTTCTGCATTATTATTATTATTATTATTATTAGATGACAAACATTTCCTTTAAACAGAACAAATTTATCAAAATTGTAATATTACCCTTCAAATTCCAAATTTTACTTTTTTTTTTTTTTACCTCAAAAAGTTTACTCCAACTAAAACTTCTCCTACACATAAAAATCAAAGAACGATGGCCTTAGAAATGGCCCACGTGAAGCGACATGGCAATAGAGTCAGTCTCTAGTACTGATGATGTGGAGTATTTAATGAGTTCAGTCAAGAGTTCATCATGGTCATTTCATTATAGACCATAGTTCTCTCTCATTCAGATAACTCTAGTCTTCAGAGTGAGTCTTTAATGAAGGATGACAGAAGTCAGCTCAGCAGGCTTTCTGGCACTGGATGTATAGGATTATCAGACACTGCTGAGATTGAGAGAAGAATGGGATTGAAGAAGTGCCATGGGACCCTGATAAATGTCACCCACGGTTAAAAATCCCCGAACAAGGAAACTCCATAACATCTAAAATCACATAGACTATAGGGGAACTTCAAAACACAAGACAAAGTAAACTCCTAAACGCTGGAAAATTCATTTCATTGTGAATAAATCAAAGTGAGAACATATTTTAAGATACTTTCTTCACTTTGGTAGGATATATTTTTGTAAAGTGCTGTCAAACGATTAATCACGATTAATTGCATCCAAAATAAAAGTCTTCGTTTACATAATATATATCTGTGTATATTTATTATTATATATATATATATATATATATATATATATATATATATATATATATATATATATATATATATATATATATATATATATAAATAGACACACATGCAAGTATACATTTAAGAAAAATAAGTTATGTTTATATTTTAAATATATTTAAATTTAAATATAGACATGTAAATAGATTTACATATTTTCCAAAATTTATACTGTATGTGTGTGTATTTATATATACATAAATATTCACAGTACAACTTATTTTGGACATGATTAATCGTTTGACAGCACTAATATATATAAAAAGTATTTTTTTCTGCAAGAATGCATTAAATTGACTGAAAGTGACAGTAAACGTATATTGTCACAAAACATTTAACATTGTTACAAAAGATTTCCATTTCAAATAAATGCTGTTTAATTAATGCATCAAATTAGCATATTAGAATGCATTTCTGAAGGATCATGTGACTCTAAAACCTAAAATAATGGCTGCTGAAAATTCAGCTTTGCCCACACAGAAATAAATTACATTTTAAAATATATTAAATTAGAAAACTTTTATGGTATTTTTGATCAAATAAATGCAGCAAACTTTGGAATAATTGAATGAATTGTATACTGTATATTATATATAGCTGAACAGCATTCTGCAATAATCTACCTCTTCACTAAGTGCAGTACATAAAGAAATACATCACTTACATATGGACTTACATAGGGCGAGGTGTCAAGGCTTTCTGTGTTCACCACCACCGGTGCGGGGCTTGCCTGCAAGGAAACATTCATTAATACTTGAGCTGAAATGAATCAAGACCGATAACTGTGCACCTTGCTTCTTTTCCCTAACCAACTTAGAATGAAATAGTGAAACAAAGAGTTAACTATTAAAAAATAACAAGAAATAGATCCGATAAAAAAGCATCACTTACTCTTGGCATGCTGATACAGTATTACTCTGGCATTTGCAAGAGATTAACAGCACAGCCTGTGTCCATACACAGCATAACATACTGCAGAATATGCAATACAGTGGCATAACAAACCAGCGCAGACCTAATTCTTCTGCAAACATGTATCACACGCTTCACTAGCACAATTTCTTTTGAGGTGCAAGTGCGCATCAGCAATATAACGTGGCTTTCTCTCTGTAATCTCTCTAAGTCAAGAGGACCATCGCTGAGGTGGGTGGAGTGAAAACATGAGATAAAAAAAAAGACCTGTGACGTGGGTGCAGGAATGGCAGTGGTCTCGGCTGGGACGGGTGAGATAGGGATCACAGGGATTATGGGAGCGGAGGGAGGAATGACATCTGCCTGCTAAACAATGACAGTGGAGGTCAAAGGTCAGAGCAGATGACACACAGCAGTAATGATTTTTTCACGATTTCTCCTAATTTAATCAGATATTGAACAGAATTAAGAACAGAGAGAGAGGGAATAACAGAGAAGATGAGGTAATGAAAACAGAATAACAAACAAAATAATCATGACTGGATTGGTCCATAAATTAAGACTAGACTCTGTAATTCCTTTTTATTATTAAAGGACTCTACAAATATTCAGTGTAAATGATTGTAAAGGGTGAAAAATAGGAAATGAAAAGTAAGGAAAGACCTTATAAATAAGCGTAAAAAAAAAAAAAAAAAGAGTTTAATTAAAAATGATTATTCTGTCATTATTTACTCACTCTAATATTGCTCCAATCCCACATTTTTTTCCCCCTCTTTTAGTCAAGGATGGTGACAAATGATTACCTTCTCTCATTCTCCAAAAAAAAAACAGGCCACTATGAACTGCTGTTCAAAACCACTTGAAAAACCTTCAAAATTCCCCTTTTATGGCCCACAAGCGAAAAAATAACAGCATATGGGTTTGGAATGACATTATGGTGAGTAAATAATGACAAAATCTAAATTTTGGGGCAAACATTAAATATACAGTGTGTGTATATTATATATATATATATATATATATATATATATATATATATATATATATATATATATATATATATATATATATATATATATATATATATTATTCAGTAGTTTTAGAAATGCAGTGTTAAAAAGTGTAAATTGTGACAGAATCTCCATCAATGTAAACATTAGAATGTCTGCTATTTTATGACAAACCTTTCTTTAGACTAAAAGGTGCCATGTGTAAAAATTGAGGTAAAAATATCCAAAAAATGACCTACACGCATTAAAAGAATGAGAAGAAATAAGGGCGATGATGTCATTAAAAAAATGTCAAGTTATAGTGCTGCATAGATATCAACCTTAATTAGCATTAGCATTACTAGCCACGGCCCGACAGGTGTCGTAATACCAGTTTCGGCCATGGGAGGCGGTATGCGGGCAACATAACCACCAGCCAACCTGCAATACACGAATAACTCGCACGGCTTGTGGGCGTACTTGAACCTGATGTCAATCGTGTGTGGAAAGTACAGCCCACTACTTCATTTCAGTTCAGGGAAGAGAGCGGAAGGATGGCTGAAGCCCTTGGCAAGAGACACCTACCACCACCGCCCGCTACAGGGAAATAACCCGCGCTCGGAATCACAAAATCAAATCAGATAAGAAAAGGAGCCGAAACAGAGTAAACATCGGCACTGCTTTCCATCGCTGGAGACAACTGATGGACTTGAAAGAAATGAGGTTCGACTCCGAACTTGCAACATTTCTTTTGGATTGGTAAGTAAGATGCTGTTTAGTATTTCGCTAGAAGTTTGTTTTATATGTTTTTGCGTATTTTTTCGGGGAAGTTATAACATAGAAATGTATCGAAGGCTGTTCGATAAACGTGCTAATGTTAGCGATGGCTAACCGTAGCTGCGTTTGATAATTAGCTAGCTATAACTTACCCACAGATCCGATCCGGTTTTCACCTGTTATCTACCAAAGCCCGTCTCTACCAAGCTGATGCTAAAATGTAACATTACCTAAGAAGCTTGAAATGTCTTCGATGATAATGAACCCGAGAGAGAGAGAGAGAGAGAGAGAGAGAGAGCGCCCCGGCCGCGCGCGCGCGCGCGCACTCACTCACTATATTCAGAGCGGTCAAGTTTTTGAAAGCGTGTGAAAAGAGTCAATTGCGTGTGTCTCACGGTGAATGCTTGAGAGTTGGCAGCTCTGGTTACGTTGGTTGGCGCTAGCTTGGTCAACATCAGCTGTCTGATGTTGACCAGTGATGTTGACAGAATGCAGTCTGTCAAATTAATTTAATTCAAATAATGTGTATATACAACTCAAAATGTAATATGAACAAAACGAATATGAACATATTCACTGGTAAAGGTGAAGGGGAGTAGCTTGAAGATGTCATGTTTCAAAATCACTTGACATCACCCAACGTTCCTCTGGAGGCAAAACGTCCTTCAGGCTTCGGCTATGGGCTCTAGGGTTGTTGTGAAGGTAGGGGCGGAGCATAGAGACTATGCCGTTTCTCGTTTGTTACTCTAGAGTAGACCAATTCACTTTATTGAGGCATACTGCCCCCATCTGGTATGGAATGTGGAGTATGACTTGATTTTTTTGCCAGACATTACACATGGCTCCTTTAAAGGGATAGTTCACACAAAAATAAAAAAATTCTGACATTAATTACTCACTCTCATGTTGTTTCAAACCCGTTAGACATTCGTTCTTCTTCAGAACACAAATGAAGATATTTTTGATTAAATCTGAGAGCTTTTCTGACCCACAGACAGCACCACAACTACCACATTCAGGTAGAAGAAATAGTTTGAGGTAGAAGTTGTTATTTTTGTTATCTTAGCCTACAAAAAGTATTCTTGTAGCTTCATAACATTACGATTGATCCACAGATGTCATATGGACTATTTTAACGATGTCCTTACTACCTTTTTGAGACTTGACTGTGGTAGTTCCCTTGCTGTCTATGCAGGGTCAGAAAGCTCTCGGACTTCATCAAAAATATAAAAATCTGTGTTCCAAAGATGAACGAAGGTCTTACAGGTTTGGAACGACATGAGGGTGAGTAAGTAATGGCAGAAACCTCCTTTTGAGCGAATTATCCCTGTTATCTATGAAAAAATGGCCACAGTGTTTCAAGATTAAACAGAGCTAAAAATAAAACTCCAGTCCAGCAATCGACATCCTGTTTTGCAGGTCAGGTCCTTTTCAATATGAAATTAGCTGTCAAGATGTCAATCAGAGCTCTGTAAGGTTTAGTGTGTCTGTCTTTTTCATTTCTGCAGGTTATAAATGTGTTTCTGAAAGAGAGACTTCAAACTACATTCCAACTACTGTAACTGATAAGCAAAACTGAAGTTATCTGTGGCTAATTACTATTTGCAAAATACACAATAATATCCCAAAGTAGATAATATCCTGCAATTCATTTCACAAAAAAATGATGCCAATCAATCCAGCTTTACAATTACACAGAACAGACCACAAGAGTGACACTTTTCTACAATTTTGATACATAGTGTGTCCACAAATTAAGAATTTGTTCCCAGGATGTATTCATTTGTAGCCATGTGTTATTAATTTTTAGTTAAATTTAATTGTGTATTAATAATTAATAATTTAATTGTGGCCATGTTGTAATAATTATTTTCCTCTTAGGTCACAGTTTAACTCAAGCAACAAATTCTTAATTCAAGGCCACATTATATTGCCCCCCCCCCCAGCCACCGTATGTCACATCCAGGTCTCCATACAGAAATATATTTCCCATTCATTTTCTTTACAGAAATCCTTAATCAATAGCTAATTGTAAGCCTTGAACCAAACCAGTGAGCCAGCTCAGAAAAGAGTTACAGAAAATGCATTACAGTTAATAAATAGTAGTTTGAGGTTGACATTATCAGCTAGCCAGCAATGTAGCTAATGTTAGCTACTGTAGCATTACTTAGCCTTTGTGAACTTTCATAACTTTTGTCTCAAGATTTCCATGATATTTCCATGGTCTAAGCAACTCTTACGGCTCTCAAAATTGTGGCTAATCATTTCAAAATCATGGCTAATCATTCATTTAGAAATTAAGTTGTAATACAGCAATGCCTACATGATGTGGACTGTGCACTGTTGTGGGATAGGATCTGACGCAAGCGCATATCTATGGGAGTTCAGCAGATTCCAGCTCTACAGGAACAAGAGTGAGTGTTGCCATGCTGTCAGTGAGGAGACATCCGCTGAAACTGGCCCTCTACACAAGCCGTCTGTGTCAGCGTTCCCAAACAAAAGCAATCTGATCCACAGCCGCTTATCCAAGCACCAACCACAGCCAGAGGAGACGGATATTCAGTTACAACAGTCCAGTTCACTCAGTCAACAACAGACACATCACTGCAACTACTAATTAGAAAGGGTTTCTGTTTCACTAACATTTACTCTCAGGGTTATGTCAGAGACTTGAGACATTTGAGTGACAGCTACATTTGAGTGACAGCACAGAGGACATTACCAATTCAACCACAATGTTTTGTCCTGCCTAAACTGACCAGTGTAACTTACATAAGAATACATATACACTGAATGCTATTATGGCAGTGGTACAGTAGTCATGGCTTGAGTTAAAATTAGAATCAATCATTAGCATTGATCAGATAGACTAGTTTGGAGTTCAGCCTAAAGCTCCCACCAATGTCTCAAATGAATAGCAACCCCAAACATTCTCCACTTTAATATCGCACAATATAGGCTCCATTTTAAACTATCATGTACATATAAAATGTATCAATATTATACTCATGACACTATCCCAATATTCCTTTTCAAGTGTATAAAAGATATTAAACATGTTCACTACTTAGCAAAGTAGTGTCTAAAGTACAGTATAACCAAAACAGCTCATATTTTGGCACATTGTATCAAATGCTTAATTAAATGTAAGTACATAGCAGTTACCTAATATAAAGTGGGACCTAAATTTTTGCATTTTGACAGTTTGGATCAAACAATTAAAACACACATACACTGTTCTGTAAGTGTCTGTAATATTTTTACAATTTTGTTTTAAATAAGTCTCTTATGCTCAAAATGACTGCATTTATTTGATAAAAAGCAATAAGCAATAACTGAAATATTGTGAAATAGTTCTAATATGCTGATTTGGGGCTAAAGAAATGTGTATTTTTATTAACTATATTGAAACAAATTTAATAATCAGTTAATATCTTTGTGATTTGTTTTCAGGATTCTTTGATGAATAGAAACGTTCTAAAGCATAGCATGTACTGTACACTATTTGAAATGGAAATCTGTTGTAACATACATTATGATAAAAAAAAAAATTATAAATAAAAAAAAATCTCATTGACCCCCAAAATTCTGAATGGAATTGTATACATATTTATATTTTTTATATCTGTCAATTAAATTTAATGCATGTCACATGAAGCTAATTTACATTACTGTATATCGCTGTCTCCAATATTAGTTGGCAAGGACCTGGCAACCAAAATGACTGACCAAATATTGCGAAACAACAACATTAAACTTAATTCAGATTTAACATTAGCTGAAATTCAAATCCTCATACCTCAGCTTCATCATCCCTCAACTCTTAATAAGACTCAGTCCCACATACCTTCTCCAGTGAAAACGTGCCCCAAGAATTGGCAAGCCACAAGGCACTGGAAGAAGCTCTGACTTTAGCTGTGCTTTTAGTGGGGCTCTTTTTTACACTGTCCCTCAGGTTGGTGAACTTTCCTCTGCTCTTGGTGGAGGCTGGAAGGGTGCAGGAGCTGTACTGCGGAACCCTGCGGGTCTCCAGAGGAGTCTGCTGGAAGTTGAGCAGGGTGGGTTGAGAAAGGTGAGGCGGTGGCGGCTGCTGCTGCTGCTGGTGCAGATGATGGTGGAAATGGTGATGGAATTGCGGTTGTTGCACCAACTGTCTCGGCGTTCGGGTCAGCGTACTGTGCACGTGTCCGACTCGCTGTTGCATTCTGGGATGGTTACAGTTGGCCACCTCCATCACCCCAGTCCGACATTCCATGTAAGCGCCACAGCAGTACTCATGGTTGTTGCAATAGGTGGTCATTGTTTTCCAAGCAGAGGGCAGACCGGCAGGTGAAATGATGGAGAATGCAGCCTGAAGAATGATGCGCTTACTTTGCTGAGCAATCGGGAAGGAGAGAGGACACACGGTGGTTGTAAATCTGGTCCTTTTCCCCTGGCTCCACTCTTCTGCCAACCTCTCTCGCTGTCTATCTCTCTTTCTGCCTCACTCGCTCTCATCCCCCCGCACTTGCTCGCCAATTAATGAGCTCCAATGGGCACTGCACATGACAGCACACAGTCTCTTCTGCAGGCATGAATAATCAATGCTTCATTCTTGATTTCAGCATTGGCGTTCAGATGATCTTTGTGTCGCTCTTTGGACAACGGCGGATTTGCACCCTACGTTTGAGATTCATGAGGCTTTTTGTAGTCTGACTCGCTTTTCAAAGCATTAACACAGGTCACAAAGTGAGAGGTCACAGAGGATAAACGCAATCTCTTTTAGATGCTTCGCGTAGGGGCGGGCAAACGGGCTGGTGAGGTGTATCAGAGCATACGATGGTTGAGCGCAGCCTTGCTTTGACCTTATTTTACAACTACTATTCACAACTAATCTCCATTTGTACCTGCACTGTAAGAGTTTTACACAATTCTGTGCTTCAGTGCTGACAGCTGGATGGTGGTCGTTCATTTAAGCCTATGGGGTTTCGATAGAACTTGCTGTAGGTTATATTTGGTTAATATGACATGGTATTCGCTTAATTAAAATTGCAGTCAAACAATATTATTTCTTATGCTTAACCAGTTTCTTATAGAATATAAAATAAGACCATCATCTTTAATCCTACTGTCATTAGTGCAGTAACCATACATGACGTTTTCACATATTGTCCAATTAAATAAGCAGACGCTCCAGGGCTTGAAGAGTGTGGGGACTACTTCTGCATTAGGATTGGATGGTTGTGAATGTACCGTTTCCTGTTGACTGCACCTTTTAATGTACCCTGTCCTGTTTCTTATGGGGCTGTGGGTGAGAAAGAGAGAGGACGAGGAGGAGGAAAAGAGGGAGAGAAAGCAAATCTTGTGCCTGAGGCTTTTTAAAGTATGCCACCAAAGAATGGACACTAAAAGGAACATATATGTCTTAGTATCTCATGAACTAAAAAAACAACAATCAGTGAGTGATAATGTTGAAAACAGTTCATCAAAAGAGAGCATTAGCTTATTTTTTTTAAAGGCAAGAAAGTAATTTGTTCAAATTGTATAAATATATTTTGTGTGGATGATGCTCATAGCAGAATACGTGCTACTTAATATATTGCTTTTTTCTACTCACATTATCGATTGTTGCTGATTTTCTTTATTAAACCATTAATATTAATGATAATGCTAAATGATTAATAGGATCACATTACTGGTGTGGAGTTGATGAAGAGGTACTTGAGGTTTTCCAATGGAAAAAATAAAAGGTTGGAAAACCCTTATAAATAAAATAATAAAAACCTAAAATAAAAAATGATTTAATGTCATACAATGTCTGGATAGTGGCCATATTGATTTTTTTTTTCATATGAAATTCACAGAAACACCTTCTGATGTACAGCAGATGGCTCCACATGCACTAACATGTTCAGGTTGGAGGAAGGCAAAGAAGGCACATATTAACCATCCATATCAATGTGAAAATATTCAGTCCTCAGTGTGGCGCCATATAGTCTGGCATACTGTAAGTCCACTAATGCAGAAGACAATTTAAATCAAGTTAAAATTAGAATGCAATGATATTAAAATTCTGACCAGTACCAATTACTATTTTTATGTTATGGTGGATAATCAATAGACTGTAACAAGAGAGATCTAAATAAAATAAATTTAGAATAAATGAAAACACTAAAAACTAAAATTGTAAATCTAAAAATTTTAATTCATTTTAAGTGCACTAGAGATCACGATATCATAATGTGTGGTGTTAAAAATGAATATTAATTTTGATATTTGAGATCAAATTTAACAGTGATGAAATTACTTATTTTTAAAGATTCACTTTAATAAGCTGAATTTGAAAAGAGAGAAATGAGCATGTACAATTAAATATTTAATACTGAACAATTACGATATAAAACGGGAAAAATAATTTTTAAATTGAAGAAATTACAAAAATCAGCTTTAAATGATTGTTTAAAGCTTGTTTGTGCTTCTTTCCAGTACTAAAATATCTTTATAGAGATATAACAGACATTAACATGTAGAACTGGACACAGTGAGTGCACTGAAAAGGGCACGGAATGGCATCTCTAAATCAGTAGAGATTGCTGAAATTGGATGTTAATGCCTTGTAGAACACTGAAGCATTGCTCTATAACACAAAACAAGACCTAAGAACATCCTTGAGTTTGAAAACTCAGTTTAACACTAGTAGTGTTCATGTTTAGCCAAGGGCTAGACTTAGGCCAAAAGCTTATGTTACAAGCTTACATTTCACTCTGAACAGACTAATCAATAAAGACCGCTGTTCACCGGGATTGCCAGTGCGATCTTTCACTGACACAAGATCTTGATAGACATCACATTGGCCTGCTTCTGTCTTCGAATCGAATGAACTCATTCACAAACTAGCAGGCACTGAATGCTCATTGAAAACCAAAAGAATGGAGAATTTGACTCCTTTCGCATATTTACAGCCAAAAAGTGTGATCTTTAATAGTAAATGGATACATTACATTCAAAAGGTTTCCACTATATGGCACTCAACAGAAGCCACTGAGATGCATTCACATCTAAGGTCAATCTTTTTTTATAATATGATGCAAAACCACTACAGAGCAATAAATGCATGTTAACTTAGACACTATTCTCTGCACTTCAACATCATCTGAACCACAACTGAAGATTGTATCAATAATTGTAATGACTATTTTCTTTGTCTAGAGGGAAATGTTAAGAGAATAACAGCTTGAAGAACCACAACATGCCATAAATGTGATATTTGCAATTTTTTAAAACACCTTTTACTCTCACACTTTGTGGAGCTATTAAAACATTTCTCTGTTTAAAAAATCCTGACCAGTCTGAGACAGCAAAATTGGCTCAACCAATGGTCTAAGCTGGGATGGAGCTATCTCTTGAAACTTGTCACCATTTTTGCAATTCTTCCTTTAATGATGAAATGTGTATACTGAAAGAAAGCATTAACTGTTCAGCTAAGCATAAACTAAGATATTTTTGATGAAATCTGAGAGCTCTCTGACCCTGCAAGGGAACTACCATGTTCAAGGCCAAGAAAGGTAGTAAGAACACTGTTAAAATAGCCCATGTGACATCAGTGGTTCAACCATAATTTTATGAAGCTACGAGAATAGATTTTGTGTGTACAGAAAAAAGTAACGACTTTATTCAACAATTTCTTCTCTTCCGTGTCAGTCTTTGAAGTGCGCTCCAGAGAGTACAACGACGCATGCATGTGGTGCTGCTGATGCAGGAGCCGGCATTCTGATGTTGAACCCAGATGCGCTATGGCTCATTTACAAGCACAGGAACACATGCATGCTTCATGGTACTGTGAATGCATGTCAAAGACTGACATGAAAGAGAAGAAATTTTAATGATTTTAATTACTACCTTTCTGGGCCTTAAAAGTGTCAGTTGCATTTCTGTCTAAACAGGATCAGAAAGCTCTCGGATTTCACCAAAAATATCTTAATGTGTGTTCCAAAGATAACCGAAGGTCTTAAGGGTTTAGAACGACATGAGGGTGAGTAATTAATGACAGAATTTTCATTTTGGGGTGAACAATACCTTTAAAGCTTGAACAGCTTTAAAAAGGTTCAACCTTCTTAAATAGCTTTAAAACGTATCCACTTTTTTATTTAATAATAAATATGGGATAATGTACTGTACATCCAGCCGGTTATCACAGAATAACCCCTGACAGGGTGATCAGGACCCCGACGCAAAGCCACATAAGTAAATTAGACACGAAATATCGAGTTGAAATATTGAAATGCAAAGCTTCCGTGAACACAGCAGTTGCGAGCAAGCAGCAATTTTAAACTAGATTGATAATTAAGGGATACGGTGCAGTTACACCACTTATTACACATTTCACCACATAAATAATTATGGCGATAAAAGATTCACAACGAAAATGTTTTAAAATCTTACCATTCCATCAATCCATTATATGACACTACAAAATGGCAGCAACTGCATTTGTATGAAACAAGAGAGCGAGTCCACGATACCAGGATGACATAATTAAATAATTGAACACAATTTTGAATCGAGTTTTAATATTTTATTAGCTAAACAAATGCAAAGCTTCCACCAAGAAAAAACTGTTCCTAGCAAGAGTATAGCGCCGACTTCAGTTACCCAGATGAGGCTGTGTTATTAGTTTTTAGTGGTTGTTATCAAGGGTTATTACACGGCGCTGTGGAATACTTGATTCTGATTGGTCAGTCGCGACATTCCGAGGTATGTTATCCCTAGATGACAACTGGTAAAAGCTGATAACACAGGCTCATCCGGGTAACAGCAGTCGGCGCTGTACTCTTGCTTGAACTATTTTTTTCTTGGTGGAAGCTTTGCGTTCGTTTAGCTATAAAATCTTAAAACTCAATTCAAAATTATGTACAATTAGTTAATTATGTCATCCTGGTATCGCGGACTTGCTCTCATTTCAAACAAATGCAGCTGCTGCCATTTTGCTACGATTGTTTTGTACGCTGTAATGGATTATAAGAGAACTAACAAACTGGTAAGGTTTTAAAACATTTTCATCTTAATTCTTTTATTGCTTTAATTATTTTTGTGGTGAAATGTTGTGTGATAAGTGGTTTGACTGCACCGTTTCCATTTAATGTCCATCTAGTTTGAATTGGCCTCTTACTTGTAACTGCTGTCTTCATGGAAGCTTTGCATTCAAATATTTCAACTCAAATCAATGTTTTGCATCTAATTTTTACTTATGTGGCAAGTAGCCGTGTAATAATTGGGATAATGTACATCCAGCCGGTTGTTCTCTCAGAATAAACCCCTTCAGGCTGATACAAGACTGATCACCCTGCTTAGAAATCTTCATTTTTAAACCAGTTTCCACTGGATTCTATGCGATTGGTGGCAACCCTGTGCTTATAAGCGCCAGTAGCCACAGAGACACTATTATACACTTGTACAGCACACTTAACAACAATCCGGTCAAGAGGTGCTGCCACTGCAAATGATCTACAACACAGTGTTTGGATTAAAGCGCCAGCTTAATGACAAATTATCAATTAATGAGCACTCAGATCACTTTGCCCTCTGCAAAACCACCTCTAACGCGTCCTCCCGTACAAACCACAGCCAGATGACGTCGAAATTGGATCTATATGGTCTTAAATCAGGGAAGCAAAAATGTTCATTCGTGTTGCCATGATTCATTGTGGAGAATGTCTCCTACACACACACAGCCCACAGATTGCTCTCCTCCACCTCCCCCGGCCAGCACGCACAGGAACGCTGCATCTTCTCAGCCTGAGAAACACTCTGCTTCCTCAAGAAGAAGAAATTTTAATCTACTACAACCTTGCTGAAGCCAAATATTATGCCAGGAAGGAGGATCTCTCTTATGTCTCAGCTTATCTAATAGGGCTAATGGGCAGGGTCACGGAGGGTGATTGGGCGGCTATTACGATGGTGACTGATGAAACGACAACCGCTTCATCTACTGTTTACCCAAAAGCAAGAGTCCACCTGCACATCATCCCCGATGAAAGAGACACCGTCATACAATGCTCTATGTTCAACAGATATGAGAAATAAATAAACAAGTGCTGCCACATGATAAAATGTCCTTGCTTGACGATCACTATGGCAACACCATGGCAACAGCTGAAGCTGCAGTGAGACCTGCGAGGCTATGCATGCTCTCAGGAAGACTGCAGCTCCACCGATCTTAAACTGCTTGAATTAACAAGTCATTTTGCAGTCCATGCTGGGATTTTTGGTTCTAGATTGTGAATCCTTTTCTCACAATATTGCATTAAAACTTTAGTATTTGTATGTTTTTATACATATTACTTTATACAGTTCATTTAATGAGAATACAACTATGATATCTGTGATGCATCTTAACGCATACTGCATTTGTAGCTGAGTTCCTATAATTGGCTACACAAATGAGAATGTAACTACATCAATTCATTTCCTTCCTAATTTCACCTGTGTCACAGCCACATATTAAGGTACTGTGATAAATGAATGGGGGGGGCTTAGCTGTGCCCGAGATCTTGGTGGGTGGATGATGGAAGCCTGGCACATCATTGCAGCGATGTCTTTACCAGAAATAGATCAACAGAAACAGGTAGAACATGGATATATATTATACAGATGTGCCACATACAGTAGACACATATTGTATATATACACATACATACAGTACATATTATACAAACTAGATTCTACACTGAAAATATGGGATTTAAAGCACTATTTATAATATAATTAAATAATTTGAAATGCATTCATTTAATTAAATACATTAACTAAAAAAATAAAATGTTAAAGTGTACACAGCCTTTGAAATGGCATTGTATATATATACAGCATGTAATACCCTTTACAACTGTCAGTCAGTGGCATTATCGTATAACACTTTTTTTTCATTGGGTGCATCAAAAATTATCCATATTTTAATGAAATGATAATTAATTAGGCAGCCCAGAAGTGGAAGCACTGGAACAAAAACACATGCCATGCTCTTCCTGTCTCTCTAGGTTTTTGTGGAAAAAGCGATCAACTGCTTTGCATTTTTTCCAGTTAAATCATTTCCCTCCTTCGGTATAAAATGAGTTTCATGCTCATAAATTATTTTTGTTTCAAACCACAGATCTGCATGTATTTCGCTTTTTCATTAAGTCGATCCATGATTTCAGATGGTCTATAAATCTAACAGCCAGTGGCTTCAGATTACCTAGGACTCTTGGCAATTATTTTCCTTCTTTTAAGATCGACGAAGCCAAAAAACATTTTTTTTTTTACACAGCATGTGCCATTTGATACATTCAGCTGTGGCATATAAATATGGTTAACATTGATTGAATATGCCATATATCATGCAAATAGCAAGTTACATTTTTTTACACCAAGGTGGATTAATATGTCTAAGTTTCCAGACAGACATAACAAAATTTAGGACCCTGAAAGTGTCCATTTCTGCAAGGTGAAACAAATAAAAATATTACATTATGCTAATAAATCAGTGTATCATTTGTTTTTTCATTTAATATTGAAATTAGTGAGGGAAAAAAAAGCTACTTTTTTTGTAGCATTATTTTGTAGCATTTTGTAGCAATATTGATATTAGGCTGTGACTCATATTATTTTTGTGTTCCTGTCTGCGTTAGCTCCCTTCCTCCCTGTACAATAAATCCATGTGAATATCTGTCTCTGCTAAATTTTTTAATGTAACTTTACAATCGATACTGATGTCCTTTAGCACAGTATTCTGAATGACGAATAATGCGGTGCTACTGATAGCCTAACAGATACTAAAAGGTTAATACTAAACTACGTTAATAAAGACAAAACTATCCAGCATATTTACAGATGAAACTGACCTGCATCTGAAGCCCTGAACAGGTCAGTGATGTTGCTACATTTCACCGTTTCTTCTGTCCGCTTTCTCTCTGACGTGAGCTGATTCGTATAACACAGCACTGACAGTCAAGACTAGCACTGTATAACTGATATAGGCTTGTTTTATTTATTTTTTCCTTTTTATTTGAAATATTTCCAAACATGTTAATTAGGAAATATCTCGATTCTCAAATATGTGTAGCCCAAGTAAATGCATTTTGCATCTTCATAGATTATTATTTGATCAATACATGGTGATGAGCAAAGTAGACTAATAGTGTAATCTATGAACTACACATAAAAACCTGACTTTTTACTTAAGTACCAGATAAGGGTGTCATGCAATAAAATATTTTTAATACAACTGACTTTGCATTTAATGTGAATTTAATAACAATATTGTACGTTACTAATTATAACACTTTCATTTTACAGAGAGTAAAGAACATTTACATTATCAAAGAACATTTTCATTCAGTCTAGCCAGAGTTCAGGCACTCTCAAAAACTCCCATTATCATCAGTGAAGCTGTTTACACTGTGAAATGAGTATCTTACTTACATTCGTACACACATCTGCACTTTGTTGTCATCGAGCAAGTGAACAAAACACAGCGTTTCAGCGATGAATCATCTCCATGTCTCTGATTGGCCATTGCATTTATAAGCTCAACAGAATCATGTGTGATTGGTCATAATGCAGCGCTGTACAAACGTGTCTGTCTCTGGCTCAGCGCCAGCCAGAGCGCGAACGCAGATTTGAATTTAGCAGCTGATGCTGTGCCGCACTGAACGATCTAATCACATCGGTGTGATTGTATCAAATATAAAAAAAATATTGTTTGTCTTTTGGAAGCTGCATTCAAAAAATCCACTTGGCTCAGAAATCTGAGTGGGCACGTGCCCCCTCACTTTCAATGGGTATGACGCCTCTGAATCATGATTAAAAAGCGACTTTACAGTCTGTAAAATACGGTAGGCTATAAGCTAATTATTTAGCAGACCCCCTATCATTTTAAGAACCGCTGGTCTACACAGAAGAAAGCCCTGTCTAGACTCAGCCCTGATACAAGTTGTGCAGTTTTGCATCCTTTTTGAAATTTGAAATTCCTGTCCCCACTAACAAACATAAACAGGTGCGACCATTACATTACTCAAAATGACCACCAACAAACCACAGAAGGGTTTGGAAAGACAATAGTCTGGAGAGCTGCAATTGTAAATTCCTAAAAAGCTTTCAAGTTTTCATAATGCCTGTCCAACTCAGAAATGATCTAGTGAGTTGCAATGGGTTGCATCACAAACCCATGGTCTTAATTACTGTATGCAAATATTGCTTTGCTCTTATATCACTTCATATCCAATCTTTGCAGTGTATCAGACTCATTAAGGCAAGAATTAATTGCACTTACAATAGATTGAAATGATAATATTTGATTGTCTGCATATGATCCAACTAAAACTACACAGAATCATAATTCACAGTACACTTTATGGATGGTTTCTAACTGTTACCCAACACATAAATCCCAAATCTTCAGTTGAAAGTTTAAAGCGTTCCCAATATTTCCAGACTCTACATTCACTATATCCCAATAAAAGAACAAACTGTGTTATGTAGGTACACTTAGCAAGAATTGCTGGTTTGGCCTTTTGAAAACATTCATGAAAAAGACATGAAGTTATCACAGTTTGGTAACATAGTCAATGGAAAGAATAAAAGACTGACTGTAAAGCCCTTTGTTGCAGCTTCTGCTTGTCGTCACTTATGGCCGGGAAGACGATGCAGAACCGCTTTGACTGAACCGCTTCATATGATTAGATTCAAGAGGACTATCATTCACCAACTGAGTGCTTTCCTCTACCTATGGGAAGCAGATACTTCAACTGTCCAGTATGATTATGTTTTGTAACTCTCAATTAAATGGGCCTTTACTTAATAGCTGTCGATTCCATCACAAGAAGCAAATATAATTCACTGAACACAAACAGTAAGTAGCTTTTTAGCTGCACTTCCTTACAAGCAAAGTGAGTATCCAGTCAATTGGGTGAGCCATTTTTCTGCTCATAACAGTCTTAATAATAGGTGACATGTTACACCAAAGTTATATTACCATTGCAAACATGAAAGGACAAACTAAGCAAATAAATGCCAGTCATTTAGACGCATTAATAGGTGTACAGTAGATGTGTTACTCCAGACATGAAAAAAAAAAGTGTTATTGTAAAAGGACAAATAAATGGCGCATTTAATTCTGCAAGGATTAGGAGGTGCTAAAAGACGTAGATCTCACACTCCAGCCAGGAAACCCACAAAAACCAAACCTAAATGGTTCAAGCATGCATTCTCAAGAGTTCAATTAGTTTACAGTGAGGTTTCCCCACACTTGGCTCAAGTATGTGTGCATCCCATGCAGCATGTGTGCTGTGGCGAGAGTTACCTGGCTCGCTCCTGCCGTGATGCAATCGCTGAAGGCACCGCGTCGTGTGAAGAAGGCCAGCAGCTGCTGCCAGCGAGAGGAAGACGAAGGCAGTTCCTCACTGGAGCTCCGCTTGGCCCACTGCCTCTGTTTGGACCCTGGGGCGGCATGTCCGGATGCGGTGTTGGCCCGACCGCCTCGCGGGTACAGCGTATTGTTCCCGAAGATGTAGTTCATCACAGCCCTTGGGGCCAGGACAGAGCTGCAACAGCTGTCAAGCGCCGAGGCAGTTCGGAAAGTGGAAGCGTGGCAGAAGAGGGAGGGTGCACCTGGATAAGGTTACAGCATCCTCTCACGGATCTGACGGTGGAATAATGCAAGTGCGAAGTCGGAGCTGACAGCTCAAAATCCATTCGTCGGCCAACTCACAACCTTCCTGTCTTCACCAGCTGGGAGATCAAGTGTGCAGAACTCTCATGCTGGAAGGTGGAGTGGGCAGCAAGAAGGGAGGAGGTGATCGAGCTGCCCACAAGCGGTGCACGCTACTCTGGGCTGTGACTCCAGCTCCAGACGAGCTGAGACCTGAGAGAGGATCAATGGAGGACCAGTGAGCTCTCTGTGCATGGGGGAGAACCTAAGAGCCTGAAGAAGCAGGAAATGGGTTCAATTAACTGGCAAGTGTTGTAGTCGAAAGCCCACAGTTCTCCAGGGATTCTTAATCTAAATGGACCGGGGCTACAAGATCGTCCACGAGCAGGTATCAATCACATCACTTTCGTAAAAGCAAAAGCAAGCCTTCCACTGCGCATTAAATATAGATGCTGGCGTTCATGGCGGTGCCCTGATAAAAAAGAAACAATTGGTGTTGTTGTAGTCCTTTTCTTCTTAGGCATGGCCACACTCGGAGGACTAGAATCATTAGAGCCAGCCGAGCCACAAAAACTATTTGAGCAAAGCTATTGATTTTTCCCTCCTCCTTGCACTTTAGGCTAAAAGCTTCATTGTCGGAAAAGATACGATTACCTAATGATTATAAAACTTTGTGCTAGCAAACATACTCACGACTCAGAATGGGAGAGAGAGGCACAGATCCAGCAAGATCCAGGGGTAAAGCTAAATCCAGGAAGCATGTGTGCGCTACGCATTCAGAAGACGACGATGATTCCATGCTGTCTGGATGCTCCTTCTGACACAGATCGGCTTTCACACGCTGCAGTCTCTTTCCACACACGTATGATTCAGTGAGGGGGAGACAAAAGGCTGTGCCTTCACAGGCAGAGAAAAGAGAGAAAGCGATTGCAAATATATCCTCGTCTTTGTTAATAAGACTAGAATTCCTGCAGATCTCCACCACGGCAATGCTCCGCAGTCAAACCTATTGACAGCGGCTCCGTGCCGGCGAAAACTATCCAAGGTGTGCCACAGGTGTCAAATGAGGTAACAGACATTGTCACAGCTTGTGCCTCTATTCCCCCAGGACCAAAACCATGGCAACAGCTTCCACATCAAATAAAGCAAGCAACCCCACAGAGCCTGCGCCCTGCCTTCTCCTCCACCTAAATAGCTTATATTCACAGGGCTTTAATAGAAATTAAAGAACCACATGCAATGGGCCTATTACCACACAGCATCTGATCGGAGATACTGGCAACCGTCTTCAGCAATACTGGCAATTTTCAAATTCAAATTAGCACAAGGAGGAAAGAAAAAAAACAAAACACACAAACAAAACCGTGACGTCCTTAAATTAAATTTATTTTAAAACTATATATATATATATATATATATATATATATATATATATATATATATATATATATACACATTTTTTTTTTACAGCTCTATTTGAAAGTCTACGCAACCCAATGACAACACATTACATTGGAACAGATCACTGCCTTGAGACAATGCCTCAGGACATGCTTTCCAGCATTCTCATTTAAATTTGACCTTCTAAATGTTGAAGTGGATCAATAATTAATCAGCAATTAAATAAAAACACTGTGCATTTATTTTTCATGAGTGTTGCTGTGGACCCCTCACCATGGCTCACCGACTTAACGGACACCTCCAAAATCCAGACCCCCAACGTCTCGACAGCTCAAGACTCCACCGTTCAAACTCATACAGTGGATATTTCCACATTTAGTGTATGTAATTGTTCACAAATTGTTAAACTGTTTATGCAGTTAATGTTAATCTTTATGAAATTAGTATTATTGAAATAAAATCTAATAATAGCATTAATAGAACTTGTTTGTTTATGCAATGCTTTAGGACTATTTTTGGAGTTTTGTCATTTTTTACTTTGTTACATTACTGGATTGAATCATCTGATGTAAAATCTGTCCTGAAGCAAAACTGCTCTAGGCTTTATTACACTGCTGATGAAGCAAAGTGCTGTAGAAAGGCAAAGCATACTTTAAAGAAAAGACAAGCTCTTTGTCACATTGATAGACACAGGATTGCTATTGCTCTTCTGTGACTGCCAGAGCAGAACGTCAATGTTCCAACACAACATGTTCAGTTCAGCCTATGACATGTAAGAGAGAGGCGTGATCATTTAATTACTGTACAGCTCATATATTTCCCTACAGAGCAAAAGACTACAAGGCAAGCGGTAATGTGGGTTCTGCAGACTGTATTATGCCACATAAGAATACAGAATAGGAAAATGGAAACCATTGCAAATGCATAAACATTAGTGTGTCACAGGCACATCACAGATATCAACCGTTATTCTGCTGCCACTATCTGCTTCTTTTGTTCATGGGTAATTTAGATTATTGTTATTAATAATGGCAACATGTAGGTGCTGCTTGTCTGTGCAAAAATCACTGCAATATCGGCGCTTTCTGGGATGTTGCCAGTTACTAAGTTGCTCGTGGTTGCTACATTGCTTGAAGGCTCAAGTCAATGGAGCTCACACATAAATCTATATGATATTCTAGCCCTAGATCATTTAAATTTAATTGTCCACCTGTCGAATGTAATTCAGCTGCTTAGAATATTAATGATTAAACATTAATATTAATTTGTTCCTATTATAAATCAATCATGCCTTAGCAAACACAATTCATTAAAAAACATTATATATATGACACTGGTGAGGCATACTACAATGAGGTCCATTGGAGACTATTTTTTTTTTTTTAATTAACCATAAATTTAATCTGACTTTATAATCAGCATAACAATTTTTCAATAGTGAAAAATTTAATTGAAACAATGTATTTGAAATGTTCCTCTTTTGATTTAAAGACAGCAGCACTTGAACTCCAAAAAAAAGGTAAACCTGATGATAATATTCCTTTTGCTATAACTTTACTTTGTATTAAATGTTTCGTAATTTTAATCATTATTTATTTCCATGTTTAAAATTACATTTTATTTCCAAGATTTTCATTGTTGAATTTCCACTTGATATTGATATAACTGCATAAATAAAATAAAAAATAAAATATATAAAATAAAATATAATAAATTTAAAATTAAATAAAATAAAATATAATAAATATAAAATATAATAAAATAAAATAAAATAAAATAAAATAAAATAAAATAAAATAAAATTAATATCTTGGGCATGATTCCTTAGCCGTTCACATATCGGGTCTTTTGCATGCTCAAGTTCGTTATTTCAAATGTAGACCAACCAATCACCTTCACCCTTTCTATTACAACATTGAAAGCTCAGCCAAGATGAAGGAACAGCTGATCATAGCTGTACAGGCATAGCCATTGTTAAATAAATTTAGTGTAAATTTGCTACTGCATGCGATTTTCAGTGCTGGAAATCCATATATCCTTTGCTGAAACTTCCGCATTGTCATGGAGAGTGCAGGTCATGGTTGCTTAGCAACGGCAGACGCAACGGGAGCGCAAGCTACCAAGCGATTTGGAAAGAACAAAAAAGCGGCGTGGCTAGCATTTACCACGTGTTTTTAGGCACAACATGTGAACGGCCCCTCACACTGCTTTTGTTGTGTCACAAAATAGAACCTGTTTTCTCCTACTTGAATACACACTCACAAATACAATGTGCTTGCTCTCACAAACGGACATGTTTGCTGAAATACTTCGACTCATTTTAAAGGGGCCTCTCCATTCTAATAAGCAGCAGTCTCTGAGCCGTTCCCTCTTCTTTTCCCCAACCACCAGTATTATGGGCAAACAATCGATAGCACAATACAAGGACAAAAGCCTTCGGAGCGTCAGGGCTCTCCGTCTCAAGGCCAAATGAATTCTGACAGTAAACACGCAAAGAGATGAGCAGTTATTTGAGAGATGGAGTGTCGAGCACTTGGGGTGACAATAAAAATGGCATGTGGTGCTACTCTACATGTGAATGTGCATATCTTCTGTCGGCAGACACCGCATGATTGTTCCATTATCATCTTTGCAGTAAATTTTCCTTTCATGCTCACAGAGACACATTTGCATAAAAGGTATAAAAATGGAGAGAACCATTGGAATGACTTTT
The DNA here is from genome assembly GCF_018340385.1 of Cyprinus carpio. NCBI lineage: Eukaryota > Metazoa > Chordata > Actinopteri > Cypriniformes > Cyprinidae > Cyprinus > Cyprinus carpio. The sequence goes on along the minus strand of NC_056602.1, from coordinate 16,675,724 downwards.
AAAATGCAGCATATCTAATGATAAGAAATACACAGGGATTTACAGGGGGGGGGGAAGCATGCAATGAGCTTTAGTTATTAATCTTTTCATACTGCTCCTAACACAAATGATTCCTGTATAAAGTTTTGTAATAATATGATTATTTTTTTTTATTATTATTTTAACTTTTATTTTTTAATCAATATTGCGATGATTGAATTTACAAACAGAATTAAAAGGAATTTGAAAGCTTGCTCAGTTTATGAAACTTTTTCAGTGACTTCTAACAATGTACTACAACCGTTGTTTAACTGAATTTACCCAGTGATGAAAACACTCTCTTCAAAACACTCTCTACATATTCAAACAAATATTATTTTATTTCTTCTGTGAATTAAATATACTGTAGAAGGAAGAATATCAGACTAGCTCTCAAATAATGCTTATTATTTCCAAAACAAACAAACAAACAAATAAATAAAACAACACACACACACACAAACAAGCATTATAAGTATAAAAGTGTCTAAGTATAAAAAAAATCATATGCACAACTTTTAAAGTTACTTCCATGGTGTCTTTTTTTGTCATTTTGTAGCTTGACATTATAAATAAACATCTTTTCTTGTATATAAAACAGCAGCACTGACACTCAGCCTTTTGCATTCTACGAAAAATATTGGGTTAAAAACAGCATATCTAAATTATGACAATTTTGTGTAAATGGTCACTAAGAATTTTGAAAAAGTGACAATAGCAGATCCAATTTTTATCATGCTAAAAGACTAAAAAATGACTATCACAGCCTGAATAAGTCTTGTTTGTTCATTTAGACTCACAAATGCAACCTACGATATTTGCAAGATAAAATAATCAGTCATCTGTAAAAACTTTTCACTACCACCAAAACAATTTGTTAAAAAATACCATAAAAGTAATTTATATTATAAAGCATTCTCTGGCAGCACCTCCTGCTGCCAGAGAATGAATTTGCATATGCTGCTGTGGGAAACACCACTTTTATGAATACTATGAAATATTTTAATTTGAATGTCGGATTGAAATGAACGCTGTTATTAGAGTAGTTAATCGTTAGCATAACGCTAATATAATGAGCATTAAAATTAAGTTTCTTTATTAACTATGTAATGCTCCTGTATTTTTTATTAGGGTAAAAAAAAACTGGATGGCATGATATTTACTATTTTTACACACCGGAGGCTTTTTAATGAATTGTGAATCTAAAATATACGTGTTAGAGAATGTACAAATTAACATTGTTTGTGTCATATATCAGAAAAGCATTTCTGGGCCTTTTTTTTACCGTGGATTTTCACTGGTATTGGTACCGAAAATTTCACTAGAATGAATGAATAAATGAAGGGGAATAAAATCACTGTTTCCATGGAAATATAAAGCAGCACAACTGTTTTCAGCATTGCTAATAAGAAGAAACAGAATAATAATTATTAAAAAAAAATTACTAATACAACAAATCAACACATTAGAATGATTTTTGATGAATCATGTAACACCTAAGAGCACACAGAGTAATGACTGCTCAAAATTCAGCTCTGCTATCACAGGAATAAATGCCATCTTACAGAAAACTGTTCTTTTAAATTGTATTATTTTACAAGATTATAATAATATTTCACGTACTTAACGAACCCAAACTTTTGTCCCTGTCTGTTAACAAAAAATTTTTTGTTAAAAAATACCATAAAAGTAATTGAAAGTAATAATAATAATAATAATAAATAATAATACAATGTAACGCTGTATTTTAACATTATCTTGCAAAACTGTTTAAATTTAATTTTGGGTATTATTTGTGGTTAGTAGTAATAAAATGTTTTGATGTATTTTGCATTATATTGCAAAATTTCTCAGAAGAATGCAATATTTTTTCGAGAGAACACAAATGTTTTCAGAGCGAACAACAGTTTCTAGGGGGAATGCAATACTTTTGCAAGAGAACAAATGTTTTGCTTACGAATGCTACATTTTAGTGAGCGAACACAAAATGTTCACAAAACGTAATACTTTTGGCAGGAGAATGCAAAAACAGGAAATATATGTTTTTCCTCCCATCTAATGTTTTTTTCCCCCATCACCATGTTTCCTTAAGGACTCTGTAAAAACTAACCAAAAAAAAAAAAACTACTACAAAACAAAAACTTTTAACAACAAACAAGACAAATGCTGCAGTAACTTTCTGAAAACAGTGCAGTATTAAAATTCAGAATTAAAAAAAACAAAGCACACTCTGCTTCCACCAAAATCAAAAATACAAACGTGCATCTATAAAACCAAGTCTGTGTACCTCTGCATTTAAAAAGAAAAGATGTTACTGTGTAGCCAATATTTTCCCCCTCTCGTCCCTCCAGTGATTTACATGCACAGCTCAAAGTCATTCTGTCTGGAGCAAACACATTCTGCGGACACGCATTTCACAACCCTGTTTCATGTATATAACACTAACTATTACCCACCAGCAACTGCAACTGGAATCTCTTGGTCCTCCTAATGCTTCTGATCAGACGTCGTCCCATCTTTTTGGCATACCAAATGGAGGCCAGCATGTCACTTACGAGTCCTGAGGTGAAACCTGGCACAGCGTGGCATCCAGGGTTTGACAGACCGCCGGATAGAGCAAAGTACTCCTCGGCTCTGATCTGAACTCCCCACCCACCCCCAGAAGCTGCGTCAAGGTGATCCCATGATGCAGTGCATGCAGGACAGGATCGTGATAAAGGGGGCTAGAGAGCTTCACGAGTGAACACGTGGACAGGCATGCTGGCCGTAAGGGGGTGGCTGATGCTACGGGACTCGGGACTGTGGTCTGTAAGATTCCCCAAGAATGACACAGCTCATTTTTCAGTAAAGCTGTCTCTCTCTTCTCCCCTCCTCCCCTGCGTGCCTCCTCTTTGCTCTCAGCTAGACTAACGGAGGCTTTCAGACAGGCAGGGAGAACATGGTTCAGAGCAGAGCGCTATACGCAGTACAAAGCTGAGACAGCAACGTGTCTGGAACCCCAAGAGCATCAGAGACGGACTGGCATAACTCTGTGTCGTGTTATTATTCATGAAGCCAAATCTTGTCAAAAGTTATACACAAGGGGGTAAGCTATATGTTAGTATTTCTGTTCTTAACTGGTTGTTCAGCTAAAGCGGGACTTAAGTTTATGTTGCAATCTTTGCTTACTGGGCCACACTTTTCAAGCCAATCGCTAGAGCTGTAAATATCATGTGACTAATCACTCTAAAGACACAGGAAAATGGCATTGCTAATTGGTTGATCAAAGTTCCAAAACTTTCACCAGTGTCTATCCTGAGCTGATGTAGAAGCCCATTTAACACTTAAAAAGCCCCAGAATTAATTAGTGTTGTCAAAAGACCCGGAACTTCGGTATCAAGTCAGTACTAAAAAAAGAAAATGTTTTTTTTTAAGTACCGGTGGTACCAAATACCCAGTCAACCCGGTTCTTGGTGTGTTATCCGAAAGGTCCACAGATGTGCTTTCTTCATAAAAGCACTGAGATGTGGCGACATCAAAAGGAGGAAACACAGCAAACTAACAAAACACTTTAAAGACAGACACCCAGATCAAATTAAAGGGTTAAATCAGGTTAGTTTCACAGTGTTTCCCATATATTGGAAATATCAAAACTAACCGCAACAAACAGATTTTCCAAAAGGCATTGACTTCGTTGAATAAACATGAGCACTGCACGTGTCAAAGTCTAAACCTGGTGTGGGTGTTTTTATAGCACTGTATTTCTGAAGAAAAGACCGACTGTCTTCAGAAAATTATGGATGTCATTTTCATTTAATCTTGCCTGTAATGCCTGAGCAGTGTTTGTGAGTGCAGGCTCAGCGATTATTTGATTACAGCCGTTACCGGGGAAACCTCTCTCTCGCGCACGCTCTACAAGCACCTCCTGCTGGCAGAGAATGAATTTGCATATGCTGCTGTGAGAAACACCACTTCTGTTATGAATACTATGAAATATTTTAATTTGAATGTCGGATTGAAATGAACGCTGTTATTAGAGTAGTTAATCGTTAGCATAACGCTAATATAATGAGCATTAGAATTAAGTTTCTTTATTAACTATGTAATGCTCCTGTATTTTTTATTAGGGTAAAAACATGACATGATATTTACTATTTGTACACACCGGAGGCTTTTTAATGAATTGAGAATCTAAAATATACGTGTTAGAGAATGTACAAATTAACATTGTTTGTGTCATATATCAGAAAAGCATTTCTGGGCCTTTTTTTTACCGTGGATTTTCACTGGTATTGGTACCAAAAATTTCCCTAGAATGAATGAATAAATGAAGGGGAATAAAATCACTGTTTCCATGGAAATATTAAGCAGCACAACTGTTTTCAGCATTGCTTATAAGAAGAAACAGAATAATAATTATAAAAAAAAAATTACTAATACAACAAATCAACACATTAGAATGATTTTTGATGAATCATGTAACACCTAAGAGCACAGAGTAATGACTGCTCAAAATTCAGCTCTGCTATCACAGGAATAAATGCCATCTTACAGAAAACTGTTCTTTTAAATTGTATTATTTTACAAGATTATAATAATATTTCACGTACTTAACGAACCCAAACTTTTGTCCCTGTCTGTTACTTCATGCCATGTCACGACAGACATTTAGTTCACTACAGAACCTTTTGGAGACGTGTCAAGATGTTAATGTATGGGTTCTGGAATAGATATAATGGTCCACCAGTTAATATCCTCTCTTTAGGCCAAAAATATCCACTGAAGAGTTGGCAACATTAGCAAGGAAGTAATGACATTCACTGTAAATGCTCCGAATATTCATTGCAGCTTCAGCGAGGTCACCTCTACCAACTCTGAGGCAAAACACCCAATCTCTGATAAGACTTCAATGAAGAGGTTAGTCAGACAATTTAGCCATTTCTGCAACAGCAAAATGGTCACACTTTATTTTAAGGTCCAGTTCTCACCATTAACTAACTAATGTATTAAGAGTGACTTTTGCCTCAAACTTCTAATTACTGCTTATTAATAGTTAGTAAGGCACTTGTTAAGTTTAGGTACTGGGTAGGAAGAATGTAAAATATGGTCATGCAGAATATGTGCTTTATAAGCACTAATAAACATCCAATGTGCTAGTAATATGCATGCTTATAAGCAAATAGTTAATAGTGTAAATTGTTCCCTATACTATATTACTAAATTCTAAAGTGTTACCCAGAAAACAGAGAATGTTTTGAAGAACGTTGGTAACCAAACAGTTTTGTTACCATTGATATGGGGCCACCATATGGGGGAAAAAATCAGTAAGATCTGAGCTTATTGGCAGCCGTGCAGCCATTTGGTCTCCTTGTCAACAATTGTTATCCATCACTTTATTTGGCAACACACGGGATTTGAAGTCTTCACGCTCATGGTACACTTAGTGCCCCACCACAGATCCACATGTCCCCACGGAGGCTACAGGCTAAAACAAATTATTGATCATACCTGAGTCAGAAAAGCCCCTTATTTGAATTCAAGGCAGAATGAGGCAGAGACCCCTCCACCTCCAGCCCCCATAACGTTATACAGCTGGACAAAACTAATGCACTTACTGCCCTGCAGCTCTAGCCACATTACTGCATTACTCTCCACTGCTGATGATGACAAGCACTAAAGACATGAACACAATACAAAGATGGAAAATCTCAGGACCAGAGAATATGATCACCCAAAAATAAAAACTCAACCTCTTATGTCTTACAAAAAAAAAAAAAAAAACCCTAATGCTCGTATTACTTTTTCATTGGAATACAAAAGCAGAAATGATTTATAAATCTTTATGCAGTCTTTGCCATACAATAACAGGTTCAGTGATGTGAGAAAGAAAGCTGGGTGGCATATCCTTTAAAAACTAAATTAAATAATAAACGGAAAAACAACAATTGCCTCATTTACTAGATCCTTTTCAGGAAATGTATTGCTATAGAAAAATAAAAAATAAAATAAATTTGATTAATGTTCAGATGCTTGCATCCCACTATATATTATATGGAGAGAGCTGGCCAGAACAACAACACTTATTACACATAAGTATGATTTTCAATATGACACAGTCACAAAAATATATATTTCAGATAAATGCTGTTCTTTTAAACTTCCTATTCATCAAAGAATCCTGAAAAACATGTATGATAGTTTCTAGAAAAATATTAAGCAGCACGGTTTTCAACATTGATAATAAGAAAAGTTACTTGAGAACCAAATCAGAATATTAGAAAGATTTCAGAAGGATCATGTGACACTGAAGACTGGAATAACCGCTGCTGAAAATTCAGCTTTGCTATTACACTAATAAATTACATTTTAAAACATTACAATAGAAAACAGTAATTTATATTATTAACAATATTTGTTTTACTGTATTTTTGATGTAGTCCTGGTGAGAATAAAACATATTTAAAAAAGTGAAAGCAGCTGAAAATTTGAACTGAAAAAGCCTTCTAAACAAATGGTAGGCTAAATGTACAAGACACATTCTAATGCTTCTAAATACTCCTCAAAAATGATTTTAGGCAAGACCTCATATGACTTCCGGGAGAATAAAAGATATTTATTATTCTTCATGTGTAAAGTCATGGAAAGCCTAATACAAATTTAAAAAATATACTTAATTCAGTTCTGTTCTAGCTAAAAGTTGCGACAAAATGTCATAGTATGACATAAACTTCAATATTAGATAAAGTAGATGAGGTTTAACAGGCCTGTACCATCTGTTCGTGTAGAAGTCTGCATGCCTGTTAATATAAGGACGATGCATCTCCCTGTTTCACAACCTCCCCCAGAAAATTGTTGTTGCCACAAACCTTATAAACACCAAATGCCCACTTTAAAAAGGCGGCCTGACATTCTGTTCAGTGAACAAGAATCAACTCTCTGAATGAGTCAACAGAGAAAGGCAAGAGTCACATATCACTTCTAAAAAATACAACAAACACATATACACCGAAGAAAATCTAGCAAAGCTTTCTACAATAAACCAAACAGCATACCACAATAGCTTCATGGAGGCTTTGATAAGAAAAACAATGACTTAAAATCTAGCTTGAACATGAACTCATACAAAATTATATTTCATTAAATGGAAACCATCTCTCTTAAACCTTCTGTTATATTTGGACTCATGAGGCTGGTTTGACCATTTTGCCATAAAGACACCAAATGCTTTGACCTACTGAAGAATATGGTTTGTTAGAGTAGCTGTGCAACAAGTCAGACAAATTAAGCATGAATTATTTAATCCTCCTTGACCCAGAAACTGGCACAAGCCCAGTTTATTGGAAAGCAGTTCGTTTTCAAGAGCGCCAACAACAAACAGATAAGGTCATTTCTTTTTTTACAAATAACATAAAGGGTTATCTTGGCAACAAACATTTCACACTGACATAAAACTGAAACAGTGTTCAGCTACAAAACTGTTTGCACCTGAACTTGTATTTGCCCCAAATGTGTTGTTACTAAAGACATTTGTAAAAACACTTAAAATATATTTCCAAAAATGTGTAAATAAAATAAAAAAAAGAGGCTTGCACAGTTTAAGAAGTGTAAGATTGTATAAGAAAATAATCATTACAAGGAATATAACACCATAAATCTTAACACAAAATATTCAAGTCAATGTGAACTGGTGTTCACAACACATTTTACCTTTTTTTTTTTTTTTTTTTTGTGAAATAGTATTTTTTACTGAAAAGCTGGTGGCTGTTGAACAACAGAATCAAATGTAAGTCTGCTAAAATTACACCTTAAAGGGACTGTTCAGCCAAGAATGAAAATCCTGTCATCATTTACCCACCCTTAAGTTTTTCCAAACCTGTACAAGTTTCTTTCTTCTGTTGAACACAAAACTAAATATTTTGAAGAATTATAAAAAATATATGTATATATTTTATATTTTTTTTGGGAGGGGGGGCTGTACCCATTGTACTGTTGACTGTACCCACTGACTTCCATAATATTTTTCTTTCATTCTATGGAAGCCAATGAACCAATGGAAGCAATGAAAGCTACCATCAACCGGTTTTCTGTGCTCAACAGAAGAAAGACACTCACTCAGATTTGGAAACACTTGAAGTTGAGTATCTGTCGCTTTAATAACTATCAGTTAACACAATCCAACTGATGTCAGAAAATATTAAATATTTAAATTGAAAATAGACAATACATAAATTATATACAGTAATCTAAACCGGAAGTTATCGAACAGAAATCTACAGTACATACAAGCCACCTTAAACTGTGACATCTCTGCCACCTAGTGCTTACAAAGCAAATTGCAACACAGATTCCTGTCAATTTTAATCTTGTCCCATTCGTTTTATCACTAGTTAATCAGAATTAAAAACACGTTGAATAAAAACCATAGAATTGCGCTGGGTTACCTGCATCAGTGTATCACTTTGCGAGTATAGTGTGGCAAAGGCAGGGGCTGGGACCTCCTCACCTCCTAATGTAGACGGCCCGTCAAAAACGCACTCCAGAGACTCTACCTGAGGAGGGGCACGCAGCTCAGGTGATAAATATGAGTAGCAAACACACTCTGACAGAAACACACACACACACACAAATATATCAAACAATGTGCCCACAAGCAGCTTTAAAATGAGGGTGTGTGAAAGCATCGTGCCCTTCACTGAAACCCATGCAGCTACCACATACATATCACAACAACTTCACTAAGCAACAAACAGCTGGCAAATGCAAAAAACGAGTGAGAAACAGGCGGTGTGAGGTGAGTTCAGCCTAACGACTGAACTCTAATCATCCATTATATCATAATGATGATCAATCATACTGCAGCACACACACAAAGTACTCTTTTCTAAAACCATGGATCATGATGAACTGCAAACACTCATAAAAAGCACACACTTGAAGTTGTGTGGCAGAAGACAGCAGGAAATTGAGGGCATTTCCATAGCATGGAGTCATTCTGAGAATGCTTGGAAAGATGGGTCACAATGTGATCACATGTGTCAGCTGTGTATCTTAAAGCATGAAATAGGTGTTCCCTATAGTAAATGCTTGATATTAATCAGTGAAAATAACTGGCATGTAAAATGATGTAAATCAGTCCTATATGTATTTGGATTAATCAGCATAATTACCCATAGGCAGGTCCACATAGAATTGCACCCACTCAACTCCACAGAAAGTTCCTTAAAGTTACCATGTATTAGAGCTCAAGTGGAAACATAACTAGAACCATTTGGCCTTATGGTGGTAAAGTGAATAATTGTAACTTACACAATTCAAAGCTCTATACATACCTATGTGTGTTTGTTTATTAAACATTTTGGCTAATCATGTTTTCAGCAGCCTATAATAATATGAAATGTAAAGTTTTTAATTAAATAACAATAAATAAAAAAAAACAGTTCTGTTAAATTGTAATACATTTACACAATACTATGTTTTTACAGTTTTTTTTTTTTTTGATCAAATAAATGCAGCCTTGGTAAGCAAAAAAAAAAAACAACAACAACAAAAAAACTTCTTTCAAAAATCTTACAAACTACAAAATATTTAACAGTGGTGTATTTATATGCAGCAAATTTCAGCCAATTTAAAACTGGAAATTCATGCTAGAGTCACATTAATGACTACATATTAATGACATACATATATCTCTATTTATCACTCAGTGTTTCCAAATTATATAATATACCGTGACCCACTTCTCTTTGTTGTAAAGTGACAAACACACTATTCATCCTGATAAAAATATCACAGCAGAGCTTTGCTGTGCTTCAGCACAGATATCATTAGGCCTTTACAAGTACACAGGCCAGTCACAGGACGCTACAACTGTGGGCCATGGGGAGCCACAAGATGTCATCTCCATCTGTGCCGACAGTTCCAGCCAAGCACAAAGGGAATCATAACACACAAGTACACAGGCCAGTCACAGGACGCTACAACTGGCACAATGTCCACACAGTCCATCTGTGCCGACAGTTCCAGCCAAGCACAAAGGGAATCATAATGACTTTAAATCAATATGACGTTAAACAAAGTGCATTAGCTTTAGGAGGTGAACTCAGGCTGTGTGCCACTGAAGCGAAAGGTTAAACAATCCGTTACTCTGGATGGGAGCATCCCTGTGTCTTGACTGCCAGAAGAGTGGTCTGTAAATAGAAACCTGACCAGGGGCATGTGGTTCATGTGGTTCATGTGTCTTGTTCTGCATAAAGCATGCGGTCACATCATCACCAGGGCAGAGAGTGCGTAAAGCGAGATCTGCTTCATGGGAAATTCTTTAACATCCTCCATTAAAGCAGAGATCCAGAAATTTTACACAGCTTGCATTTAAAGGTCCTACAGAGACAATAGCATCGCTAAAATGTAATGCTGTTTTAAATGGGATCCAAAAAATGAATACGTAAACTTTAAGGAAATAAACTTATTTCACTCTGCCACCAGCATCACCAAACAGAACTACAAAGTATTTATAATTTTGTATAGCATTTTATAATTTTTTAAACAATTATAACTTGCTCTTTTAAACATCTGGCTGTGCATATTAAGATAAGCCAGAATAGTATTTTAGCATTGAAAAATTAACTTAAACTGCTAATGATCCTTTCATTACAAACAACGGTCACAAGGTGGCATAAGGCTACTGCAGTCACTAATAAAGATAGCAACCGACCATGGCCAGTCCAATAAGGAAATAGTTTTTAATCATCATCTTCAAATCACAATCATCAAACTATCCAATTCTGTTTTAGTAAACCAAGCATGATTCATTTTGGAAAAGGAAATATAACTAATAGCAAAGATGTGTGTTTGTAGCACCACGCACGCGTTCTCTGAGCTCATATTGTTGTGGGGGAGAGTTAAGAGAGCGCCGCATGTCAGCTGGGCCAGCAGCCAGAAAGCACCATCAGCCTAGAGCACATGGACTGATTTAGGAGGAATGCAGGCTCATAGTGATGACAGAGCGAGTGTGTTTTTGTGTGTGTGCGGGGACAGAGAGCACTAGCTCTTGCTCTGTGCTGCTGAGGCTGATAGGAGGTGACAGGCAGGGCTTGTCAGGCGCTGCTCTGTCGGTAGGCAGGGACCTCCACTGATCTGAGCCCAGCACAGCTCCTCAAACATCAGCACTGCTCACGGTGTGCTAGGAATTATGGGTTTTAAAACCACCACGTTCACCTGGCTTTTACAAACGATGAAGAACAATAGCAATTTAGTGGTAGATTCTATAAATTCTATAAATCCATCCTGGAAAATTCTGCACACTGAATCAGAATCAGAAGAGCTTTATTACCAAGTATGTTTTGAAGTGGACAACAAATTCCAGGACCCAGTCTGACCACAAGAGTGGACAAAGGTTTGCTACATTTTGATTGGATCTTGGTGGACTAACATAAGCAAACTGTCCAACGCCATCGGATGAAGATGCCAGGACAACAGCCAGACACCTCTAAGAGGGCAAGAAAAAGACCTTTGGTACAAACTCCGGAAAGGACAGGACTTCCTATTGGTCAAAATGCAGTTTCTGCCCTTCACCCACCAACAGGCTGATTTCCTCAGGTTTTGGCCTGTGATCTGCTACACTGATGTGGAGACACACAGAGGAGACAAATTGTCGTTATTTTTGTTATATTCGCGTACAAAAAGTATTCTCCTCACTTCATAACGTAACGGTTTAACCACTGATGGCAGATGGACTATTCTGACAATGACTTTCATACTTTTCTGGACCTTGACAGTGTATTTAACTTGGCAGTCAATGGGGATAGTCACAAGCCTCCCGGTTTTCATCCCAAATATCTTAAATTGAGTTCCAAAGACGAACAAAGCTTTTACGGGTTTGGAACGACATGGGGGTAAGTGATTAATGAAAAAATTTTCATTTTGGGATGGAGTATCCCTTTAAGTGACACGTGATCCGAAATCATAACATCCTCCGAGTACCCATCACTACACTCTTTCACATCCCTAGGTTGGCAAAAGCAAATTCACTAAAGTTTACACACACTAGGGCTGGGCGATATATCGCATGTGATTGTCACGCACATTTCGTCAGTAAAGCCGGTTCCCTGATTACTGCTAAATCGCCATTACTGACGAAATGCGCGTGACAATCACATGCGATATATCGCCCATCCCTAACATACACACAAGAGATCTGACTTGACGACAGGAGCTTCCAGTGCAGAAGAATAATGTACTTTATACAGAATAGAAGAATAGGAAAAAAAATTAGTTTAAATAAATGTACAGATATTTTATTTACAAAGTGTGTGGTTTACAAGTGTACAAATGTTGGATTCTGTGTAAAATATGTCAGTTGTGATAGACGATGTTTAATTATTAAAGTTTAATTGTTCAGGCTGAATATAGCCTGCGGGAAAATAAAAAATGTTCTTGTGCCTGGCTATTCTGGTGGTCAGTGCTCTGTAGCACCGGCCAGAAGCCAATGGTTCAAAGAGAGAGTAGGCTGGGTGTGAGGGGTCCAAGGTGATTTTCTTAACCCTTTTCCTCACTCTGGAAATATAAAGATCTTGGAGGCTGGGCAGAGGGGCACAGATAATCCTCTCAGCAGTCCTGACTCTCCGTTGTAGTCTCTTGATGTCTGACTTGGTAGCTGAACCAAACCAGACAGTTATGGATGAACACAGGACAAACTCAATGATAGCAGAGTTGAACTGTTTCAGCAGCTACTGTTGCAGGTTGAATTTTCACAGCTGGCGAAGGAAGTACAACCTCTGCTGAGCCTTTTCACAATGTGAAAGAGTCAATGTGAGTGTCCCACTTCAGATCCTGAGAGATGGTGTTGCCCAGGAATCTGAATCATTCTACTGCAGCCACAGTGCTGTTCATGATGGTGAGTGGGGGGAGAGCAGTGGAGTTCTTCCTGAAGTCCACGATCATCTCCACCGTTTTAAGCGTGTTGAGCTCCAGGTTGTTGTGCCTGCACAAGACAACCAGCTCTTTAACCTCCTGTCTGTAAGCAGACTCCCCTCCGTCCTTGATGAGGCCAATGACTGTAGTGTGGTCTCACTACAGTCCCATAATCAATAAAGAAAATAAGAAACAATCTGCAGATTCTGTTTAGGCCTAATCATGATAAATTTCTTAAAAAAAACAAAGCGCTAAATATCCCCTGACCCTGAAAGGTTTCTAATTTGGCCAGTAAACAGAATCATTCACAGCTGAAACAATTAGCGTGACTGCTAACGCAAGATACTGAAAACACAATCAGGCTAAGCACAATCTTTTCCTGACAAATGTTTCACTGTGCATCAATATTTTAAGAGTTCCATCCAACTACTGCAGAAAACTGTACAGGCAGAGCGGACTCTGTGGACTGGCTATAATGCATTAATGATGACCAGATAAACAAAGCTAACTGTGTAGAAGTCAGTTTTTAATAAATAATGTTGCTAATTCTTTCTTGCGTCTGAGCTTGGGACTTTCTTGTTTGGCACTCGACTTGCATTAAGCTTCTACAATGAACAATCAGTCACGTCATAAGCCTTTATACGAAAAGTAGTTATATAGCGCATTATTAAAATTTTCATTTTGTGTGTGCATAGTGTTTTATACTTTATATCAGCTGGGAGTCTAATCTCACATGCACTTCATGAGCACTATTTATGTTATGTGTGAGTAGAAAGTTTGAAATGTCAAAGTAGAAAAGTTCAAACCAATGCGAGTTTCCTTTTGGTTAGAAACAGTTTCTTATGAAGGAAGTAGATAGCAAGGCACTAGCATTTGGAACAGAGCTATTATTTTCAAGGGGTTGCTACTAGGGGGGTAAATCGGATGGTTCGTCACGATACGATAGAATATCGATTCTCATACCCAGCGATACGATATTAGCCGATACTTCAAAAAAAAATCTACAATATGATTTCAGTATGATTTGATACAGGAGAATATCGATCGATATATCAATATTATTATATTATATACCTATTTTAAACAACCACCTACATTTTTATTAACTCACAAATGCAACCAAAACATATAACATGAACATTTTTCTTACATTTTCACATCCTGTTCCTCAGTTGGGACATTCACAACAAAAAACAGGGCTACACTTTTTTTTAAATAATAAAGAAAAATAAATAATTTGAAAAAAATAAAAATGAATCAAGTCACACACAAGATCAGTAATCTTAAGATATGACAACAGTCAGGCTTCTGTGCTAATATATGCAATGTGTAAAATAATGTAAATAGAGATCCACTAGTGACTGACGCTATAGGCTGCAGTCTTTAGCCTCCTTGTTAGTGCGTCCTCCTCCCATGCCAGAGACCCAGGTTTGAGGGATTACATGAGCTCAAAGCCTCCAAACAGCACTACAGCTGAAATTCACTGCATCTACCTGGCTGAGAAAAAGCAGCCTAAATATGGTGTTTTGCTGGTCTTAGCTGGTTTAAAGTGATAGTTCACCCAAAAATGAAAATTGGCTTATATCGAAATCCTCCGGCATTTTTCTTTACAAATCCTTGTTTTGCACTTCTAATTTGTGACTGGTGTTTTGTTTTGCTCTCTCCTATGCACTTCCGCGTTAGCACTTCTCACTGGAGCTCTCATGACAGCAAGTATGACAGTTACCGGAAGTTAGAGATTACAGATTATAAAGTTTTAAATATGGATATTTTTCTTTCACAAATGCATCACATCGCTTTGCTTTAGAAGGCCCCCCACCCTGGAGCCACGTGGAGTACTTTTTTTATGATGAATGGATGCACTTTTTTGGGCTTCAAAATTTTGCTGCCATTATAAAGCTTGGAAGAGCCAGGGCATTTTTTTTTATATAATCCCAACTGTAATCGAAAGAAGAAATATACATATCATATACACCTAGGATGGCTTGAGGGTGAGTAAATCATGGGGTAATTTTCATTTTAGGCTGAACTATCCCTTTAAACTGGTCTTCAAACTTGGACAAGCTACTGTTCAGTTGATTTGGCCGTTTTGCAATCTGGCTTCTCAGCTTTCCAAAAACCCTTAAAAACCAGCAAACCAGCTTAGGCTAGAAAAATTATCTTTTCACATTCCAGTGGCAGAAACTACTGTACTTCACAGCCTACAAAACACAGAACCGAAATATTCATCCTAGCTATGATGTTCTATATTTAAACAAATGCATCTGTTTTTATATTAAATTCTAAATCTTTAAATGTACTGTGTATGAATGCAATTTATTTTGTGTATGTTTGTGCTCATGTGTAAACATGACACTGATGGAGATTCTATCACACACAACATTTAAGCATGTTTACAGAGTGCACAGAGACACAGAATAGATGCCATGCAGCACAGAAATGTGCCATGGAGCCAGAGGAATGCTGGGAGATTTTACCTTCATAGGAGAGATGTGTGAATGGGAAACATAGCCGTGTACATTCTCAATCTGGGAGATGTTCTTCTCCGACACTGCACCAGCTCAGGAGGACGCACATCCCCTGGAAGGTGTGGAGAGCTGTGCTCTGGAGGCGACGTGGTATCCTCATCCTGATATCTATATTTCTGAGAAGAAGAAAAAGAGAGAGAATGCATACAGTTATAATACAGTAATGTATTATAGACATTGCTTGTTTAACATACACTGTCCCAAAAACGAACTTTTCATATGATTTGATGTTATGAGTCCAGTGAGAGAGAGCTCTTCAAACTACAGGTAGATGACAAAATGTTGAATATAAGTTTGTGTTTTAATGATATCACTGCAAAAATAAATGAATAAATATTGAAAAATAATAATAATAACAACAACAACAACAAATAGCTCATCCTAGATAGACGCAAGATAGTTTTCCTGTATCAAAATTAAGATACTGCATGCAGGCATTTATAAAGAAGAAAAAAATTCTAGATTTCCCTTTTCAATTTTCTTTTCAGATTTTAAAATACTTGTGATCTGAAGGAAAAACAAGACCTTGTGAAGTTAAAATCCAGCACTGATACAAAACTGTGAAACTACTTAAACTTCATTTCTCTCTAGACCACACTCCTGAGATGGGAAACACTTTTTAAATGAGCCAGGCACCCCCGGATCCTACCCGCTACACAGTCATCACAGTCGACCCCAATCTGCCAAGACTGTATGTGAAATATTGTTCTGTTACTTTCTTAACTGGAAACGCAAATTATTCAGCAGTGCTTTTTATCCATAGACATCCATCTTGTCCAGGTGCCTTGTTGACCCTGATACAAGTGCCCACCTCTGTGGCATTCCTGGGATATGGGTTAGGAAATGCAAACACAAGTCTAGAGGGAATAAAAAAAAGGGGGCAGGTTTCTTAGGGAAGGTAGATGCCCAAAAAAGTGGGACAAACTCCAAGTTGGGGTCTTATGCTGGATGCTTACTGTAACGTCACTGCCTCTGAGCAGCATGGGGGAAGACTGAGTGGATTTGCCCATATGGAGAGATTCACGGTCTTATTTTAGCACTGAAAATTGGTCCATACAACTTATTTATATAACCTCAGACTGTTGCATCAAAAGCTAATCACAAGCTGCAACTGATGCAACAGAACAGTCTGAAGATAAGCATAAAGACACTGAATCAAAATATGCATATTTACATATATACACCACATATATATTTCACAAATATCACGTGGTAGCCTATCTACACTACATTACGATTTGCTAAGGACTTGAAAGGGACTAAGCTTAAAGATGTGGAAGACTTCTGGCCAATTTAACAACTGTACTGCAGTATTAACATTGTCTCTGTTGAATCATGTATGTTGTTTTTCTCATTTGCAAGATGCATTTAAGTCTGCTAAATTAACAATCTACTGGAAAATGTAAGTGTAAAACTCGCACACAGAGGAGCTTGGCACCCAGGAACATTAAATCATACTGCAAAAATCTGTTTAAATATAGGTTATATAAAACAGATGGGCTGTGTACAAAACTAAACTAAACTTAAAAGCAAAATAAAAATTAAACAAAAAATAAAACTAAAGACAAATTAAAACGTAAATTAAATAATAGTAATATATATTTTAGCATATTTTTTAGTAATTAATAAAAACAAAAAATAAAACTATACATAATTAGTAGTAGTTAATAGTTCATTAATATATTTTTGTGCCATATAAAGTTGGTTTCTAAAGAAATAAAGCTGACCTTATTTTGTGGTAGGACCAGTGAAAAAAAAATTATAATAATATATATACAAATGTTATACAAATATCAAACCAATACAAACCAAAAAGAAGCAGATTAAATATTTTTAATTAATTAATAGATTTTTCTCAGCTATATAAAGTTGTTGTTTTTTTCTCTAAGAAATAAAATGTACCTTATCTCATAGTGGGACTAGTGAAACACAATACTGAACTCCAAAACAAAATGTAAAAACACAAAATAAAAGTATTATATACCAATATTTTATTAAAAATATTTTTTCTAATTATTTCTGAGCCATATAAAGTATTTTTTTTTTTAAATAAAGCTGACCTTATTTTCTGGTGGTAACAGTATTTAAAAAAATAAATAAATAAATGATTGAATGAATAAATTAAAAAAAAAAACTGAATGACTGGTTCGACCAGCCAAGCAGAAAACAAAAAAAAATATCATTATTGTTGAACCCTGCAGTATATTAAACAGACAGAAGAGTCTGCTACTACTAGTACTGACACTTTGGTACATGTGACCTCCAAATCCTAAGAAGTCTGCTGAGTTTTTAGCAGAAACACTGTGCACAGATTCCTTTGCCTTGTTCCAACAACTCAAAAGTTCAAACTGAACTCTCAGCAGGCCACAGAGCTAGTAAAAATGAAAGGTGAGTCTGAACTCTGAGCCACTGCTGGGGGAGAAAGGGACAGACGGGGAGCAGTTCTGGAGATGTTATTACACCGCTGAGTGCTTCAGTGACTCTGCTTCAGGCGCGCAGCCGCTGCCTCTGTGGGGCCAGCTTGCCTGGATAATGAGCTGCTCGACTGGCTCAATGCTCTCTCACTCTGTGCTGGCCCGTCCAAACTGAGCTAACGTCAGTAAAACCTAATAAATGCAGAGAGATCACTCACACAGCCAGTCAACCAAGGAGGACAGGTCTCGGAAAACTTGACAGCAGTGAAAAACGAATGCTAGACAGGCTTTACACAGGCGATGTCCTCTACAATACAATGCCACTACCCTAGAGCGGGGTGAACCTTGAGAGGTGCACAACTGTTGGAAATGTGGTTTGATGGATGTTGTATAGGATCTTAAGGAGTGGAAGATCCCTGCGCCTGCTCCTTGTGGCCCTTCTGTCTCAGGTCTAGCCCTGCTGCTGTAAAGCTGTCAGCTCTTGTCTGTTTATCTGGCAGAAAACATACCGAGGCCCAGAGCGCAGCAAACACAGCACTTTATTATAGATGCTTCACCTTGAAAACCTTCGAGAGAGCTCTGTATCACAGCTGCACGTCCCACAGCTGCCAAAACAGCCATATTCACTCCACAAGACTAAGCATCATTTCCATGATAAATGCGTAATCAGCATAATTTGGGATTATGAAGCCTGGCACATTCACCTCGGGTGAACTGCACAGAGCAGGTGTTGCTGGATGCCCAAATGTGTGGCCCTTCAAACAAACGGCAAACATTCTGTTTGACATAAAACGGGTCAATACTGAAATCAATTCTATGATTTTACAAAACACTGAAACACTTCTATATTTGCAAGATAACACAGGGCCGTTTGAGAGCCTTTGACCTAATTCTACCACTAGTGAGGTTTTGCATTATATTTACCAGCTTTTCTGTTTCTGGATGAGCATTACTTTCAAATACAAAATATGTGGCACACCATCATTCAAATGTTAGGGGTCCCTAAGATTTTTTGTTTGTTTGTTTGTTTGTTTATGTTATGCTCAACAAGGCTGCAGTTATTTGATTAAAATGGTAAAAAACAGTAATATTGTAAAATCAGTAATATTGTGAAAACTTATTACAGGTTTCCCATTTCAATATATTGTAAAATGTAATTTATTTCAGTGATGGCAAAGTTGAATTATCAGCAG